>NC_056751.1:521835455-521880455 GCF_019279795.1 Protopterus annectens | reverse complement strand
ATAAATGACAGTGAACCTGTATGCTTTGCAATCTCCACTATATTTGCTAAGCACCTAAAAATTAAACTTGAATTCATAGCAAAAGAAAACAATTAGAGCTTTGTTTTGGTATTGGAAAGCCTCTGCACATTTATGTGAACAATAATCAAGCTGGATATCAACAAAACCAACTGCAGTTCTTAAAAATTATTCATCTTTTTGATTTGAAAGCTAATGTTGCCAAGCTCATTTTTATGAATATCTATGGGTACAAGTCCCCCCCCAGAAACAACCTAATAATTTTGACACTGTTTTTATTAACATTGGAATCCTTCTGAATTGCAAAATAAATCTGGGGTCCCTAGTTCTGCTACTTGGCAACTAAACAGAAAATACAAAAGGCTTGTTAATAAATGTGTTTAAGAACTAACTGATATTTATATTATGGCAGAATAAAATTAATCTAAATTTACTCAAATAATGTACATCGGTGGTGACCTTCTTACAACAGGTTATTCAGTTACTGATCAGTACTTGTTTGAATGTCTTTAAATGAAAGTGGTCATAGTGCAGTTTGGTTGAAAAGTAATCAACTGCAACAGCATCGCATTTGTCTAAAGGAGACAAACATTTCCATGCAGATCTCTTCATTCATAGAATTATTTGCTGCACACTACTAAAATGTTATTAATCTTCACTTAGGTAACAATAAATTAATATGGCGAAAGTGACTAAAATTTTTTCTTTCTTTTTCCATTCAGAAATATTATATACATTTGTATGTATCCATTAGTACAGCCATATCAGAATGACTCTACCGAACAGTATCTCTAAAAAAAAAAAATAATAAAAAAAAAAAAAAATAAAGGTTTCTAGAAAATTCTGCAGACTGGTAGAAGATCCCTGCTAAAAAAGATAATCAGTTTTCTTAATTAGTGCACTATGTGTGGTCTGTGAAAGATAAGGATGCCCAGTATGTATTAAGTGGATGCCAGGACCAAATAAAATGACTATTTATATTCAATGTGCTACATATTACACACTTACAGCTGAAACAGTGCTCATTAAAAATCTTTTCAACTAAATACATTTTCATGGAATAATCTTAGTCTGAATACTGCTAGGATTTCTTAACTTGTGAAGTGTTAATCTTAGTACAGAGAGAAATTAATTTAAACAAAAAAGTGAAAGAGTGACCACCTTGCAGAATAATGAAGCAAACACATAGTAAATTATAAGAATTTAGAATGCTAAAACTAGGAATCATAATTACTTTATTGAATTAATTTTATTCCAATCTGTATCCTAGCACCATTGCTGGACTAAACTCTGCAGATAAAAGTACTAAAACAAAATTTGCTGGTCCTACGTCATTGCAATTTAGCAAAACAGTAAATTTAATGATGGCAAGAAATTTTTGTCTTTCATTTTAGCACAATGGACTGGAGCCACGTGTTGGTAGCTAGATTTCTAATATAGTCTTGTGTTTGATTGACTCAGTCTCAATTTGCCTACTTTGTGACTCTGAACAAGTTACTTAAACAGATAGTTCTTGTAGGTCTAAACAGATAGTTCTTGTAGGTCTCCCATGAAAAAAAAGTGCATGGGTCACGTGGGTTTAATTGGTTAACAGATAAAACAAAAATTATGAACACATGGGTTTGAAACAAGGAGTAACATGGTATTGTGGTCTACAAGTATTACTTGCAGGAAGACTGGCACTGCCATGACACAGATGGAAGACAATCTACCATCAAAAAAGAAAAAAAACTACAACTGTATCATTAGCACTATCCACTCAGTACCCATCACTCCTTGAGACTACTGACATCTTGGCAATGACCTCATTCTTAATGCCTTAACTAACACATACCAATAATGAGAGTGAACTTATGAAACACAATTAGAAAAGAACATAATAATAGCTTGTCATTTTTATTCTATTAACCTCAATGTCAACAACATTAATAACTTTGTTACACGTTTTAAATACTTATAAGTCACTTGCATAGCTGAACTATGTCACTCATTTCTCTAGACATTTCTCAATTTTTCCAATATCTATAAATTACTTTGTCATCTTTCTCTCACTGCCTCTTCATACATTCCCACTCTTTCCTCCCAAGTTTCCCTTCTCTACCTCTTCCTGTTGCATGTTATAACAAAGTGATGTTATTTTTAATGTTGGTTGAATTAAGTATCACTTTTAAAGATCGTTATATTGCTATCATGCTGCGTTAGAATTTTACGTATTACTCTACAGTGTTAATGCAGTGTTTCATTAGACTTCTGCATATTAGACTATTATTGTATATTGTTTCTTTTTGTCATAGTGTTTTCCTTAGAACTCTCTGTATTGTAACATTACTGTATGTATTTTTATTCTCTGTGCTTGGAGCTTTTCACCCTGGGCCTCTGCTGAAAAAGGTGCCTTTCTTGAACAGTCGGACTATCACAGTGAATGAAAATAAATAAGTAAATACAATAAATAATTTTGCTAAAATATTTTACTTATACCAATGACTGTTGTAATTTTCATTTATCTGAATTGCTGTTTTGTAGATACCTAAAATAAAAGATCACCGTTAAGAGTGATTTTACAAAATCTGCAATGCCAGTGTTGAAACTGAAGTTTCTTGTCTTACAAGTCTACTTCTGAACTCTGGTAATATTTTAATGTTGACATGTTTTCCCGTGTTCCTGATTTTTTTTCTTTTTCGTGGCACTCTGGCATCGTAAAGGTGTTGGTTAACTAGCTGTTCTAAACATCTATCTATATTGTACTTACCTCGCCTCTGTGGCTTAGGTCATGGCAGACACTGACTGATATCTAAATAAAAAGTACTGTCCCAGTATGCTCTGTCTCAGTTATGCGGTATTTATTTTACATTTGTTTACCGGGATAGTCCCTCTGGGCAGAAGCCCATTTTCAGGGAAGGCCTGAGAAGAAAAGCTCTGAAATTAAAATATACACTGACAGTTACAGTGCAGAGTTTACAAAGATATTTGCAGTAAATAAAATACATCAATTATATAATGGATGAGTATATAAAAGAGAATACTTCAATTGTATAATATACATTTAAATATAGTAGAAGTATGAGGTTTTTTTTTTTTTTTTCTCAACTTGTTTATTTTTCTGATGTCAGTTTTCTTTTTTTCTTTTGTACTTACTTGCCGATGAGGGTATTGTGTAGTATTTGCTAAGAGTTTCTGCAGAGATGTACTCAAACTTGAAGAAAGGATGAGTTTACATTGGTTTCTCATTATGAGCAGCAGTCAGATAATGGATATCATAAGCAAAACACAGTTCTTGTACTTTGTACTTGTCTTGAGAAAGCCCATTTTAACTTCTGCCAAATGAAAGAACATAAGGCACACCTGGCCCCAAGAGTTAATCTCCTAGGGTGTATAGGAACTGCATTTTGTTATGAAAAAGCTGCAAAAACAGATAAAGAAACTATTCCAGTATTGTCTGGCTATAAGAGTCACCTGAGGTAGTGCCTTCAACAGAAATGTGTTGTTCTCAAATCTGTACCCGTAACAGACTTGCATAAGATATCTATAATAATTTGAAATTCCCTTTTACTCTTTTGCATGCTGAATAATTTTCATTGCGAATTCAGTACAGTTCCTTAAATGAAACAAAAAACATATTTTTACAATTATGAAACAAAATATATATTTTTATAACTGTACTGTATAAAAAATCTCTTTTCTACCTTTGATTTTAAAGAGATTCTCATATGGCTTTGCACCAAAGTGTGCTTCTTCTGGGACAAACACACTACTGCCTACATAGACATGTCTCCACATTCAGACGGTCCACTCAGGCTTTCCTTTCTGAAGGTAGAAATGTAGAATTGCAGCCTGGCAGCTAGCCACTGAAATATCCAGTCAAATTGTCTCAAGCAGCTTTCAACACCCTCAAATGGTTTTCCATCAGCAGATAATATTCCAAGGCCTCTAGCAGCCATATTTTCTATGAACCTATGAATATTTTCAGAGATTGCTTTAAATTTGGCCCTCCATCTGCAACTCAAACTCTCTTCTTCCTTTTTAGCTACACTAATGCAGTTTGTCCCACTCACTTAATGCTTCTAAATCTGTTGCATGGCTTTCTATTAAACTTCCCCTCCCTTGTGTGGAGCCCAGAACATGTACACAGTACTAAGGAAATAACCTTACAAAAGCTCAGTAAAGGTAGACTAATATCAACATTGAGTTTGTTTTATGGGGTACAACCTGACAATCTAATGAGGCTGGACTTCTTCGCTACATTTATACACTTTATAGCTTCCTTCATCATTGGCATGATTGCTCCATTTCATTCTCCATGTAAATTATTCCTAATGTTACTCTTGTAGAATGCAGCTTACAGATACTTTCTCGGAACACTGAGGCTTGAAAGGGTATTTATGTCTTTGAAAATCAGAATCTCCCTCCCTTACCCAAACAACCATCAAGAGAACTCAGCTTTTGGCTAAGCACTATCCATCATATTTATCAACAGTTTTTCTTCAGACCTATTAGTATCATTTGCTGTCTGTAATCATTTAACTAAATAACCTGCTTATTCCTAGGTCTTACAATCATGCTGTAATAATTATGGAGCAACATACTATGGTCTTATGAAGATCGGTCACTGATATTTGAGAAGGAGCATGCCATTTGTTTCATACAAAAGTCACACTATTCAGTCGAGTTACTACTTTGGGTTCCCATTCTTAGCATACAAGCCATTATTTCTCAACAGATATCAAAACTCAGACAATCCTTTCTCAACACAGAGCAAATCACAGACTAATGTTGTTTGTCCTTCGGCTTTTTCCCGGTAAGGGGTCGCCACAGCGGAACTCTGGTCCGCTAATGATTAGCGGTAGATTTTTACAAAATGCCGAGGTGCCATGTGGACGCCCAACCTTCAACGAAGGCATGCCCATTTATGCACGCATGTCTTTCGAATGCTACCCAACCACGAGGAGGACATGCAGACTCAACACAGAATGCACTCCCAAGCCAAGCCGAGAATCGAATGGGAGAACCTCTTGCTGTGAGGTAACAATGCTACCGCTGTACCACTGTGGAATACAAATCACAGACAACCCTGTCCTTAAAAAACCTTGGAGATGCATTTCACCACACTCGAATCTCTCTCATCCCATATACATCTTTTATTTATATTAAAATGAGAAAAACCTCTCTGGACATGCCATTATGCAATTAGGTAATTATACCTAAAGCAATTTGTTTTGTGAACTGGGATAGTTTGATTTGGCAGGAGTCATTTGCTGAAAAAAAGAGTGAGAAAATGGTACATATTAATACATTACAATGTGTAGACAGCATTATAGATACAATAATGGCACTAGTATTTTACTACTCTGTTTATTGCACTGCGTTCAGAAATTATTACATTCACAGGATACAATAATAGTGGCATATTTGCAGTTAAAAACATAACAAAATGACTTACTGCTCATTTTTATATATGTAAACATTAGTAGCCTAGCTCCGTGGCAAGGGTGATGGATTTCTGATGGTGTTCTAAATGACTAAGGCTTGACTAACAACCCTGGCTCTTTAGGAATACGTCAGAGAGGGAAAATGGTCCACTAACCTCTCCATGGGGGGGGAGAAGTGGTTGTCCCCATTCAGGGGCCTGATGGGCAATGCTAGTGACTCGGTGGAGACTGTAAAGATCACTTCTCATGACTTGAAGAGTAGGGTAGCACTAAGCTTTGAGGAACCCCTACAGTGATGTACAGTGAAGGTGACAGCATACCCACTTACATCTCTAAGTGATTGAACAAGACATGTTTAATCCACAGGAACTTCTCATAGAAAGGCCTACATTACATCTACAAAGCTTAGAAGGGCAGTGGTTGTAATCAATCACAATAGAAATTCAGGTCCTCTAACCTCTGTCCTATTTCTGGCTCTATCCAAGGCATTCAACACAGTCAATCATCACATTCTCCTAAATAAACTCTCCTCCTATGGGCTACAACCCCCCATACTTAACTGGTTTCTTACTTACTTCACTAACATGTCACAAACAGTGAAACGCCTGGACGATTTCTTCTCTTTCCTTCTTATATTTATCAAAGTTCCACAGTGCTCTATCCTAGGACTAATACTGTTTAATTTATTTATCAATGACCTAAATGAAGCAGCCAAAAAGGTCACCATGGTACAATATGTTGATGACGCCATTCTAATAAGTGCTGCTAGGAGACAACCCATGCTCCACTCGCTCACCAAGAAATTCTTCTCCTCTATAGAAGCTTGGTTTGACAATGCAAAACTCCTCCTGAATACAAAACAATAAATAAAAAATGAACTACTGCTCTTCACCCCCAACACTCACTCCTCCCAAAAATACTTTTTAGTATATGGTCATCCACCAAGACCAATAGAGAATTGGTATCACATACCAAACTACTAGGTATAATTAAAGTCAACCACCTGGAACTTGATCTCTACCTTCGGCAAGCCATGAAGAAGACGTGCCAAAGGCTAGGCTGCCCTGTAGAATAAAACACTACCTTACGGACTCTGATAGACAAAACATAGTCACTTTTTTCTACTTCCCACACTATTGTATGGTTCTTGTATCCTATCCAATCTCATCTCCTAAATGTCAGCCAAACTAGAACAAATAACATTCATAACTAACACTACAGATCATATCATTGCTTCTCTGTAAAATAACTAAACTGGCTCAAACTGAACAATTCTCTACTGTACCCACAATTAATTACAACCTTCAAAATTACTGCACAACCCAGTAAGATTCCCATCTCTTCACTCCATCATTCAACTTTACAGTACGTAATGACCTCTATGCTCCAGTGACAAATCATTATTCCTCAGAACTAAACCTATCAATGCAGGATACTCCTTGTATTCACACTGCATTGCTAATAGCTGGAATACCGTTCCATTCCACTTAAGAACAGGCTGCAATCTAAAGGACTTTAAACATAAACTGAAACACCACCTAAAGGATAAATAGAATAGTACTTGCATCAGCCTTGGATAAAACTGGACTGATATAGCTATATGAATTTGCTACATGAATTTGTGCCATAACTCTCTGCTACATAAAGCAATGCACTATTATCACAACTATACACTCCACAATTATCTCATCTCCTTTATCTTCCTTAGGCCTCCTACCCATTCTTCCATTATTTGGACTACTCTCACTCTTTATTGTAACTTTCTATTTTCTAGATTTTGAACAACTCCCTATAGTAACAAATAGTCTTGCATAAAACCTAACAACTGATGCATACAAATGATGCTACACTGCATATATCTCCCTACTGCCCTGTCCAATACATATATATATATATATATATATATATATATATATATATATATATACATATACATACACACACACGCACAAGCACAGATATATTCATATACAGCCAATGTGAAATATTTTTAATTGAAGCTGTTTGTAAATGAAGTAATGGATATCGAAACACACAAACACACACACACACACACACATATATATTCACATACAGCCCATGTGAAATATGGTTAATTGAAGCTGTTTGTAAATGAAGTAATGGATGTCAAGACACTCACTCACTCACTCACTCACTCACTCACTCACTCACTCACTCACTCACTCACTCACTCACTCACTCACTCACACACATTCATATACAGCCCATGTGAAATCTTTTTAATTGAAGCTGTTTGTAAATGAAGTGATGGATGTCAAGGATGTCAGAATTCTGGTACTATTGCTCATAACTCAAACTTGCCTCCACTGAGAAACGGCTCTGCTCAGTCAGACTTTCCTGGTAAATAAATGTCAATAAATAAATTAGACACATATTCCTTCTAAAAGAATGAGGAAAGCCTTTGACACATTGTGGAAGACTGAACATGCATATTCATTGTTGTTTAGTTGTTCTCAGATCAGGTTTGTGAAAGTCAAGAGAGCTGCTTCTGTGCCATCTCCTGACCTAAAGTCACACTGAGCACTAGCCTAAAGAGTTTTGTATAAAGCTTAAATATTTTGTATGTCTACAGATAAAATGTAGTATTTTTTCACATATGCACATATGCATAATGACACTGTCCCTAAGGGTTAGAGAACAGTTAATAATGAAATCACATAAAAATCCTTGGTATTTTTTCTATACAATTTTTTTTCCTGCAACGTCTTTGCAGCATGTTTTGATATACAGAAACATTGTATTATTGTTTTTGTATTAGTAACCATTAAGTAGATTAGTAAGGAGTCCATATATGTTGACTCTGAGACTTGGTTGGGACAGATAATAGATGCTCAACAGTTTGTAGTGAATAAATTCTGCATCTTATGCAAGTTCATACAATTTCTCCTATGCAGTAAACATTGCACAGTAAGGCAAATGACACTCTTTGCAGTATGTTTTAAACTTATACTTTTTTCATTAGATTAGATCAGTAGGAATTTTGCCAGCTCCATAAATGTTTCTTCTATAAAAGATCACAATAAGATCTTTCACATTACAAGTGCTTGCTATTACAGTTTTAAAAGACATTCATTACGAAGTATGAGACCATGCACAACGACTGTATGTTTATAGGGAAAAACTCTTGTGCATCAGTATAGCCATGAACTTTTATATATCAAATATATAGCCAAATAAAATTGGAGAAGATGTAGAAATCCTCAAATAGTGCTTACTGGTTTCATTCAGTCATTTGTTTCACTATGACATGTGCAAGCGTCTGAGATTTTATGTAAAGAAGACCTTTGTGGACCACTCACAAAAGTCCACGTTTTTTTCTAGCATATCGGAGCTGTACCATGCCTCTTTCATTATTCCTAAGTTTTTCTTTTGTTTTTTTTTTTCTATAGTCTATAATCATTAAGGGCAAAATAGCTCTAAAAAGTGCATAACAGGATTATGTGCATGTCTCCAATCATATCTATGTTATGCGTTCAAGGCGTGGATGCCGAGAAATCTTGGCATTTGTGCAAAGAACAGGAACTTAATGCTTTGCAAGTATGGTGTGCTCGGCCAAACCATTAACGAATCATACACCAATGGCCAGCAGTCGCAATACTAAAACACTAGAATCCAAGGTGAATAGAAAATGTTTATTGAGTATCCATTTTAAATTTCTTGTTCAAACCGGTTTCGGCTAACCAGCCTTCATCAGTGAATAGAATTTTCCATCCAATGTGAATAGTGAATAGTGAATATTTATACACAGTTCTAACCAATGGAAAACATGGTATGATCCAACAGAATAATTCAAGCAACCAAGCAAGCAAAAGGCATCAAAATTTACATCACAATGTAATAATAATGTATAAGACATAATAAAACATTACTTAACAAAATAATGAAATAAAATATATAACCCAAATCAGTAAATATGAGTAAGTATTATATTAAAGTACATAATTACTTATCTAATTCTAAATAAAGGCACATATTCCATAAATCCAGTGCCAAACATAGAATATCACAAGCATATCCTATATATATATATATATATATATATATATATATATATATATATTACAATGTAAAAAAACAAGTAATATATATCCAGAGGGTAAAGCATAGACAATTATATACATATATGTATATATTTGACATATGGCAACATGTTATCTGAAACAACATAATGCTCATAGGGTTCCCTTTTAACCCAAAAAAATATATATTACTTACATGCCAAGTAAAGAAACTTGGTACATAAAATAATTAATTTGAAAACATGTTTGACCATATATCTACATATATATATGCACGCTCCTAAACATATTGAGATTTCATAAAATTTATGCACCCACGGATACCAATAGCCAATGGATTCACTTCCTATATATATCGTAACATGTTATCTTAAAGGACATAAATCATTTGGTGTTCCCTTTTTCTAACCCAAGGGAACACCACATGATTTATGTCCTTTAAGATAACATGTTACGATATATATAGGAAGTGAATCCATTGGCTACTGGTAGCCGTGGGTGCATAAATTTTATGAAATCTCAATATGTTTAGGAGCGTGCATATATATATATATATATAGAGAGAGAGAGAGAGAGAGAGTGTCAAACGTTTTCAAATTAATTATTTTATGTACCAAGTTTCTTTACTTGGCATGTAAGTAATATATATTTTGGGTTAAAAGGGAAAGCCTATGAGAATTATGTTATTTCAGATAACATGTTACCATATGTCAAATACATACATATGTGTATATAATTGTCTTTGCTTTACTCTCTGGAATTATATTCCTTGTTTTTTACATTGTAATATATATAGGATATGCCTGTGATAGTCTATGTTTGGCATTAGATTTATGGAATATGTGCCTTTATTTAGAATTAGATAAGTAATTATGTACTTTAATATAATACTTACTCATATTTACTGATTTGGGTTATATATTTTATTTCATTATTTTGTTAAGTAATGTTTTATTATGTCTTATACATTATTATTACATTGTGATGTAAATGTTGATGCCTTTTGCTTGCTTGGTTGCTTGAATTATTCTGTTGGATCATACCATGTTTTCCATTGGTTAGAACTGTGTATAAATATTCACTATTCACATTGGATGGAAAATTCTATTCACTGATGAAGGCTGGTTAGCTGAAACCGGTTTGAACAAGAAATTTAAAATGGATACTCAATAAATATTTTCTATTCACCTTGGATTCTAGTGTTTTAGTATTGCGACTGCTGGCCGTTAGTGTATGATTTGTGCAGAGAACACATAATACTAGGTTATAATTGGGGACATGGTCACAATTGCAGAGCATGGAGCCTTATCTGCTCCATGAACTGCTAGCTGCAGTAAGAGAAAAAAGTGCAAAGCATTTTTCTGGCTTTCTGAGCTGGTAAATTACTCTGTGATCATTGTCAAATGGACACACGTCAGGGCAATATTTTGACACAAAGTCAGGGATAGATTGTAGGCACAGCAGGCATGAAAAGCTATTTTTCAGTTTTGCCACTATACTTTGCTGACTGATGGCACTGTCATTTCTTAGTGCATGGCAATCTCACCATAACACTGCTCAAGAGGGATGCTTAACGATTATTAAGATCAGGTCTCACACAACTGAAGTGCTTGACTAGTTTTTCTTTTTACCAATGCTGGAGCGTAATCACATCACTCCATGAACTACAAACAAGTTTTAAACCTTTGAACATATGATAGGAACCCGGCAGGATGCAGATCTTGCCATAAAATATGCCAAAATAACTGAACAATGATCTACGTGAATATGAATTTTTACCATATGTAGCCATAAACCAAGGTTGTTAAAAATATTTTGGACTATAGCTAAGCAAGCCCTGTCTTTGCATATTGTCCACCTATTGTTTGGTCTGTTGTCATTGAATGCAGTCATAATCCCAGTGTATATCTCAGTGTAATAAAGTCTTGTGAAAAAAACAATGATCTTTGTCCCTAGGACATATGCATTTCATCATCATAAATTGGGACCTGGGTATGTTTTACCAGGTGTGTGTGTGTGTGTGGGGGGGGGGGGGCTCTAACCAAGTCACTTCACCAGACAGTGTTCCTGGTCTGCCTCTTAAAGGCCCATTTACACATGATCATTAAATCCCAGCATCCTTCAGATAGCCGCTTTACTGTATGCTATGAGACTGTGAATCCCAGTATGTCTTTTGTAGTTTAATGGTTTGCCAGATATACTTTCAACAAATATAAGTCTCAAGGGAACAGAAGTTTACAGATGTTCATGCTATGTCTGCTTTCAATGTGAAAGATTTTTGCTTTGTTTAGCAAATATCTGTCAATGTTTTTGCAATAAAATTTGGAATAAAAGTTTTAAATTAAATCCGAATCTATGTGATCATTGTAAAAGTAAAGCAGAGAACAGTATGGTTTAAACAGTGTTTTATTTTAACTGAGGAGAGGCTTCTCTGCAATAGGATACTGAATTCCTGTGAGGGCAGACCCATTACCATGCCTAAAGCTCCATTTGTCTATAATCCAGCTCTGCACAAGACTAATCATTGTTTTCAATCATCTAAAACCAGAGGAATGCTTTTAAAACCAATTACTTTCTTAGTGATGCTTCTAAGGAAATGTGGATGTAACATAAATTGACTAGCATTACACAATTATATTCTTATAATTTATTATATAACCAGCCAGGTCTGGAGAAAATTGATTTTAGAAAAATGTGTACAGCAAAGATGCATAAAGAATATTTGTTTAGACTGACAAGTGGCAAATAAATCCTCAACTGCTTTAATGGACAGCTTTATCAAAAATGTATAGTGCTTCTAATGACTTGATTAGAACATTGATTGTTCAGTACATCTGCAATGCAAGTATTGCATAATGGAGTCCAATAACAAGAAAGGAGGTATAATTTTCATATATCTCATTAATATCAATAGCAATAAAGCTAATACAGTTATTGTCATTGATGTTACTGAAGTTTTTACGAATGGCAATATTACCTTAACTAATGAGAATTTTAATGATGGAATAAAAGGCGAGAACTCTGATTCAGTTATAACTTCAGAAAATGGACAAGCTTCAGGAATTATGATCTGGCAAAATAATATTGGTGTATGTACTACAAAAAATTATACAGAAGATGGTTGGGTATCTAATGAGGTCCAAACATGCAGACTGTTTATGTGCCCTTCCATCTTCTGCACTACAGAACTGGTGTATTATTACAATGAATTAGCAGATGAGAGTTTGAACTGCCCCTCATTTTGAGAAAGTATGTTTAATCTTTGAGGAGGAATTTTTTCTGCCCTTACCACTGAATGGTTTAACACATTTCCCTGGTCAGAGAAATCTATTAAAGTATGTGATAAAAATCTTGTGTTCCATTTGACATACAACACGGCACTTTAGATTGTGGAGTAGATGCCTGTACATGCAGAATGCTTTGGTAGTGTGTCATAAAGAATCAAAGTAAATTATTTATATTAGCGTTTGGGTGAAAATATCAAATAAATGTAACTGAATTTGTACAAGTGTGTGTGTGTGTGTGTGTGTGTGTGTGTGTGTGTGTGTGTGTGTGTGTGTGTGCATGAACATACACGTGTGTATATATCACACACACACACACACACACACACACACACACACACACACACACACACACACACACAAATAAATAATTATATACTCTTCTTTAAGTTTTTACTTCACAGGTAACTATATTGTTGCTATATTTCGGCAGAAGGTTCTGTGCATATTGTCACAAGATGACATGAAACATACCACTCGCTAGACTTTCCTTTATTCACTAAATAAGAATCTTTAGAATTTAAGGAAGTGTTATGTGCATCTTTCATGTTTTGGAAGCTTTCTAGGGGGGAGTTATATATACAAAGACATTTATATGTAAACTCTGAGATGCAACTTGAGAAACTATTTATAGGTGAATTACTCTGTTCTGCTCTCTTCACATCTGAGTATTTTCAGCAGCACTAGAACGATGACTGACAATGTGACATGCAGGAAAAGGAACACCATCTCATATAAAATCCCCAAGCATTGTTTTCAGTTCGGTTTTAATGAAGACTGAGGTCAGGAACTGAAAAGTGCTTACTGAAACACTGCTAACATACGTTTAGAAACTTGTTGACATTTAAACATCTTCTATACAATTGTGTGTGTAGTACGAGGAGGGCATGAGTGAATGATGAATGACTAAATAATGCCCTTTATTTCACTGCCTCTAGGAGATTTATTATGTTATGATGAAATGAATTTGCTTGGTACATAAAAGCATAAATATATTGTTTTACTTGGACAACAAAGCCTACTACAGGGAAAAAATATAATCTGCAACCGAAATTAATTCCAGTCTCAGTGGATATGGAGTAAAAATGTAAAACACTTGATATGCCAAAACTTGTGGACTTTGTCCAATTGTTTGCAACGTTTAACCTCAATGATAAAACACTACAATTAGTGAAACATAAAATAACTCGTTAACTTCTGTGTCTACACCTCAACACCATCCAGCATCTCCAAGTAGCCATCTTTGAGGTTCAAAAAACACAAAGTAAAACCATGAGACCCTGTCCAGATCATAGTATTGTGTTCAGGTTCACTCTTTCACATATGGTGCAGTTGGGTTTTCATGCAACTTTTGCTGCTTGAATGTTGGGTATCACATGATGAAGAAAGTATAGTTCTGTAGTAAACTTACCATAACAGTAGATGCTTGAATGATCATTGCAGCAGTAGTATTAGCTTAAGACTTATTTCCTGCATGGGATATAACAGATGGCAGCTTCAAAAGCTTAAGGGTATCTAATATGTGCCCAGATGATTTTTAGCTTGAGGTGGCACTGCAAAGAATCAGTGATCTGGGGACCATGTCATTCAGAGCTTTCATGACAACATTAAGAGAGGGAGGCTATAGCCCTGAAAGATTAATTTACTTTACTTAACATTGTCAATGTCCACATCCTGGCAACAAAAAACATAACAGAGAACAAGGGGAATGGAGGGAGGCAGAAGCTACTGCTGCAGAGAGCATTCAAACATGTACCGTTATAGTAAATTTCCACAACTGTACTATGTTCATCATTTCATTACAGCTGCAGTGGATGTGGTTATATGAGTAGAATACCATTGCTTAAGGCACCAGGGAGGCGGAAGGATAAGCATCCAGGTGCCACTAAAGAACGGTTATAGAGCAGCCTAGTCTGGATCTTCAAAAGGAGTTTAATGTGTAGTACTTTGAAAAATTATGCACATTGGTCCAAGTTACTGCTGCTACAATACTTGAGTCCACACTTTACAAAAAAACACAGATGAAGCCAAGTCCCTAGCAGGATGTGCCTTGACCCTGCCTGGAATTGACTTATAGTGGGAGTTAAAAAAACAGCTTTATTTTATTATTTTTATTTTATTTGTTTTCCAGAGTACAGCACTGCTCTCCATAGACCTTTTTTAAACTCAGCCCAGGAGTGATCACTGGTTAAGTAAACTTGCTCAGAGTCACACAGTTAGGCAATGGTGGCTGCAATCAGCCTGAGGGGGATATTATGGGACAACCATTTTGAAATAATCTGCTTTGACACAACCTTGTCCCTTATTCTTACCTTCATACGAAGTAACAGATTAGAATTTCTGTAGGTTTTAGTTTTACCAAGATGGCACCCAAGTTGTCTGTGTACATCCAGAATATGAAGAATCCTCTCTCCTTCATCTTCAAGTTCTGGGAAGAAAAGAATGAGACGGATTGCTTGGATCGCAGTAATCTCAGATACCACTTCAAGCATAAATGATGGATTACTTGTCAAATAAATAAAACAAGGATGACTCATCATAAGCGCTTGCAACTCAGACACTATTCTTGCAAAAGTGAAAGCAACCTCCAAAACAGATTTCCATGGTAAAGCCTCAAATCATGCTGATGAGGTAGCTGAAAGTGTTACCTTTCCAAAGCAAACAGAAGCCACTTGTTTTCTAGGCAAACAGGTATACTGAACTACTTTCAAAAACATTTTACTCTTGCAATGCTTTGAAGAGGGATTATCCATGAGCAGACATGCAGAACTGCCCAAAAGCTTAACAGTGAAAGAGGAGCAAGAAAGGCCAGAAGATGATTCACACAAATATTGTAGAACCACATACATAGTAACCTACAAGGCTCTTGGTTCTTATTCTGCTACAGACTAGGAGACTTTTCCATTTACTGATATATGATTTTCATGTAACAGGTTTCTTTGCCACTTTTAATACATGCTATACATCTTTAACATTCAGGTATTTAACTGAAGTTGTTTGAAGCAGGGGTATCTCAAACAACCCCGGACATGTGCAAGTAGGTCCAGTCAAAGAGGAAGATTGTGATAATTGCCCTTAGCCATTTCCAAAAAGGGAGAACGACTGTTGCCTGGGCCAGAATGGACTCACCACAAAGATCTTTGGAGATTCCTTCTGCATCTTCATAATAACCCTGGATACAAAGTTTAAAAGCATACAGGAGCATTAATGTCCAAGGGAATAAAAAAGCATCTGTTTACCAAGCCTACTTGTAAGAAGTCCTGAAACAGAGCTTTGTCAGTTTGCTTGCTCTGAATACAGGTAATGAGATCTTCCTGAGGTGTATATCAGTATGAAATCCTGGAAGACCACCAAATTCAATTCCATTCATTAGTCTTTCCTGATCCTCATTAAACTGCCTGCCATAATGTTTTACTCTGAGGGAATACAAGACACCTGTAGAGCGATTTGGTGCCAAATTGCTATATACAAGGCTACAATGGCTAATCTCCACAGAGGGCATGATCTGGAGCCCGTCTGTTTAAGGACCACATCACCCTGCTATAGTCTGTAATAATTTTTTGTGGCCCTGACGACGTCAGGTGATAATGAAAACTGAATGCATTTATGAATGCCAACATCTCTTTTATGTTCATGTGTTTTGGTCTGCTCTTTTTGTTCCAAAGACCCTGCACTTTTACCCAACAGACATAGCTCCCAAGCATCAGAGGCATCTGTTGGTACAGACTGCATTGGAGATGGAAGGGAAATGGAAGACATGGATTCAGATAAAATTCTCTCTTCATAAAAGTGGTTCCCTTTTTTCAAATACAAAGCTGGAATTTGAAATGTCAGGAGGTACTGATGTCAGGACCATACAGATTTCAGGTATCATTGAATTTCATGCAGAATGTGACAAGAGGAATTAGAATCAAACAGCACAAAATCTATTATTTTGAGAAATTCGCTTGCTGAAATCCTAGACTGAATGGAAAAAAATCTCAGGAATCGGTCTAGATATAGATCTCTTTTTTTCTGGCGGAAGAAAAAAAATTCCTAGAAATCAGGTATTTTGAAGACATATCAAAATTTAGTAACCATCCAAAACAAAAAAATGAAAACCGAATCAATCCATAATATAGTGTTTATTTAACACGTTTATCTCATATAACCAAAAAAATGAGTAAAGTAGCCCAAAGGACTTGAAAACAAATCACACCAGTGAATATAGTTCCATGAAAAATTATTTAATTATTATATCATATATCCTTTTATCTCATGTAATGCTCAAGACTTCTTCATAACATTTTTATAAAACATATTGCTGGTAGTTAAATTGCAGCCTACAACCAATCAAAAAGAAGGAAGGTCAAAGGCTGCACAGTAAAAACTCCAATTCTGCATATAAGCATAAATATAAAAAATATATACGTCAGAGTGACATTATACATGTCAGAGTGACATTATATAAAAGATAATAAAACTTTAAAATTGATTTGCTCTGAATATCAATATGCTAATAGTAGAAATGGAATTATTTAATCCTGTGTTCACATTAGTCTGCAGCATTAGCTGCCAAATTAACTCCTTATATGCCAAGTGATTTTCAAAATCACTACCGGTGTCTTTTTTATAAACATTGCCTATAACAAAAATAAAACTTTTAAAATCTTTACAGTTGACTGAACATTCATATAATTCATTCATTGGTTTATCCTTCCTTATATCTTAATCATGCTGGTAAATCTGATACCTGAACCTCCTATTGGATTTACTCGCATTGAACTGAAAAACCGACAAGTTGTTCCATGGAAAAGGTGATAATGATGCCTGAAGTCTGTGCAAAACTGACAGCATTAGTCGGTAAAAAAGAAAAAGTAATTTCACCGCAAAAACACTACAAGCACAATACACATGCACCCTGGAGGTTAAGGCCTAGGATACCTCTCTATACACTGTCATACAAGGGGTTTTATACTGCTAAAATTCTAGTATTAAAATACTTAACCTTGCATGACAGTTAAATATGTTCTGCACATTATAACTGTTCCCATGTTCTTCAGTAACATAGCTGCAAAAAGACATTGATGCATTTTTGCAGAGTGCTGTTTTCAAGTGGAACTACTCTGAAAGAGAATGCATTAAATACAGAAATCAGTTATGGCAGAATGCATGTGCCGGGTGTTACTATGTAAAACTGAATGAAGTTGTAAAATGAGCACTGACATATAAACAGGGAATTTATACTGCAGTAGAAATAACAAGACTCACTGTAGATCATTGCACACATTGACATGCATCCGTACAGTTCAACGTGCACAAAGGAATGTCAGAAGTGAAGTTATTGTATTTTGGTATAAAACAGCTTATATTTTTTACAGCACAGTCAGCAAAAGTGTCCAGAGCACCCCAAAGTTAGTGCTGTAAGTACACCTTTGAATGCATACATTTAAATTCCAGATCCTCATCTGAGAGAGAAACCACAGTGCTCGAAATATATGCAGAGTTTTATAATCCCACATCAGAGAAACACAGCCAGTACTGAATACAATTTTCTCATGCCACGAGTAAACTTTATTCAAATTTGAGGAAGTCACAGGTACAGTGAAAAAGAGGACATATAACTAAAAGTACTTTCTGAACTGATCTATTCATTTTCATCTTGAATCCCAAAATCTTGAACAAGAGAACTTTGGTAAGTAAAGCAAGTGCCTTAAGAAATAAAATTGGAGTTTTAAGTAGCTAGCAAACTCCGTGTGGAACAATTATGATGCTTCCAACTGGTTTATCAATTCCAAAGGTATATACTGCAAAGTTATGATTCAAGGTAAAATTATTCTACTGAGGTATCGCATACTAGCAATCTTATTTGCCAGCACTGCAGATCCTTGCTCAGGAATCCAAATAATTTCTTCTCTTGTGTAACCACATTTCACATAAATGTTTGTTTTCTGAACTTGTATTTTCAAAGGTCTGCTTTTCTTCATAATACAGACAGTTCACAGAGAAACTAATACAACTTTGATCATAAAAGCCATCAAAGGAAAGGTGCTTCCTAGGTGGAAGCAAAAGCTTCCTCTCTTGCTGCTTAGCTGCCTTCACGTTTTTTCAAATGTCAAGAAAAATAAAATAAATTAAATAGGGCATTTTCACGTAGATCACAGCAAGGCTCTGTGTGCAGGAACATTTTCTGAAATTAAGGCTAATCCATTCTGAAAGGGTAATTTGTTCTTAAACAATGGTATCGGCAGTCAAAAAATGGGAGGGAAGCAAACTCATTCATAGACGATGCGATTGATTCCTTGCCTAAGGAAACCATTAATTACAAAGTCGGCTCTAAAGTGCTTCAATACCAAATTCACCGTGAAACTCAGCAAACGAATTTCACAATCAATAGGTTTAATTCAGTGTCCTGAAAGGATGAAGGTGAGAAAAGATCAACCTTCTGTTCACTTCTCCTACTGTCCAAGATCTGTGAGCTGCAGAAAGAAAATCTTTCTCCTGTCTCATCACTGGAAACAAGAGTTTATTTTAACAGGATTTTCTACATCAACAGCAGATGAGTTATAGGATTATTAAGTGAAAAACAAATCACTAAAGAAGACACAACATTTTAACATTTCAGGGATTTTCTGCCATGATTTCCAGAATGTGTCTCTACACAAGTCCCTGAATCCAAAACCTCTGCAATGGTGTGCACAGAAAAATGTCACACTTACAGTGCCTCTCCCACATACTGTACTTGTTGGCACCCCAGAACATCAGATGTCCATTCTTAATTACAGCACACAAAATCACTACTGAATCGGACAGTGAAAACAACACAGGCCCTACATTTATAAGATCAGCCTACAATCCATCCATCCACCCAGCAACCCCTTCTTCCCATTTTTACATATGGGGTTAGGGGTGTCACTTCAACAGTGACAATCATCTAGTGCCAAGGTTTAAACCACCAGGTGGCTAGCCTGCTGTAATAATTCTTCCACACCATGCAGTCACACACACTTATGGCCAATTTAGAGTGTCCAGTCCACCTACTACAGGTCTTTGGAATGTGAGAGGAAACTTGAGCACCCAAAAACCCACATAAATCCAGGGAGTACATGCAGACACAGAAGGCACCCCAGCTGAGGGGTGGGCCAGGGAACCTCTTGGTGTGAGGTGACAATACCATCCGCCATGCCACAATATCACCAGTGAATGGAAGCCTATGAAAATAACAAAGGCTCTATATTTTTTAATCATGGCCCACAAATTCAGACATGAACTGGAGCAATGAAAATAACACATGCCTACATTCTTAATGACTGCCTATAATGTCACCACTAAACTGAAAATAAAAATAACTCAGACCTTGTATTATTCACAGCCTACTACTAGAATGAGATAATGAGCTCTGCATTCTTAGCCATAGCCCAGAAAGTTAATATTAAACTGAGACAATGAAACTAACATTGGCCATGCATTCTTGATCACAGCCCACAAAGGTATCACTAAACTAAGACAATGAAAACAGCACAGAATGTATATTCCTAATTACAACCCACAAAAGTCACATCAGAACAATCAAAATAACACAATCCCAACATTATTAATCACAGCAGGGTGACTCCCACTTCTGTCTGTTTTGATATTTCCATATGCTGTCCCATCTCCTGGTTTATACACAAATATGTTTTGGCAAACAACTAACATCTACATGTGCCATCAGTACAGATGGTACTCTGTCTGGCTTCTTATCAAGTTCTTATCTGGCACGGAAATTAGGTTTTTGGTTACATCAAGATGACAACATTATGATGTCAGAAAATACTAATAATTCCATATCTAAACTAAGACTTTGAACTCCTCAGCAGGGGGTCTTGCCTTCTATACCTTATCCATAGCATTACAACAATATTATTTACTGCAAGACATACATCTAGTAGATCTAACTGACAAATATAATGGAGGTGAGACACAGTGAAATTCATTTTGCATACATGTAGATTTGAAAGTAGAAATCAAAAGAAAAGGAAAATAGATATGTTACAAACATTAGAACTACTGACATTTGTAACATACATTCTAAACTGAGCTGTTGTGCATTCTGAATCATCCAGTGCAAAGCAACATATATTTAAAATAGGAAGAGAGAGATCAGCAGACAGTTACAATGGTTATTTAACATTACAAAGGCTTGGTTCTCCTTCCTCTCCAAAGCTAAAATAATTGAAATATCCATCTACAGCTTCTGAAACCTATGCTGGGAGAAAGCATTCTAAACAAATCTATATGAATACAGTCTTCTTCTTCATTCAGCTTTTTACCGGTTAGGGGTCGCCACAGCTGCTCATCTGTCCACTCATGATTGGCAGTGGAGTTTTACAGTGTCGAGTTGCCAGCCCAGCGCCCAACCTTCCACAGAAGGCACACACATGCACACACTCACATCTAGAGCCAATTTAGAGTGTTCAATCCACTTACTGCATGTAGGAGGAAACCAGAGCATCCAGAGGAAACCCACGTGACCACAGGGAGGACATGCAAACTCCGCACAGAAGGCACCCCATCCGAGAATCAAATCGGAGAACCTCTTGCTGTGAGGCAGCAACGCTAACCGCTGCACCACCGTGGCTGCCCTATCTACATGACTATAGTAAAAACTTAAAAAAAACATCTGAAAAAAACATTTTACATTTTATCTTAGTATTCTATGCTTTACTAATGTATTAAAGTTATTATACTTCTTTTTACATTTTAACTTTATTATACCCCAAAATGGTTGTTACGTGGGCTGCCTTACTATGGATTTTGTCAGTCTTTATTGTCCTATAATGTGTTATGTATCAGTACAAAATCATGCAACAAAGACAAAATAACTGCATTTTTTTCTTTCTATTTAGTTACCACTAAAGTAAAGTGAGTCACTAGTTTCCTGGATTGTCTGTGCATATTTTTAATTGTTTTACTCCAATCTATGTTTAGTATAAGCTTTATAAATTGTTTTCATAGTCCATTTACATTTTATAATGTAACATTGTAACACAACAACATGTCTTTCGGCTTTTCCCGGTTAGGAGTTGCCACAGCGGAATTCCGGTTGGCAGTGGATTTTTACGGTGCCGAGTTACCAGCCCGATGCCCAACCTACAAAGAAGGCACATCCATTCACACATGCACTTACCTGCATGTCTTTAGACATCACTCAACCATGGGGAGGAAATGCAGACTCCACACAGAAGGCACTCCAGCCAAGAAGTAAACAGGAGAATCTCTTGCTGTGAGGCGACAACGCTAACCGCTGCACTACTGTAACATTTACAAAAAAAAAGAAAATAAAAGGTGGCAACCTGTGCGGCTGCAGCTGCTTTATTTCAACAGGGAACTGTGCACTGTCTTGTTTTACTTCTAAAACAAAAAAAAAAAATCCAAAATCAAGGGAAAATACTGAAGGCAAACTACGTTATAGTAGAGAGAAATTTCTAGAAATTTGATCTTCAAGGTTGCAGTGCTGCAGGTTTGATGAGCTGTTTCTGCAAGGCTTATTAAGCTTGTTAGGCCTGCTGCACTCAAGGAACTCCATGAACTCCAGGAACAAGGGATTATACTCAATGTCCAAAATGTCTTACTTAAGCAAATCTGACTTCTAAAACTTCTAAAATGAGGAGAAGGAAAAGATGTGAAAGACTGAGAAAAAGGGGAACTAGAGCTGGAATATAGGTCAGGCTAAAGAACAACCTACATTGGCCTGTACTTCTATCTATGCTACTGGCCAATGTTCACTCCCTGGATAACAAGATGGACTACATAAGGCTAGAACTAACTACAAAAAGCAAGGTGAGAAACAGAGGTGTGCTCATGTTCACAGGGGGGGTTCCACCTGTGTCACTCTTGGATAAGGGCATTAAGTGCTAATCATGAAAATAAGGGTAGAACTTGACTAGGCTTGTAATGGTACTAGAGGCATTAACCTAGTAACTTCCTATGATCCTATGGAATATGTTTAAAGACATGGCTATGGAGAACCAGCACATCAACCTAGATGAGTACACAGATGTGTACAGCAGCAGAGATTCCAGGTGTGTGGATGATGTGACAGTCAGCAAGACCATCACCGTAAGGGTCAACCAAAAATCCTGTATCACAAGAAGTACATGAGCTCCTAAGAGCACACAATGCTGCTTTTAAGGCAGGTGACAAGTATGCCCTCAGAGAGACCTAAATAGAGGAATAAAGAAGTCAAAGCATGCCTATGGATAGAAAATCCAGAGTCACTTCTCAGACCTAAGGGACTCCAGATGTCTGTGGCAGGAAATACAATCCTTAACAAACTACCGACACGTATCTTCAAAGTGTAACGACAATGCCGAATTTCCAAATGAGCAACACCTACTTCAGCAGGTTTGATTAAAGGAATGGCACAAAAGCCATGAAACTCACCACTAGGCAAAATGAAGTAGCACTCTGCCTCAATTCATCTGATGTTCAGAGAAAGTTAAGCTGGGTGAACCCAAGAAAATGACTGGACCAGACAGCATTCTAGGGAATGTACCAAGAGATACATATTTTGTACTGTTTCTAAAATGCACAGCTTTAGCTCAAAGCCTTATGCTTATGAAAGAATCTGGATGTGCATCCTCTCCCCGTGTTCCATTCTTATCTTTTTTCCTTTCTTACTTCATAGGACTTATTTTTCTTTGTTCATTAGCTACACTGCTATCCATGACATCACTGACACCTCAGCACAAACCTTTCAGTTGAACCAGTGTTGACATTACATGGTTTTAAACCATTTTTTTGTGCTTAATGAGATTAAAACTATCCACCAATGCTGCGGTACCTTCTTGCATTTATACCAACAAGTGTATACAATCTCACTCCCCAAAACTCTTTATGGATTACTGAATATTACAACATTTTTCGGATGAAAGGTGCTCCCTTTTCAAAGCTGACAGTGAATTTGAGTATCAGAGAAACACTTCAACAAATTCTGGTAAGGTCTCCAATATAATGCTTCACTTGGGTATGTGTGCATAATGCTGGCATGAGATTTCTGCACTAAAGTGACACTTCACCTTGTGAAATGGAATTAATTTTATGTAGCACTGCTTGCAAACCACGTCTGTGGACTACACATGACACAGGATATAAGTGGTTTGTTTCATTATGAAGTCTAAAGAGAACCACGTTAAAAATTGTGATAATGACAAGAGTGATAAGAAATGTCTGAAAAGAGATGAATCTGGTCACAAGAAGCAAACACCTTTAGTACTTTTACTTCTTGTTTTTAAAACAAAGCGTAATGCTTTAATTGCAGAAACAGGGATGCACAGCACTACGGGCACAGAAGATATTAGCAATCATAAGCAGATGTGGCACAACTATAAAACATTGCATGATTCAATAGCTGTTATTAACAAGAATATGTTGTTGTTGTGTCTTTCAGCTTTTCCCGGTTAGGGGTCACCACAGAGGAACTCCGGTCCGCTATGATTGGCAGTAGATTTTTATGTGCCGAGTGGCCGGCCCTGACGCACAACTTTCAATGAAGGTACGCCCATTCACGCATGTCTCCACACAGAAGATGCTCTAGCTGAGAATCGAACAGGACAACGTCTTACTGTGAGGTGACAATGCTACCGCAGCACCACCACCGCAGTTATTAACAAGAATATGATTGGGGTAAATCATTGTACTGAGAAAGCAGTTCAAGAAATGTGTAAACCTTGGCTCAAGATGATTGTCACTGCAGAAGTGACACCCCGATCCCATGTGCAAAATGTGAAAAGGGGTTGATGATGCAGATTTTATAAATTTTTTTATAACATTTTTTTTTGGAGTCACATATCAGGGGCAGAAGGAATGGCTCCCATTAATAAATAAAAAATGATCCAGGACAAACCTCTGAAGAATTCTAGTTGTCAGAAATATGCCACTAGCATTGTACCCTCTAATAACTATTATGCTGTTTATCAGCTAACCAGTCATTGACCCATGTTAGATTATAATTAAAAAAATATTAAACTTTAATAAGATCAGTGATAAAACATCATGCATAATGCTGTCAAATGAGTTACTGAGGTCTAGAAATATGACATCTACTAGAAAACGTATTTCAGAGCATCACTAGCAAGTTCAATAAAAAAGTAATTAAATTAGTCACCTAGATTCTCTTGTAATGAATACATTCTGTTGATAATTTGATATTTGTTATTTGTTAATTCGGCAGGCATTTCTCTTTTCGAAGTAATGTATTCATAAACATATGCTCTCATAGATGTTAACCTCATAGATTTGCATTTTCCATTTTTTTATTTCTGATTGAAATATGAGAGAAAATTATGTTTACCACTCTTTATGGACTATTCTATCAGCCATGATGTTTTGAAATATTATGTAAAAGAGACAGAGATGAAATGCACCATTTATTTAGGAATAAAGGGTGAAGACTATTCAGACAGATGTATGCATTTTAATACTCTAAATCTAACTGAAATACTAATGCAAAAGAGGAATATTTATTTAATTTAAAATACTTATTTTAGTGTTTTCATAGTATATCTGCTTATGCCTAATGAAACATATACATCTTCCTCCTTTTAAGCAGATGTATATACTCATACTTTTATAGGTTTACACTAGGAAATTGAGCCAAAAGATTATTTGCAACCAAATCAATGCAATTCCCACTACTTGATCCCCATATCCATAAGGGATACCAGAGGCAAGATAAGAATGCATTTAGGGATCCCCATCCCATTGACTGGTTCCTTTTAAAGAGTTAGGGTGACATTTTGTTCACTATAAAGATAACATTTTTTATTCAATTGGCAGGGGATTCTCTGGGAGGGAGACTGATCATGCCAATGTGTTCTATTAATATTACGATGTAGTCTTAGGCCCTAGAATGGGCATTTTCAGTGCAGCCATTTTTTGAACATGTAACACTTTGTCATACAACATTGTAAATGACTTTTAGAGGTCACCACAGAGTTCTACAAGAGATAAAAATAGAAAGACAGGGCTTTTACCCATTCAGTGCAACTTGGTCAGCTGATGCTAGAGACCTTCTTTGTAAGAAAACATTTTCTTCCAATTGGGTATCATTTTTGGATAGATACATGCCAAACATTGTATTATACAAGGATTTCCTAATAATAGTCAATACAAGGTGGTCAAAGAATAGATAGCTATCCATGAACGTGCCCAGGTCTCTAATGACACTTTCTTGAGGGGTATATCATTTATGTGGCAGGTGCAGGGGTGCTTACTTCCAAACCATGATCTTGCAATATGAGTTTGTAAGGATTAAGTGCTTCTGAAGCATAAGGGTATCTTCTGAGGAGTTTCCAGTCATTATCAAACTTGGTCAACCAGAGGCACTTGACTTCTTCTTTGATAACAGTGAAGTAGATTTCAGAATAGTGGTCCTAACTCTGAACTTTGGTATATATGAGTTGTGAAAAGCTTTTTAAAAGAAATTGAGCCACCATCTCTGAGTGAGTTCTATCTGTAAGCCCATTTAGTTATAAAGGGGTTTATGTTCAAATGGAAAAGCTTTTTCTATAATACCAGAATATATATAACCGAGATTTTGGAAATGATTTACCCATACTAGTTTGAGGTACTTGTCACAAAATGAATGAGGATGTGTTAAAGCAAGCCTTATCTAAAATAAATCAAAATTTAGTAACATGACCTGATGGTCTTAATGGATATTTCTTTAAAAGAATATCTGAAAAGTTGATTCCATGTTTAACTTATCTGTTCCAAAAATCATTCAAGGAAGCATTTGCTCCTGAACTGTGGAAGGAAGTGATAATTCCTATTTTCTAAAACTAGGATATATGGTAGAGAACTATAGAACTATTATTTTCACTTGATATCAGTAAGTGCTTTCAGAGGACACTGTGGCTTTCCAGTCCGCATGTTCAGGACTTCAGCTCTGCCATATATCAACATGGATTCCTTTCTGACATATATCAACATGGATTCCTTTCAGAGAGAGATCATACGTCACTGATTTGATACGTTTTTTATGAGCAGATTGTTAGGTCATTAGATAATTCACTAGCTGCTGAGGTTATGTTTTTGGATTTGGCTGAGGCTTTTGACTCCATCCCCATGGGGCAGCTATAAAGCCTTTAATGGAAGCCAGTAACCAACTATGTAGCTAAATGAGTATCCAAATGCCTACGGAGTAGAACTAGGAAATAAAATTCCTACTCCAAGTACAGCTTGATGATCACTATTATTTAGTCTAATGATGTCAAAATGTCCAAAATCTAACTCTGTATGGTTAAGTAAGTTTGCAGACGATATTAATATTGGGTTGTCTAACTAATACTAGCAATTAGTATCTGTTGTAATCTTATTTGGATAACCTATATAAACGGATACCAACCAACAGTATGAGATTTAACAATGGAATATGTACTATTTTACATTTACGGAATAATAATAATAATCAATATTGTTATGTCCTGAACAGATTTGTGTTTCTTCTGAGATACTGAGTGATCTAGATATCATGGTAGAAACAAATCTTAAATTTGAATTTAATGTCACAAACATTAGAAAATGCTATGGTCTTCCATCAAATCTCCTTCGATGTTTTTCAAGCAGAGATAGTAGAGTGTTACTAAAGACCTATTTAACAATCATAAGATCTAATATTGAATGTGGGGGGGGGGGGGGGCTTTAAGTGCTTTAAAATGCTTTGCAACTGAAGAAGATGAACAGATTCAGAAAACATTTCCCAGACAGATGGCTGCTATAACTCATCCTGTAAAGAAAGACTGGTATATTTGTCTTTGTATTGTCTGGCTTACATGTTTATAAGAGGCAACATTATTATTTTATAAAGCTACCTTAAGGAGAAATTATTGGCTGCCACATTAGATGCTGATTTTACTGATTATGGTATTGGTACAAGGGATACAAATTTAGATGTAAGAATTATTTCCAATTCAAAGTTAAACGGCTTTCACATTGGGGCAGGAAGGATGTGAAATTCATTACGTAGACAAATAAGGTTGGCAAAGTATTAATCAATATTTAAATGGGTAACAGATAACTGTTTTTCTAAAGTTCTTTGTTCTACACTACAGTGATGTCTATTAGGCAAACTTAAAATTGGCCAATGCAGGCTGTAAGTGTTTAGTTTATTCATTGACCCACTGAATCATTAATAGTTCAGTATGCTTTGGTGTGCTCCAGGTAGGTAGTATGGGTTCACTATACAATTTCAAAATACTAAAATCACGAATTTCAGTATTTCTAAATTATAATACCGAAAACCCGGAATCCCGAAGCAACAGAAGCGGGAAATTCAAAGTCTAGAAGTATGGAAACTTTGAATTAGCGCTTCTGTTGTTTTGGAGAGTGAGTGGTGTGGTGTTTGTTTGTGTGTGTGCTGTTTGGGATGTAAGTGTGTTAGTGTGTGTGTGCGAGAGAGAGTGTAAAATGTGTATGGGACTTGCACTTGTGTGGCTGGTTGTGCGATCTCGGAGTAAGAATATATAAGAAGGGGGGTGTGAGGGGTGCAGGGGGGGGCTTGCCCCCCTGCATATACATAGTTTAAGTTAGTGTGGGTGATTGTGGGGGGATATGTGTTTGTGTAGTGTAGGTGCATGTTTGAATCTCGCGTTTTTTTATTTTATTTTCGGGATTCTGGGTTTTCTGTATTATAATTTCAAAATACTGAAATTCGTGATTTTAGTACTTTGAAATTATATAGTGAACCCGGTAGTATATATTTTATTACCTTCATCCAGTACCATTGTGACCTTTGCAAACAGATCCACCATACTAAATATGCAGGATCTAAGTTTTATTAAGGCAGACTGGCTTAGGTTAAGGGCTTGGAAGTGACTAATAGCAGTGATAATTCTTTTAATATTTTATGAATAATACTGCAAAGGTTATAGTTTTCAGGCCCAGTAGTAAGGCTGACTAGTAGAAGGGATACCACAATAGCTGTTCAGCATGCAATGGTTTCCCATAATCAGTGGTAGAGTACTAGAGTCATCTTTGAAGAGGATTAACACAAACTCTGTTTGCAAGTACTCTGACATATACCAACTGGAGAGGCTAAAATTCAAAAGGTTTATTAGAGGAGTTGGTGAAAATTGTTTTATATTTACAAGGAAACAACCTGTTATGTTTTCTCAACCAATATAGTATTCTAAATGTTATAGTGGGTATTTAGGACTGGCATCTCTACCAGTTCCTTTGCTGCCGGAGCAGCTGGGTATGGAGTGTGCTGTATCCCTTGTCTGCCTGTCATCAGTGTTAGTGTACTATGTGAGGAATGTGGCTTGCACCTGTGCCATTATCCAGTTTTGTCATGCTCATAATTAGGAGGGACCACTAAGTGAAAATGCCATACTCACTAAATATTCATGTGTACTAAGCCCCATTTGTATACTAGTGTCATTAAGAGTTCTAGTCTTTCTGCTTCTCCTATTGACAGTAGCACTGCCGTGTCACTGGGGATGAAAGTTAGTGCGTGTTTGCTGTAGCAAGTTACACTGCACTTCAGGTGTTCATGTCATGGCATTTTTTGCCCCACATTGAACTTTGTTTACTCGAGTACATTTTGTTTTTCAAATATTATTTTACTCAGCTATACAGTGGTGAGCAACATATCTCAGTAAAAGAACTTCTGGAATACACATTTATTAAAAGCATCTGTTAATACACTGGTCCGGTTGGGTAATTCATATGCTTATATCCAGCCCAAGTGACACACTGCTACTTTTGCCATTATAATTGCAAACATTGGAGGGAAGTGGATGGGATTTACACAGGTGTTTGCTGGATGGCTACATAATGGACTAGGACTGCAAAATGTGCCCTAATCTGGTACACAGTTACGCCCTTTAGTTTTATGGTTTATTGCTTTAATGTATCTTTTTAAAGTAGTTACATGGACCTGGTTCTCAAATAATCTGGGACACGGGGGGTGGGGGGTAACAACCTATATACAAACAATTTGCTGTAATAGATCAGAAAGCAGGTTTTCTGGACATGTGAGACAATGGAAGCACAAGGAGAAAACTCCTGCAGATAAAAGGATCACATCCAAAAGTCCACATGGACTAAGACTCGAGGTTAATATTGAAGCCTGGACCCCTCTGATGAGAGGCAGAGATCATAACCACTAAGTTACAATGTTGCCTGATGCCATGTTTACTGCATTTTCTCATTAATGGTGCATCAGTGATGGAGTTAATGGCTCGGATCATAACCTTAAATGGATGCTTTTATCATTAGACAGCAGACCAATCAAGCATGTACAATCTGAAGACAGTCAGTGGAAGACTTGGTAATTGTTAGGTGCTAATACTTTTTCTTTAAGTAGAATTGCAAAAAAAAAGTATTTTTAAACATCAAAACCATCTGTGTGTGTCATATTTTATCTTGGTGTCATTAAACTACAGAACCAGTTTTTCTCTGCATGTCCACCTACCATAGGACAATTTTTAATTCTTGGAAGCCGATCACCTTTCAAAGTTTTAATTCAAAACTGTTATGACGGTAATGGTAGTCTTCACTCTGTCATGTATTTTAAAAATGCTTGTACATCTAATCTTCTATACTCATTTAAAGATAAAACAAGAATCACCACATAAAAGACATTAAGTATATACCACGTTGGGATTTTAAGGACTAAAAACAAAATTACTCATTTATAATCATGTTTGTCAGAAAACAGAAGGTCTGTTTTCATGAATAATTGGAAGTTTGAAGTAAAATGTCATCTACAGCCCTGGAGATATATATATATATATATATATATATATATATATATATATATATATATATATACACACATACACACACACACACATATAAATATATATATATATATATATATATATATATATATATATATATACATACACACACACACACACACACACACACACATCTGTAAATACATACATATACTAAATATATATTTTATTTTTACTAAGTTCAGAAATAATATGATCCCTTAGATTCTGTAAAAGAGCAAGCATGACATTTTAAAGTTGCATAACTGCATATAATTTTTGAAAATTTTAAATTTACCCCCCCCCCCTAGAAATCGGGAACACTTAAAATCCACAAGCGTATATGCCTTTGTCTCTCACAAATAATACTATGAAGGGTTCCTCAGGAAAAAAAAAAACAATTAAATTCAGGTTTTTATAACCAAGCAAGTCAAATTATACAAATCTCCAATCCATAACTGAAACAAATCAATAACAAAACCCAGGCACTTGTAAGCATTAAATAGCATGCAGCTGAGGGATACCGCAATGCAAAAAGTATCAGAATAAAAACTCTCTCTCTCTCTCTCTCTCTATATATATATATATATATATATATATATATATATATATGTAGATAGATAGATACCGGAGCTTGCAACCTGTTTAGTGTTGATGTTCTGTGTAGGAGCATGTCCCGCAAATTGTACTCGAGTGATTTAGGAGTAAGGCGTTGTCAGTGTACTTGAGACAGTTGTTATATTGCATCAAAAAAAATGTCCACCAGGCTGGCAGGAGAAACAGAGGGAGACAGTCCATAATGCAAGCTTTGAACCCGGTACCTCAGCAGATAAGGAGAAAAAGATTGGGGCATCAGGCAAGGAACTATTTTAGGGTGACTAACCTATGGGAAATACAGTAGGGGGTCTATAAAGGAGGGGGGATCTATAGGGTCTGATGTTGATAGGTAAGAGTTAAAAACACTGCAGGGTGGTTCACTAAGCAGCTGAGAGCTATTCAAGGACTACACTGCTACGTAACAGCTGCTTCTAAGGGAAAATACTTTGTCTGGCATTTTTACACCTATAACCTCCAATAGTTAGCCCCTCTCCATGGTGGTGTGCTACACACAAGCAAGAGTAAAGCAGCTAATACAAGAAAACAATGAAAAAGCTCAAACTGAGCCCTGCACCATTGAAAAAGTTCAAACTGAGGCCTGCCCCAATGAAATGTCTCATACTGAGCCCTGAACCAGTAACCTTCAATTAGATAGTCCTGCTGTACCTTCCCATCATGAGGGTACAGGGAGGCTTCTCTAAAAAAAGATGTGCTGATTTTTAGTGCCATACCTCCCAACTGTACCAAATTGCTTGGATTTTACCTTGTTTTGGGGTCCAAATAATGGTGTGCCACGATTCCAGAGTGGCACCCCTTCATTCCCGATTTTCCCAGCTTTTTTATTTTTTTTTTATTTTCACTTTTTGAGCTGACATCATCACGTGTGTGATAACATCAGTTCTGTCAGCCTGTCAGAATTAAACTCAAGGGCTCACATTTCCAGTTTCTGCCTGGGAAGGACTTTGAATTTTCTGTGAGTGCAAGCAGGAATGGACTTTTTACTTCCTTACTGCCCAGGAAGGACTGTTTCTGTGAGTTCAAGCAGGAATTGATGAGAAGGAACTGAACTGCCCAGGAAGGGTGGAAAGCTTGGTGAGTAAAACTTTCAGTCTTCTAAGAGTTCGGATCTCAAATGACGGTAATGAGCAAACAAGAGTCAGTTAGCAGCCTTTGAGTCAGATTTTAACCATAGGCAAGTGAGGACAACTTATCATGCATGAGTCATACTGTTTACAAATGCCTCAGTAATAATGCTCATATAGACGAGTGACCCCTGTCTAGCGCAGTCATCACTTAGCAAACCATGAAGGATATTTACAGACAAACATTTTTAGCACTGTTCCTGCCTTTCACTCTTTCAACGAGTTCCGTGCATATTTTCTCGTTTATGAAGTTATAGATTTTGCACACCCCAACGATTTACTTGTATATGATGTTTATAGCTAAAATGACTATTGCTCACGTCCTCATGTCACATACACGCAGCCAAATGATTGCACTGCAAAATGCAGTGGCACATGTTACTTACATGTATGTGCAGTTCAGGAAGTGCCAGACAATAATAAAGTTAGAAAATTTAGCAGTAAGGTTCGCTTATGAGGTGCTTGTAAAAGAATTGTTTCGGTTTAATCCATTTTAAATAACTTGGCGGTATGACTTGTATTTCTGCAAGACTCTGTATTAAAAGTCATCCAACATGCCTTGCATGAATATGTAGGTTTTTTTCTGTTCAGCGTTTCAGAGCTGCTGTTGCACTCTGGCTTGGCTGAAGACGTACCTTGTCAAATGTCCAGAATTTGCAGAATGTCCCTTAGTGTGCCTCATATATTTACCCTGTCTCTTTTAAAATGATTGACTGTAACCCTCAGTTGTTTACAAGAAAATCAGTCTGTAATGGCAGAAAGTGTTTCTTGCTTCTTATTGTTCAGAAAATGTATATAATGCAAAATATGCTGCACAAAGACATTCCCCTTGTCATGTCTGCAAAGCAATCTGCAGACATTACATTCCTTCTTTCAAGGATGCACTTTAACAGAACACTTTTATAAACAAATGTTATTTCAGTATTCACCACACTTAACTCATGTTACCATGCAAAATACAGCAGCTGTCGAAATTTATTCACTCCTTATTACAATGATCCGAAAATCTTCGAAACAAAAACATTGTTAAACTTTTTGAGTAGTCTTAAGATTACTAAGTAATAATGCACATTGCTATATTCAGTGATATCCATAGAAGTATGTTCAAACATTCCCTGATTATTTATCTTGAAAAATGTCCAACAAGCCAATGTTTATTGCATCATTTAAAACATGTGCTGTTCTGATATTCACATGGATTACATTACAAATTGATTTTTATTACATTTTAACATGCCGAACTAAGTGAGCTAGTCATTCATAGTCCTTTTTCTTAATGTAACCCAGCCTTCAATGAAAAAACGTAGACCAGCAGACTTCCACTTTCTTTCATACAGCTTGTTTACAGAGATTGGAGGAAGCCAGGGTACCCAGTGTACCTCTCAACCTCTTATCATAAGAATTCTAGTCAACACCAAAAATAATGGTGGGTGAGAAGGCAAAGGCCCAAAGTTAAGGACAGATTTTAAATATTGCTCAAACTCAAATGTCTTGTCATTTACTGACTTCAGGCCCAAAGTTAAGGACAGATTTTAAATATTGCTCAAACTCAAATGTCTTGTCATTTACTGACTTCAATCTTCAACTTGCCAGAAAACTATAAAGAGTCAGATTGAAAATATCAGGCAAAAATCTGGACAGTCAAGTAGTATAATCGAAAAGAATCTCAAGCAGACACAAAAAAATGAACCCACCGGAAACTTAATACAGATTTGAAGTGAAACTATGGCCCTGGAGATTTAAGACATAAATTGCCAATTAGCCACTGCATGGCCAAGGGTACCAAATATCTACTAATTAACAATTTTTATGATGTAAAACCTAAAAGATTTAAGTAGTATAGGAGAAGAATGCATACTGAAATGCACCCCTTCAATAGTTTTCACTTTAGTTTGAATGGCAGTCCAGTTGTCAACAACTTCTTTATGCTGCCTAAAATGCAAGTTAAAAGGACACATTATAATCGTATGACAAAAGTACTGAGTCACAAAAATAAAAATAAATTCAATGTTCTGGAAGAAAGTTGATAAGGGAGAAGCAGAGAGCAGGTCAGATAGATCAGCAGAAGAAATAAGGTAGAAACACTTTAAACTGGCAGAAAATTCTATTTTACTCTTTTAGAGTGTGTGCCTATAGACTGTCGAGGTGAACACTACCAGAATTTTTTAAAAATGCATGAGACCTTGTTGCAAATTAAACTGCGGGCTGATAATGTTTTTTTATGTAATACCAATTATATTAGATTGTTGTTAATTAGTTTGCTTGCTTGTCATCCTTTAGTTTATAATTAATTTGTGCTGTCCATTGGATGATGTACATTTAAAAAACACCCAGTTTTATGTTTTCTGATGAAGTCCCACATGGATGAAAACATTTAAATCAACTTGTTTCATTTAAAAAAAGTGTTTTTTTTCTGATGCTGGCACTTTATTTTGGATGAATTTGCTTTGTTTGTTCTTTATTTTTTCATCTAACCTAATTTTGTAATTGCTTTGTGTTAAATACATATCTCTGTGTAAAGCTGGTAAAAATAATTCAGGTTTGTATTATTCTGATAGAGAAAAATATCTGCCTTTGTCTAAAAGCCTTACTGAGAAAGCAGTGTTGTGGATTGGCAACCATTATAAAGGAATATGGAGTAACCATACAGACCTCCTAGCTACAGCCGGGCAGTCTTCTGCCTGCGTCTTCTAATGTATGAGGCATACCTATACGTCATTATGCTGCCTTATGAGTATATTTATCCCCTACATCTCTATGCAATATACTTCAAGGGCTGTGTACATATACAATGAGGCCAGCGCCTGCAGAGATCAGACAATCTAAGAGCCGCAAAACTGAAATACATTAGTGCTGTAACAAAAGCATTTAGAGTTATTTGTTTGCAATGCTGTCTTTAACTATAACTCGTTATTTATAGTCTATGTCCATGTTTCTAATCATGCATTTTATACATAACAATGAATATCTGAGCACTGGGTCCATCAACTACTCATGTCCAATGGCTCAGAAACTGATTGATGTTAATAGGTAGTTACTAGGCATGCAATCAAGGTGACCATTAAATAACCCTAGCTTAACGATTAAAATGCAGTGTGTAGTTTAGTGACTCATTCAAGGTCACACAATGTGCAAATGAAGGCTGAGGGAATCAAACCCTATATCACAAGATATAACTCAACAACATCTCATAGCCTTAGTAGTCTGCATCAACTACCAGACATAGGCATCCAACACCGAGTAGGTGCTTTCTTAATATTTATAATGTTTAACATTCTTTTTCTTGCTCATTTAACCTTACTATATTTTTAAAATAGACATACTAGTAGGAACTGTAACAAAGAAATTAAAGCTGTGAAACATTTAATGTAGTTGTTTTTCCACGTCTGGCAATGAGTTTTGTCAGAGCTCAAAGCAGGTCTCAGTTTTCATTATTGTCACTATCCATTATTAATTGTTCTACTAATCTGTTTTGCTGGGATTTAAGTAAATTGATGCATACAGCAAATATATATATATATATATATATATATATATATATATGTATATATATCTACTTCATTTGATCGAAACACCAGATCAAAACCCATTTGATCGAAAGTTCATTTGATCGAAAGTTCATTTGATCGAAAACCAGTATTCAAGGCATAAACCTGGGATTTGTCCCCCTCCCCAATGTCGTGCGACCCTGGAGTTGGTATATATAGTTAGGGGGGGGGATGTAAAAGAAGAAAATAAAACAAAAAGTACAGATTTTAAACGAAAGTAGATGGGGGGCTTCACCCCCCCACACACACACACCCCAGTGTGGGAGCTGCACCCCCCCTACCCCCCCAACTATATATATATATATACCAACTCCAGAGTCGCACAACATTGGGGAAGGGGACAAATCCCAGTTTTATGTGTTGAATACTGGCTTTCGATCAAATGAACTTTCGATCAAATGGGTTTCGATCAAATGAAGTAGACCCATATATATATATATATATATATATATATATATATATATATATATATATATCCTCCCAACAGAGGAGATTGAGAAATGCCTGTTTTTTTTTCTTTTTCTCCTCTAATAGCATCAATATGTGAAACTTTGCTCCTGTGTTTTATCAATTATTGTACAGATGAAATGTGAAAACTTAATAGCATGTATATCTGTTTGCATGTATAACATTTTCTTTATTATTCCCTGGTCCAAATGATATGTATCTGTTCAGCCTCAAGACACATTCTTATAGTTTTTTTTTTGTTTTTTGTAGGTAAAACCAGGAGATACCAATTCCCTATTATATTATACATTTTGCTTTCTAATCAAATATAAGTTACTAGAAATTATATGATAAACAAGCTTAACAGTGTCAATGTTTAAAATATAGTCTATTTCACCACAACCAGTTAGTGCTAAATGTAGCATTTTGAGTAGTTTCTGTGAATAAGTAGAACATTCCTCTTGTTTCTGGAAGCCAGCTTTTTTATTTACTAACTCCATGTGCAGTCACTGGATTTGTATTACATTATATTTAGCACTGCAAAATGTGCTATTTATAGACCAATAAACTGCAAATTTGTACAGAGAGGATACAGTTGGATCTAACCCAGCATAAAGTCTCAATGTGCTGTGGCAAAACTATATGTTAAGCAATACAAATACTTCATTGCATGTCTCTGTTAACAACATCTACAATGCACACAAATGACACAATAGTGCCAGGACAGGGTCTTCCTGTTTTGTTGACATTATTTAGGAAGGGTTTTGCATAGACATGCTTTATCAGATACCTAAATTCCTGTTATTGAGACTGAATAATTAGCATCCAGGAGGCCAAGTTCAGTTTAAATGAAAATGTGTGGATGTTCTCATTGCGATACAAGAGAAGGAAGGGGGGAGGGTTTAGAAGGGGTCTCATCTGTCACAACTGGGTCTACTGGCTGATAATTACAAATTTAGAACTTTTTACAACACCAAAGGATACAGCTCAGTGGCATCACACACTTCTCTCTTAAACAGCTGTGCCCCTGTCAAACTGAGTTGTCTGTTGTCATAGATCAAGTGTCTCAGGCTAATAGCCACCCATCCCCCCACCTTGTGGCAGCTGGCAGTTAGTTTCTCCTCAGCATCTCACTCCTACTGACCTATTTTTAAACAAATAAAGGTGACCACTGGGGCATGTAGTGCAAGGAAACACAGATTTATAGTGACTGGCTACTGTGACTGTCTACTGTGACAGAAGGTACCGTTTTCAGAAACATTAGAAAACTGATTCAATTATTTGTTGGTAAATGTGAATCTAACCTGTGCAGTCTGCAGAGTATTGACTGCAGAGTCACTGATCACAACAGTGTCTATGCCTTGCCAAAAAAATGCAAGTTATCTAAGGAGTGCTGACAATGAAAACAAGTGGGGGACAGCTACTCCATTCCTAACTCAATTTCTCAGTAAACATATGAAGAAAAAGTGAACTGCAACCCTCTGCAGAACTACTAGATAAGAGTTTGCAACCAATACCAGACTTTCTGAGAATGTTCTATATTCATTTCTCACTAATGGCTTGCCTTTCATTTCATCTTCTGGGGACATTACACTCTGAGGCATATCAAGCATGCGCATGCACACACATAGAAATATAAACTATGAGGCATATAAATGCATATTGCTACATAGCTATGCATTTGTATAGGCATATACACACACAAACTTGACAAAGATCTAGGAATATTAAACAAGTTCCAACCCTAGTAGTAGTACAATTCAGAAAAGAAAATATTCATTCATAATCAGCTAATAGATTGACCATGCAGTTTTCAACATCCCTGAAAAAGAGGTTGCTTTTCTTTTTGTGGATATTTATTCAAGTCGTATCTGTCATGGAAAAGCATCACTTCCTTTACTTTACTTTATTTATCCTTTGTTGATCAGGCTAGTACCACTAGGTTAGTGTGACATCTTTTCAAGGGAAACCAAGACACAGTAAAACAGTGGCCATTATTAGATAAAAACAAAGGCATTCATGAAGCAGAGAATGCTAAAGCTGACAAAGCTTTGTTTTTTTTGCATGTTTTTTTCATGCCTTTCAGATCATCAGCTATTTCGGTACACCATTTTCCTTTTAGTGTACTCTGGTACAATCCTGTGGTGGGAGCACAATAGTGGAGGGCTGGGTAAGGGAACCAGAGCAACTGGAAGCATCATGTATACCATCCTGCAGCCCAGAGGATGTTGTTTTTGTATGCCCTACTGACATCGCATGTACCACCATATATACCATCAGTCAGATACAGCCTGTTTTCATTGCCAAAATACTAACAGGAATTTGTCACACAGATATGCCACTGTTCTTAACACCTGGAACACAGAATATCACAGACAGAAGTCCTCCTCCTGTCCTGAAGAAGAGAATGAGATGGCAAATCCAGTAATCTGCAGCTCTCCACTGAGTCCATTCAGCAGTTCATTCAGCTACAGGATGAATCATAGTCAGTGCTATATCCCACTATGTCAGGGAGCTGTGGGGGGGGGGGGGATTAAGGCTGGCAAACTTTTGATGGAAAGGCACCCTACACTTCACATATAAAGACACACACACACAGATCCACACACACACACACACACACACACACACACACACACACACACACACACACACACACACACACACACACACACTGGCATGCACACACACACACACACTGGCATGCACACACACACACACTGGCATGCACACACACACACACACTGGCATGCACACACACACACACACACACACACACACACACACACACACACACACACACACACACACACACACACGCACACACACTGGCATGCACACACACACACATGCACATAGACTGGCACGCACACACACACACACACACACACACACACACACACACACACTCACACACACACACACACACACACACACACACACACACACACACACACACACACACACACACACACACACACACAGACACACACACACACACACACACACACACACACACACACACACACACACACACACACACCCACTCACACACACACACACACACACACACACACTCACACTGGCGGACACACACACACACCCACTCACACTGGCGCACACACACACCCACTCACACTGGCGCACACACACCCACTCACACTGGCACACACACACACACACACTCCCACTCACACTGGTGCACACACACACACTCCCACTCACACTGGTGCACACACACACACTCCCACTCACACTGGCGCACACACACTCCCACTCACACTGACGCACACACCACTGACAACAGCATTCATGGAGACATACACAAATCACCACCCACAGCACACATGCGGAGACACACATGGGTCTGGTAAGTGTGTACCACAGTGTGTGCTGTGCATAGTGATGTGTGTCTATGTGTTTCCATGCTTGCTGTAGGTAATGGTGGTATGTATGTCTGACAGAGAGAGAGAGAGAGACACACACACAGAGTGTGTGTGTGTGTGTGTGTGTGTGTGTGTGTGTGTGTGTGTGTGTGTGTGTGCATATAGGATTGTGTGCACACATATACATAAAATAAAGTAACCTTTTCTTGTGTACAAAACTCATTTGTTGTTCTCTACACTTTTCACATCAAATGTAAGCCTGGCATTGGTTACAAACAAACTTAACATTGCATTTCCAGGCAAGCAATACTATGCAGTTGTGCTGCACTCACATTTTACTCTCAAAGGCCAACAGTATTTTTCATACTTTGAAACAGCTTTCTTACAGAACGCTGTATGTAGTTAGTTCAAAGGCTCAGTTGCTGTGGGAAAATGGTAGTATTTTTTTTTAACTAACATCTGCTATTTTTTTCTAAGAGCTTTATATTAAAATAGTATAGCTTGATAAAGTTAGTGAAGTCCTGTCCTGAAAATATGGACTGTTAGCACATGGCAGAAACAATTTTTTTAATTTTTCCTTTAATGAAATGTTTAAAAGTGTAAATTTTATCCTGTTTTACAAACGTTAATGCATTTAAATGGGTGCTTTTGATTTAAATCAAATCCATTACAAAAAAAAGGCAAAAGCCCCTGTTTTAAAAGCGTCAGATGAAATAATATGCTGAAAAGGTGTAGTTTTATGCCTTAAGTGGTGAAAACCACATCAGTAGAGAAAGTGTCTATTTCATACACTCTCAGGCATGTCAAATTAAGTTCCACCTAGTAATAAATGTAGCCCGACTTACTCAATAAAGTCACATTCAACCACTTAGATAAGGCCTGTGAATTTTAACTTCCTAGCCCTTCTAGTAACACTCCATGCACTTTGAAAAACTGCCTAGCAATACTTCAGATATATTATTCATACACACAACCAAGAATATTTTCAACTTTACATACAAGATAGAATTGTTCTTAATATTTAAAGAAGTAAATCATATAAAAGTAATCTGCTTTCATTCTTTAATTGGAAATAGTTCAGGTAAGGTCATCCTGCTAGGCAATCCTTATTTTGGAAAAGCAAAACACACTCAAGCTATCTATCATTTGCAAAAGCGTAAAGTTTAATGTGATCAGGTCAGAGCGCAGTGCAGTATTACTGACCCCCCCAGTCCAGTTAGACAGTGCACATTTGCCACACTTGGCATGCAGTAGGACTGTGACTAGTGAGTAAACAAAAATCTCTCATCATCATCAGGATGTTGCAGTGATGTCTCAACCTGATTTCCTCTCTATCCACTCCACGGGATTCCACAATGTTATCTTCTCTCTGCATGGCCCTCACTTCATGAGCTATGGAAGCTGAATGCTAGTGGCAGGAAGGTCTTGGCTATGGAAATTAAATAGGGTATCTAAGGCATGGTAAAGCTGAGCCTAAGCTATATCACTGCAATCAAAAACATTCAGAAAGCTGACAACTTGAAGTATTTAGAAAGTAACATTCTTTGCGCTAATTCTCCTTCGTAGATACCAATTTCTTTATTTACAGCAGATGTTAAGCAATGAATAACATGCACCAAAATCTTCTTATGAATGATGGTAAGTGAGATTTAGGGATGTACTGACCCTACTGAATCGACTGTACAATAAATTCACTCTACCCTGTGCCTACACCCTGATATATGTTTTATCTAAGCAGTTTGGTTGTAGGGTAGTAGCTTTTACAGATTTAATGGCTCAGAAACATTGTATTTGTGAAATAAAGAATAAAAGTGTCTAGAATTTGATTTTCTTCTTACTTTATTTGGAAGTTCATAACAAATGTAGAAAACTAGATTTAACTAAACACCCTTTATTACGTAGCAAGGTGACTGTCGAACAACTTGCAATTTGCAGAGTTATAAAAATCTACTTTGGTTTAAAGTTATTTCTATTTGTTTTCTCAAAATATATCATTAAATGTAGTTCTTTGATCTTTATTTATCAAAGGAAAACAGGGTGTATGTAGAAAACATAACATTTATTCTATTGTTAAATATATTAGAAAGCTAGTCATCTTTTTTGAAGTGGCTTGTGCAATATATTATAGTAAGTGTTTATTACTAGAAAAAAGAAGTCATTTCATTCAAACATATAGATAGTTTGGTATATCATACCTTCAAACCTCTAAGCACAGGAAGTCTGGAGAAATTAAAAAATAATCTGGGGATAGGACAAAGGACCAAAATCGATGACAAATTTTAAATATTGCTCTTATAAATCTAAAAAAAATTGCTAGAGTGACTAGAGTGACAGATTTTCCAATAGCCTGCATTTCCTGAAGGATGTCAAGCCTGAAACCCAAATAATGGACTATTTGGGGAATCTGATCCTCGTTGATTGGCCACTATACAATAATGGGTCAGTCATTCATATTCAAAAACACACATTGACACAAAGATCAAGAAATTCCCAATAGACAGAAGTCTGGTACATTTCTCTGCAGTGCTACATGGAGACTCTTAACTTTTTTTTTTTTTTTAAACAAACAGTGTGTGCTACCCTACATAACTAAGCTGTTCCCCAATGTAGAATAAAAAGAATAAAACACCTTTATACAAAAAAATGTCAGAAAAACAACTTATGCCTCTCAAAGTTGGCTGTCCAGTGCCCACATATGACATGCCTTCAATTTGCAAACGCTCTGAAGCTCCTCAATGAACACTACAGCATCTAATTAAAAAAAAATCTCTGACCAGAAGGCACCTCCTTAGACTACGCAGCATCTCAATATAAAATAAAGAAAGAAAATGAAGAATGAAAACCTTATCAGTATTAAGGAAAACATTAACAGAAAGTTCAATAATTTCCACCACTTACAGGGGTAGTGCATGCAGACTGCACATCTTCATATGCCAGACTACCAGTACTTGGTGTAAGAGCACTATGTCCAGACTACCAGTACTAGCTATAGGAGAACTACGCCCAGCCTACCAGTACTAGATGTAAGAGCACTATGCCCAGACTACCAGTACTTGGTGTAAAAGCACTATGTCCAGACTACCAGTACTAGCTGTAAGAGCACAATGCCAAGACTAGCAGTACTAGCTGTAAGAGCACTATGCCCAGACTACCAGTACTAGCTGTAAGAGCACTATGCCCAGACTACCAGTACTAGATGTAAGAGCACTATGCCCAAACTACCAGTACTAGCTGTAAGAGCACTATGCCCAGACTACCAGTACTTGGTGTAAAAGCACTATGTCCAGACTACCAGTACTTGGTGTAAAAGCACTATGTCCAGACTACCAGTACTAGCTGTAAGAGCACTATGCCCAGACTACCAGTACTTGGTGTAAAAGCACTATGTCCAGACTACCAGTACTAGCTGTAAGAGCACTATGCCCAGACTACCAGTACTTGGTGTAAAAGCACTATGTCCAGACTACCAGTACTAGCTGTAAGAGCACTATGCCCAGACTACCAGTACTTGGTGTAAAAGCACTATGTCCAGACTACCAGTGCTAGCTGTAAGAGCACTATGCCCAGACTACCAGTACTTGGTGTAAAAGCACTATGTCCAGACTACCAGTGCTAGCTGTAAGAGCACTATGCCCAGACTACCAGTACTTGGTGTAAAAGCACTATGCCCAGACTACCAGTACTAGCTGTAAGAGCACTATGCCCAGACTACCAGTACTTGGTGTAAAAGCACTATGTCCAGACTACCAGTACTAGCTGTAAGAGCACTATGCCCAGACTACCAGTACTTGGTGTAAAAGCACTATGTCCAGACTACCAGTACTAGCTGTAAGAGCACTATGCCCAGACTACCAGTACTTGGTGTAAAAGCACTATGTCCAGACTACCAGTGCTAGCTGTAAGAGCACTATGCCCAGACTACCAGTACTTGGTGTAAAAGCACTATGTCCAGACTACCAGTACTAGCTGTAAGAGCACAATGCAAGACTAGCAGTACTAGCTGTAAGAGCACAATGCCAAGACTAGCAGTACTAGCTGTAAGAGCACTATGCCCAGACTACCAGTACTAGCTGTAAGAGCACTACGCCCAGACTACCAGTACTAGCTGTAAGAGCACTATGCCCAGACTACCAGTACTAGCTATTGGAGCACTATGCCCAGACTACCAGTGCTAGCTATTGGAGCACTATGCCCAAACTACCAGACTAGCTGTTAGAGCACTATGCCCAGACTACCAGTACTACATGTAAGAGCACTATGCCCAGACTACCAGTGCTAGCTGTTAGAGCACTATGCCCAGACTACCAGTACTAGCTGTTAGAGCACTATGCCCAGGCTACCAGTACTAGCTGTAAGAGCACTATGCCCAGACTACAAGTACTAGCTGTAAGAGCACTATGCCTAGACTAACAGTGCTAGCTGTAAGAGCACTATGCCCAGACTACCAGTGCTAGCTGTAAGAGCACTATGCCCAGACTACAAGTGCTAGCTGTAAGAGCACTATGCCCAGACTACCAGTACTTGGTGTAAAAGCACTATGTCCGGACTACCAGTACTAGCTGTAAGAGCACTATGCCCAGACTACCAGTACTTGGTGTAAAAGCACTATGTCCAGACTACCAGTGCTAGCTGTAAGAGCACTATGCCCAGACTACCAGTACTTGGTGTAAAAGCACTATGTCCAGACTACCAGTACTAGCTGTAAGAGCACAATGCCAAGACTAGCAGTACTAGCTGTAAGAGCACAATGCCAAGACTAGCAGTACTAGCTGTAAGAGCACTATGCCCAGACTACCAGCACTAGCTGTAAGAGCACTACGCCCAGACTACCAGTACTAGCTGTAAGAGCACTATGCCCAGACTACCAGTACTAGCTATTGGAGCACTATGCCCAGACTACCAGTGCTAGCTATTGGAGCACTATGCCCAAACTACCAGACTAGCTGTTAGAGCACTATGCCCAGACTACCAGTACTACATGTAAGAGCACTATGCCCAGACTACCAGTGCTAGCTGTTAGAGCACTATGCCCAGACTACCAGTACTAGCTGTTAGAGCACTATGCCCAGGCTACCAGTACTAGCTGTAAGAGCACTATGCCCAGACTACCAGTACTAGCTGTAAGAGCACTATGCCTAGACTACCAGTGCTAGCTGTAAGAGCACTATGACCAGACTACCAGTACTACATGTAAGAGCACTATGCCCAGACTACCAGTGCTAGCTGTAAGAGCACTATGCCCAGACTACAAGTGCTAGCTGTTAGAGCACTATGCCTAGACTAACAGTGCTAGCTGTAAGAGCACTATGACCAGACTACCAGTACTAGATGTAAGAGCACTATGCCTAGACTGCCAGTGCTAGCTGTA
>NC_056751.1:521760455-521830455 GCF_019279795.1 Protopterus annectens | reverse complement strand
GAGTAAGGAAAAAGAAAGAAGAAAATGAAAAAGAGAAGCCATTTTAGAAGTAGTAAAAATAGAAGAAAAATTAGATTAGAAAAAATAATAGAGGACATGGAGGAAGGCTGTGAAATAAGTGATGAAGAAAATTGGGAGGTAGTAAAAAAAAAAAAATAATAATAATTATATTGTTAAAAGGGTAAAAGGCAGAAAAAAAAATTAAAGGTACAAGTACAAGAAAGAAAGAAAGAAAGCAGATGAAAAAATAATGCACACAACTAATGATTGGAGGTTGGTATAATGTTTAAAGTGTTAGACTCAGACACAAAGGACAGTGCTTGATTGTTACCTTTGGAAGGGTAACTGGCTACGTGATTGCCTATCAAGGCAGCTAACCCAGTACTTGGTTATGAACTTATGAAATCATTAATCTAAGGAAAAGGGAGAATGGAACCTTTAGAGCACTTACTGTAAATCTTTACTGTACTAAGAATAAAGAAAAAAAGAATAGGGATCTTTGAGTGGTGTAATACAGGTGATGAAGATGTAATTATATTGGAAGACAACATTTTTAACAAATGAAGAAAAATTACAAACTGAGAAAGTATGGGAAGTAAAGAATGTGGAATTTGGGAAATGAGGCTATTCTGGAACAGCCATGTTCTTTAGAATGCCGTAAAGATATTATAAAATATTGGAAAATTAACCATTAGAGATTTAAAATGGAAAGAAAAGTATATATAATTATAACCTTATATGCTTAGGCTAATTGTAAAGAAAGGGGAAACTTATTTTATCAGATTTTGGACTATGTAATGATAAATATGAAGGAGACTAACTGTCATTTAACAGGAAAGAGTAAAAAGAAAAGAAATGGTACAAGAAAAATGCTAAAACTTATAAAATGTGGTAAGTTAAAACCTTGAGACAAAAATTCATGGACTCACAAAAGGGGTATGATTGATCTGAAATATTTTATAGTATCAGAAGACTTTGATATAGGAGAAAGGGAGTTAGCTGAAACAGGGTTTTCTGATCACCTTGCAATATGACTAGAAATAAAGGAAAACAAGAAATACATGAAATAGGTAAAAGAATAAAAAGGATAAATGAGAAAGCATGGAATAAAGAAGGAAAGAGATTAGTGATACAGTTAAGGAAAGATCATATTAAGAGACCATTTTATAAGAATTAGTCGGAATGGTGAATGATATTTAAGGAAAATATATCTTTTTTAAACAGTAGAAATATAATGTAAGAAAAACAGAGAAAGAAAAATATAAAATAACATATGATTATTGGAAGATTTAGAACATAATGGTATAATGTATTCCGACAAAGAAACATAATTATATGAAAGAAATACAATACAATTATTCAAGCAAATATATATTTTACAAGGAGAAAGTGAAGTAATATTGATTTACTTAAGCAGATTAGTAAAGGAAGATGGTAGTATAATGAGAGAAATAAAAAAATGAATGAATAACATTGTACCATATGTACAAGAAATGTTTAAAGAGAAAAGAAGATAGTGAAAAAACATGGGAAGTAAAAAGTTAACAGAAAAAGGGAATATATATTTGGAAAAAGATATGTCTTTAAATCAGCTAACTTAAGTATTAGGACAAGTAAATATAGATTCAGCTGCAGGGCCAGATGGAAAGTATGAAATGTATAAAGATTTAAGGGACTGAAAAAATTTAAGGATTTTGACTAAATGGTTAAATGAAAGTTTTAGGTACAAAGAATTATGTAATGGAATACATATGGAAGAAGGGAAACAGAAGACAATTAAAAAATGGAGTACAATAGTACTGAATAATTCTGGACTAAAAGATCTTTATGAAAATAACAATACAAACAAAGTTTAAAAACTGTGAATTAAACAAACAAATGAAAAAAGGGTCTAGCTAGGACACAGTAGCCAACAGACTTACTGCTTTCACATACATACAAAATGCCATACTGAAAACCAATTAAAAAGCAACAGTCAAGTACAATGTCACAATGGTTTAATGGTATATACAATGTATACTAATTCATTAAATACATGTTCATGCACAACAGGAAATCCATTTAGTATGTGTTCAAACATAAATCAAAACAGTTTAGTGTACCCTCTTGTATTATCATAAATTAATCTCTTTTTGCCATTAATTTTAAAACACTAGTAACTCAGGTTTTTCACCAGCATTCGACCTAAGCCATACCAATTCTTTATACTGTAACAAGCTATCACAATCACAATTTTTCTCATCCAACACCACCTTATCAATAAAGAAGCAACATTTTATAGTTCTTGTACTCCACTGACTGCCTATATAAAAAGTGTTTGACATACTTTTCTGCCTTACATCATATGCATGTTCATAAATTCTGTTAAATTTTCTTGTCGTCTTCCCTATAGCCATTTTCCATTCATATATTTATTAAAATAATACAAAAAAGATTTAAAACTGAAATGGAAAATATTATGGAAGATAGTACATGTAATATACAGGGAAAGGGATGTCAAGAATTATTAATGATAGCAAAATTGTAATGATGACAATATCAATAGAAAATAAGAAACATAAATCATGATATAAGGCATTAATAAGGCATTTGATACAATTGGACATGAAATCTTATGGGTAATAACTAAAAACGTAATATAAGGGAGAAAGTTAGGAAGTTGTATATGTCAGCATATAGTAATAATAAACTAAAAATACTGGTTAAGCCAACAGGTGCATTAAGAAGAAGAGTGATGTAAGACAGGGATGTTCTTTGTGGTAGTTATAAATGTGATAGTATGTGAAATTACAAAATGAAGTAGGTGGGGTATATAACATCTAAAGGGTTAAGAATTGCAATTTTCAACATATGCATTTGACATAATAATTGCAAAACAAATATAAACAGTAATAATCTGCATACATGAGTGTCTAGAGGTGATAGGGATAGATTTAAATAAAAATATATATTATATATTATATATTATGTCAACAGTATTTGAAAAATAATTATTGCTAAAACTGTATAAATAAGTATGATAAATGTTGGAGTATGGTAAAAGTGTAAGAAAACAAAAGTGTATAAATGAAGAAATAAAATGTTACCAAGAAAAATATTTTTTGCAGAAAATAAAAAATGATTATATAGAAAAAGAAAAATGTGGTATACAAATGTAATTATAAAAATCATTTCTATGTAAAATCACGGGGAAATTATAACAATAAAAAACAAATGGTGCAATCAGAAAGTAGGCTGCTAGGGAATTTTGGGAAACTGGTAATAGATAAATTATGAGTAAAAGGAAATATGCCGTATAAAAAGAAAAGTGATATAATAAGTTTACATTGTCAAGAAGACAACACTATTGAACATGTACTTTTGAAATCTAAAAACTGTGTAAAGAAGAGTTTTTGAAGATGAAAAAGAGGATAAATTCAAGATAGATGTGATTAAATATAGATATTATAAGAATAAAAGTAAAGAATATGTCAAAAGAACACATAAAAAGTTAATTTTGTCAAATGAGTTATATGGAATGAAAGCATAAGTTAAATTATGTTTATGGTATGATGTCCACCACTGCTACCAATATGTGATGGTCATCAATATGTGACATCCCCACACTGGGCCAGTAATCAAGGAGCCTGAATCATCACCACTGACACTGGAGAGGGACATGCACTTGGAATACAAAGAGATACACTCAGTATTTCCAGATGCAGACCTCTCTGCATCAAGTACAATTTCCCTTAAGAGCAGACAGGGAACACACTCAGCCCAGGGTCTGGATGTTTCTATATCTGTCTCCTTTCAGGTATGCATTAAGACTCCCTGCTGGTACAGGTCTAGGGTTAGGTCCTCAGTTGAATGTCCTAGCCAAGCCTTCCAGCACCCTTTCTGTAACCCAGTGCTTTGTGTACCTGCCCCAAGTAGGTGACACACACACACACACACACACACACACACACACACACACACACACACACACACACACTGGGAAAGGCTGGTACAGATTTACCTGCTGTGCCTTCTTCTTCCCAGAGTATAAGGTATTTATCATTGCCACCAGACACTCCAGAATTAGCTACTTACTATAAAGCCTATAACAAAGGGTGTCCAATTATACTCTGCAATATGAATACTAATACAAATGATAGTAGTTGACTATGACAGTTAGGCCTTCTGGAGTAGCCCACACAGTGTCACCAAATAAATAAGTACTCTCAAAGGTTAGATACTTTCTACAAGTATCAGCCACAATAAAAGTTAAAATATATTTAATAATAAAAGAGCATTAAAATACTGAATATATATTCACAGTAAACCACAGAGTTAAGATGTCAGAACAATAATACTGATGGCAGACTCAGACAAATAAAGAAAATATCTAAACTAAACTTCACTATATTCCTGACTAATCTAAAGGAATTACTGCTCCCGATTTAACTTACTACAGCAAGGCAAGATGCTGTGGGTGAGGGTCTTTCTAGTCAGGTTCCCCAAAACAGAATACACAATACTCTGAAATTTCTCTTTGTAATATCTAAAATATAATTTCCAAGAGGGCTGGCAGAATGACCTCATCTGGTTACCTAACTCTAGATTCCCCTTTGAAGCTGAGACAGGAATTTAACACAGACTGCTGCAGTACACATTTAAATGTTTAAATGTTTATGACAGTGCCTGGGGGTTCCTCTCTTTTACTGGGCTGATGAATAAGGACTTTTTCCCAGACCTAGCATCTCTGTTCCTACTCAGCACTGTGGAGTACTGTTTTGATAGATTAATAGCTCATTTACATTTCCCTTATTTTTCTTAAAACAAGCTAGCTGGTTAACCATTGCTGTCCCAGTATCGTTGATTAAAACATATGTATTTAATTCAGTTACAATAATGCATGCACATTTCTATTCATTTCAATAAGGTGCATGTTGATGCATTTTAACCCAAGCAAGCCTCACAAATACTTTTTCAGCACAAGCATCTGCATAAATCAGTTTGATATACAAATGACAAAGTTCTAATACATTTGTAACACAAGCATCATGTATAAATCAGTTTGATATTCAAAGGGCATATTATTCTTTAAAAAACTCCAACTGGCTATGATGGCACTTACCCATATCATAATAAATGGTAAATGGATTTTAACAATATTAAGTAAAATCAGATAGTGGTTATGGAAAAAGAAGTGGGGGATGAATATGCATGAAAATTTAATATGATTGTAAGGAAAGTATGATATAAAGGGTTGGAAACCAATAGTCTTAAATAACACAAACTATAAGATACTTATGAAAATAATACAGAAAAGATTTGAGAATAAGATGCAATATATAATAGATTAAAGTGTATATAGTATGAAAAAGGATTTCAAGAGTTATTAATGATACCAAGAAATTATGGATGATATTTTAAAATAGACAGAGGATATAAAACGTATGGTATGTGTTATTAATAAAGCATTTGATTCAATATACAATGTGGTGCACTCTGGGAAGTAATGAAAATGTACAATGTTAGCAATAAAATTAAGCAAGTATGTATGACGGCATATAACAATAATAAAGTAAGCATCTTAGTAAATGATTGGTTAAGCAAAGAACTAGACATGAGTAATGGTATAAGACAAGGGTATCCTATAAGTAAGTACTTTATTTGCTTTAGTCACAAATACAATAGTCAGAAAGGTTAATTGTAAAATGAATAATGCCAAATTCCTAATTCACACAGATAGTGAAATTCTAGTTATGTCATATGCAGATGATATTATTAGAACAACTAAAAATAGAGAATGAATGAGGGAAGTTATATTTTATTTAGCTGAGTGAAAAAATACGTATGACTTTAAATAGAAAGAAAAGCAAAAGGAATGGGAGTCAACATAACAATAGCAGGTATACAACTTTCTATAAATAAAACCTCTGTATTCGGAATATATTTTTATAAGTAAAGTAATAGAAAGCAACAGGATATAGCATTAAAGGAAAGATTTGTGTTTTATGGAAAATTCTCAGATTAGCTTATAAAAAGTCTGATTTATCAAGTGTTATGATTCCAATAATATATATGAAGCCACTGACAGAAATACATATATTTTTTCTTTTATACCGGGTTGTAGAATAACTCCTGTTAAAAGGAGTATTGTATATTAGCAAAGAAAAAAACTATGTATATTAAATCCAATGGTGTATGGTGCATCATTAAAGTTGTGTTAGATTTTGAAATGGTTAAATGAAAAAAATGTGAATTTAGTAACAAGATTTAAATATAAGTATGGATAATTATATTAAACAATAAGTAGTAGTAAAAGAATGTTATAATGAAGAAATAGCAAAAGTATCAACAAAAGATAAAAATGTGGAAAATAATAAATGAATTAGAAAAAGAAAAACATGGTACTATTATATTAATAATACTACATAAAGTACTGCGGTGGTGGTGCTGCAGTAGCGTTGTCGCCTCACAGTTAGACGTTGCCCGTTCGATTCTCAGTTAGAGCATCTTCTGTGTGGCGACATGCATGAATGGGCGTTCCTTCAATGAAGGTTGTGCGTTAGGCCTGGCAAGCCAGTACGTAAAAATCTACTGCCAATCATTAGCGGACCGGAGTTCCGCTGTGGCGACCCCCTAACCGGGAAAAGCCGAAAGACACAAACAAACAAGACAATATTATTGCTTTTTTCCATTGGAAAATGTACCAGAGGAAATGATTAAAACAAGTAAAGAAAAAAATAAATGGTATGGTGATAAAGCTGAATTTAAATATTTTTATGGAGATTTTGAATACAAAAACATACAGTAAAAGCTAATATGCCATGCCAAAACAAATATGAAATAATATGATTGCACTGTGGTGAATAAACAACAAAACATGTATTTTTGAAGTGCAAGTAAATTAAAAGCTGTGGCACAAATTATGTACACATTTTTGTAGACATTTCAAGATCAGTATGGATATGACCGAATATGGCAATTATAAGAATAGAAGTAAAGAATCAAAATTGAATTTGGATACAATTATGTATTATAGAATGAGATGATTAATGAAATTATGATTAATGGAAAATAGACACTATAAATATTAAAAATATCAGATTACTGTTATGGAAAAAGGAGAGAGGATCACATTAATAAGAACACATAAAAGAACCATAGATTATGTGTAGAAAACTGAAAATGAAAGTTACTAAAATAGTAATATAACTTTGTAAGTATGCATATAGAATTCAAAATGTAAATGCATATATGACATAAAATGATATAAATAAATAAAGGACCACCTACTCTTTTCAACAGGTGATGTGAGATCTTTTACATTCACCTGAATTATTACTAAACCAGGAAGATGAGGCCTCAGTTTAGCATCTCAACTGAAGTATGGCACACTCAGGAGTGTATCTTATGCTGCACAGCATTGTTAGCAATCTATCTATCTGGTGTGGGAATAGAACCAATAGCCTTCTGCAAAAGGAGAGTCTGCAGCCTGTTGCAACACTGATATTAGTTAGATATACACATTGGACACTATCATCATGGACATGATGCAGCACATAATGAGAATGTAAATTAAAAATTGATTATTTTTTTTAAGATACTCTTCCTTTATGAAAAAAACAAACTCATGATACTCATACTAGATGACTTCAGCTAACCCTCCATCAACTGGGAAAACTACTCATGCACCAATACACTGGCCCAATACTTCCTGGAATTCATAAATTCCAATGCCCTGGACCAGCTCATTCTTACCCCCACTAATTCCAATGCCCTGGACCAGCTCATTCTTACCCCCACTAGAGGAAGCAACATCCCTGACCTGGTTATTACTCACATGGGCAACCATTGCTCTACACCAATAGTCAATTCCTCCCTGGTTAGATCCAACCACAAACTAACCACCACTGAAATCCACATCTCACCAACACCCCCCACAAAGGTAACCACCATGAAAAATATCTTCTAAGCTGACTTTGGGCTCCTAAAAACAGAGCTGGCTAACTTCACAGCACCCATGCCAATGGAAAATAGATGCATGACTGCCGCATCATACACTAATGCACTGTACGAACACATACATAAATCCATGGAACTAGCCATATCCAACAGAATCAAGATGGTCTCCTCCAAAAAAAGTAAGCCAATCAGGTGGTCCCCTGACATTAATAAACTCTACAACAGAAGGAATAAACTGTTGCAGAAATAGGTGAAGTCCCATGACTCGAAAAACTCCCTTATTATCCTCGAGATTCCCTCATCAAAACCTCTAAAGCCAGCTATGAAGGCAGAATTGCAGCATTCACTAAAATCAACCACAAAGCCTTCTATAGTTATATCAAGAATCTCCATAGAAATACCCAGATTTGCTCTGAGTTATTGCACAATGGCACCTCCTATACTGAGCCAAGTGATATTGCCAACATACTGGGCAACAGATTCAGTGCCAACTTTACTCTTCTCTCTCCCACTAAAGGGCCAATCACAATACTAATACAATACAACACAATACAATACAATACAATGCCAGGCACCCAGCATTACTGCAGCACAGGTTAAAGCTGCATTGTCCAAGGCCAAGAATACAGCTTCCATGGGACAAAACAATATCCCTGGCTGTGTTATACATGAATTACAAAGGGAATTGGTACCGCATCTGTGTACCCTGTTCACTCACAGCCTCACCTAAGGCTTTGTCCCTACCAAATGGCATAGTGCTACAGTCATCCCTCTCCATAAAGGGGAGCAACTACAGACCCTGGGAATTATCTCCACATTAGCCTGACAAGTCTGAAATGTAAGGCTATGGAGTGCATCATCATGAACCTAATTGACAAGTATATATGGAATCTCCAAACTCTGGATCCCACGCAATTTGGTTTTGTGAAAGGTAGAGCATGCCTGCTCAACCTGGTTGACTTATTTGAGTCAGTCACCAGAGCTGTGGATGAGGGTAAGACAGTTCATACAGTCTACCTCGAACTGGGCAAGGCCTTTAATACCATTCCTCATTCAGGAATTATCGATAAACTCACCAAACTAGGCATCAACCCCTATATTAATAAGTGGGTTGCAAATTGGTTTACAGACAGAACCTACAGTGTGAAAGTAGCGGACTCCAAATCAGACTGCCGACCAGTCACGAGTGGACTCCAACAGGGATCGGTCCTGGGCCCTCTCCTGTTTGGCATCTACTTCTCAGAAGTCCAGGCCAACACGGAGGGATTCTGGCTGACCAAGTTCGCAGATGACTGCAAGCTGGGAGCCATTATTAACTCCCAAAGTGATGCAAGACATTGTACAGAAAGGCCTCACTGAGAGCAGTGACTGGTGTCAAAACCATGGCCTTAATCTTAATGCCAAAAAATGTGTCATCACCCCCTTTGGGAAAAACTCAGTTACCACTAATTACCACACTAAAGGTGTTATAAGAGATATGGGGACACAGGTTGACAACAACCTCTCCTTCGACCACCACATTGCCACTGTAGTCAGAAAGTCCTTCTATGTGGTCCATCTCATTACTAAGGGTTTTGCATTCAGGAAGAGAGAGATCTTCATCGCTCTCTACTCTTCCCTCATTAGACCGAGTATAATGTCCCATTTGGCATGTACCTCACTAGACACCTGCAACAGCTGGAGAGGCCACAAAAGTACCTCACAAAGAGGATCTTAGGCCTTAAACACATGTCCTACATGGACAGGCTCAAAGAACTCCAGCTATTCTCTGTCTCATATCATCTAACAGGTGATCTCTGCTTGACGTACAAAGCCATGTCTGACCCAGCTCTGTTAGAAATACTACATCTAAAGAAATCCCAATCCCACTGCACCACATGCTCCAGAGACATCAACCTCATTACGACAATCAACAGAACATGCTGGAAGGACAGGTTCATAACCCAGAGGCTTCCCATGCTCTGGAATAGACTTCCCATACATGTCAAGCAGAGCACCTCACTGGCCCTCAACAGAAATCCTGATGAATGAATGGGAAATAGAAAGTTTACCCCGGGGATCACTCCAGTTGCTCTCTGCTTGATAGAGACACTGGGAACCAACGGTGAGCAGAACAATGCCAGGGTACTTCTATGGGCTAGGCTTGTAAAGGTCACAGGGCCATTAGCCTAGTACTCACCTATGAACCGCTGAAGTAGTTTAGTAATACATATTTAATTCTGTAGTTGATATAACAGCTTTCTTGTGACTTCTAAATATCCAGAGTCCCTCAAGTTTGACTATCATGCTAATAGAGGAGAAAACATGAAGAACAAAAATTAAGATAATTTAATTCTTAAAAATTGACATACAACATTAATACATAAACAGAAGATATATAGGTACTGTTGGTTGGTTCTTTTTATAGAAATGTGAGTTATCATCCAGCTAAGATGTTATATATTATAACTAATTTCATACAGACTATAGTAAACAGGCAGTATATATATAGTGCACACAATATAATGAAATGTGCATCAAATAAGTATGGAAATGAAAACTGTCACAGTAGTGACAGAGGCTGTCAAATTTAATACCAGCAGATGTGCAATGGCACAGAGGTTTTTCATATCAAAGGACATTTCATATCTGCAGAAATGAATGCTCTACCATACCAGTACTGCACTATTAACTTGTTTCCCCAAGGTAATAAGAAAAATAATATAGGTGATTATTTTAAGACTTACACTATTAAGCTTTCTGTCTACTATACCTGTCCTATTCAGAACATATGCAGACAGTTATTAGGCAAAATTATGTCAGGATAAGTCAAACAATGCAGTAAATAAAGCATATGGATGACAAATCCTTCTATGTAGACATATATGCTTTATTTGCCAACAACTGTCACAACCTTTTGAATGTACATTATTTCTACACTTTTCCCACAGAACACTGCCATAAAACACTAGCATTTTAAGGTGGTGTTTTCGGCTTCTTTACAGGGAAACATGGTACACAAAGGCATAAAATAGAACTGGCATAAATAAAATTGGGTGTCGGTGTATGATTTGCTGTTTTCCATACAGCATCCTTTTCAATTTGTGCTAGTTACTTACATGACACTGTGCATGCTTTTCTGGGCCTACAAATGCAGTAGAAATTGAGAGCCCGAGGCAAAGATGTCATTTCTTTTGAGAACCCTATTTAAAACAAGTTTAGAAACCTGAGAGATTTGGAGATGCTTTTATTGACTCTAGTTGCCCACTGAAGACAAATGCCTGTGAAAGAGCCTTCATTAACCCTATATGAGACTATGCTGCTTTCGTTTTCCATATTAATAACTTGGTCTGATGCCTTAGATCTCCTGAATTTACACATTTACTTACCTTTGCAGAAACACAGATTTATTTTAAGACATTACGGTTTAATTCTGGAAGCACAAGTGAACAAGTTTCAGTCAAGCAAAATTAGAAAAGGTGACAGATGCTATTAACAGCTTAGCATGAAAATAACTCGTGCTCATTCGTGGTTATAAACATGATATAATTTAATACTGGAACAAATGCAACTACATTTACTCAGATAAGACAAAGAAAATGAGTTTTATCCAAATCTCATCACTCCTAATTAGAACAGAGAGATCTCTGTATGTGAAAAATGAATGACAGAGTGAAGATATAATTATCCCCCAGTTTTGCTCAGTCTGCATTTGGCATTTCATTTAGGAGCCATAATGTTAGCTTTTTACAGAAATTAGGAGTCTGACGAATATACTCACATAGACAATGCACTACGTGATATACATACATGGTTCTCTACCTGCATCATCTTACTAAAGTATTTTAACCCTAATCCTGCTTCTACTTCTAATGCCAACCTTATACCTTTCCTTAGGGAAAAAAAAAAAAAAAAGATTAACACCACCACTACACAAGGCATGCAGTCCAATACCACACACAAAATCAAAAACATGAAAAAACACAATCCTTTCCTAGGCCTAACTACAATCATAAGCAGCAAACACTGTCACACACAAATACACACGTTACCCGTTCCCTTACTTCTGCTAAGCCAGAAATGTTTGGCATTAATGTGACAAACACACACCTACTTCCATTTCAGACACAGACCAGAAATAATAGTACTCACACACACACACACACACACACACACACACACACACACACACACACACACACACACACACACACACACACACACACACACACACACACACACACACACACACACATATAAAATGTATCCCCTTTCTTAGCCCTTACTCTATCCCTAGTCTAAAAAAATTGCATACACATTCCTAACCTGTAATGTCAAAAGCTTTAATATATCTGCAACATCTAAAATTAGGCTCCAAAAAAAACTCACCTTGCACAGTCTCCACATAAAGACAACTACACTCCAACAAACTTTTATTCAACCAAATATCTATATACTGCATCATACACATACTCCCCTTTTGATGAGATTTCTATTCAAAAACACTTGCTTCCATTTACACAAGACCACAGATACACTGACTATCCATCTTTCCTTCTTTTGACAAACAGTTAGGGATACATGCATGTACACAAAGTATACACACACACACACACACACACACACACACACACACACACACACACACACACACACACACACACACACACACACAATTGTGGCAAAGCAACTGGCATAATTAAGGTTGGTGGAAACTGAAGTACCCATAAAAAGGCTACAATCCCACAAGACAGGTTTCAACCCAGTCAGTAGAGTTGTGAAGGAAAGATATTACCTCATAAATACTGTGCTGATCTGAAGTGTTCATGTTCTTAACAGAGTCAATGTACTTACTTAGGATTTTACTAATGAACTCCAAACTAGTCACTAGTAGCAGTCTGTTCTTAGTACTTTTATTTATTTCATTTAACTGCATTTGACAATCGTGCACTTGTAGTCATAAACAGTCACACTTCAGATGGCATCAGTGGTCCACAGATACTGTAGCTGTTAGAGAGAACACCATGACTCACCTTTCAGTAATGATAATGCTCCTGCTGCACTTTTATTCATAGTTTAGCTGTTAAAAGAGTTATGCTGTACATTGCAAATGGTAAAAAAGTACGGTTGTGTACACTTAGCATAAATGTAGATGTTCGAGTGTATTCACTGTTGCAGTCATTACAATTGGGTTATCCTGCAGGCAGCTACCCTCAGTCGGCCTGAATTCCAAAGTCTAGGTCCGGCATCGGTTGCTGTCACCTCTTCCCTGACGTCAGTGCGCCAGGGGTATATAACATGCAGCCGACGCCATTTTCTTCAGTTTTTCTTGCCCCAGATGTCAGTTGCCCCCAAAAGGTAGGCTAAAAATATGTCAATAAAACATGCATGCACCAAAGTATCTATTGTGCCTCCATCTACAAGCAAATACACCACATAGGTTGCATAGAATAGAGAAGTACAGATAAGTTCCAGCAAAGAAATAGGGGATGGCAGGTGGGTAACCTGGACTGCAACAGTGAATACACTCGAACATCTACATTTATGGTAAGTGTACACAACTGTACTATGTTCTTTGCGTTTCACTGTTGCAGTCATTACAGTTGGGTTGAATCCCAAAGCTAAGGTTGGGAGGCTAGAGCTAAATAGCATTAGGAGTGGTTATTAGGCCCTGCAGAACTGCAGTGGCAAAGCCTGCCCTGGATTTAGAGTAGAGTGGTAAGTGATAGTGTTTTGTGAAGGTGTGTACTGAACTCCAAGTAGCAGCCTCTAAAATGTCTTTGGTTGGTACTCCCCTGAGGAAGGCTGCTGAAGTGGCTGCTGCTCTGGTTGAATGTGGCCTAATGCCCTTAGGTACTGGCTTGCCATGTTGTGAATAGCAGAAACAAATGCAGTGGCCTATCCACTTTGAAATAGTCTGCTTTGAGATGGCCTTTCCTTGTGATCCTGCAGCATATGCCACTAGTAATTGCTCTGTCTTTCTGAAAGCTTTGGTTCTGTTCAAATAGAAGCATAGCTATCTGTGCATGTCCAAAGAATGCAGAATTCTCTCTCACTTATTCTGTGGGTTTGGATAAAAGGTAGGCAGATGAATAGTTTGGTTAAGGGCCACACTGGGTTTGTCGGGTTTGTCCTCAGAGAAACCCTGTCTGGATAAAAAATGATAAAAGGTTAAACAGCCATGAGTGCCTGTAGCTCTAAGACTCATCTTGCAGAAGATATTGCTAAGAGCAGAGCTGTTTTTCAAGATAAAAACTTTATATCAGCTGTGGCGGCTGGCTCAAAAGGAGGCAGGGTGAGTTTTTCCAAGACATAATTGAGGTCTCATGCAGGCCTTGGTGATCTCCTTGGAGGCCTTAAATTTTTTGGCCCCTCTGAGGTACTGCCTTAATAAATGATGAGAAAAGATTGGTGTCTCTGTATTGAGCTGAAATGGCAGAGGCATGAAGTTTTATAGATGAAAAGGATAGGCCTTTGTCCAGCATCTCAGTCAAGTATTGCAAAATCTGAGGAATATGTGGTACAGCTGTGTCAATTCCTTGTGCCTGGTTCCAAGCACAGAATCTCTTCCATTTTCCAGCATATGATTTTCTAGTACTAGGCCTCCTGGCCTCCAAAATGACATCCACCATCACTTTAGTGAGAGGTGTGTTTTTTGTATGACTACATTATCCATCACGCTGCCAGATTTAAGGTCTTGAGTTGGCTCTGCAGGATCTGATTGTTCTGCTGGGACAGTAGATGAGGCACTTGAGGTAAGGTCCAGGCTGGGCATTGAGACAAGTTCCTTAGGATTGAATACCAGTACTGGTGTGGCCAGTCTGGGGCAATCAGTATCATTTTTGGCTTCTCCTGTCTGACCTTTAGGAGTACCTTGGGGAGGAGAGGCAGAGGAGGAAAGGCATATGCTGTTAAGTTTTTCCAGCTGAAAGATAGGGCATCCACTTTCCATGCTTGTCTGTGATGTCCTTGTGCAGAATCTCTTCAGTTGGTGGTTGTGAGGTGAAGCAAATAGATCTATGTCCGGGCATCCCCATTTCCTTGTTACCATGCTGAAGACTTGTGGATCCAATTTCCACTCGTGGGGATCCATGAGATTTCTGCTTAGTTCATCTGCCAGAGTATTTATCTTTCCTGGCAGGAATTGTGCCTGCAGATGTACTTGGTAAGTCAATGCTGTGTCCCACAAAGTCATGGCTAGTCTGCAAAGGGGGTATGAATGAGTGCCTCCGTGCTTGTTTATATACCACATGACTGTGGTATTGTCTGTCTATATCAGTAGTTGTCCCAGATGAAGTAGGTCCTTGAAGGCTGTCAGGGCATTTTGAACAGCTAGCATCTCTTTTTGATTGATATGTAGATGCATTTGGTTTGCGGACCATGTGCCTTGAATACATCTTCCTGCCATATGGGCTCCCCAAGCATAATCTGATGCATCTGTTATTAAAATCTGTGTGGCTGGGGGGAGAGAGAATGGCTGTCCCTTGTTCTTCGCCCACCATTGAAACTCCTGTTGCAGGCAGGGAATGAGAGTAACTATTGTTTCCAGGTTGTGGCAATGTTGAGTCCAAACACTTTTTAGGTACCATTGAAGTTTCCTCATATGCAGTCTTGCATATGGAATTAGTAGAATGCAGGATGCCATGAAGCCCAAGGCCTGCAGAATTTTTCTTGCAGATAACTGGGCCTTTGTTGCCAACAGTTTGAAATAGGTAGTCAGTTGCCTTTGTTTGTCTGGTGTGAGATAAGCCATCTGAGCAGTTGTATTTAAGCTTGCACCCAGGAATATTATCTCTTGAGAGAGTACTAGTTTTGATTTCTGTTCGTTGACTGTGTACCCTAGGCATGGTAGTAATCTCTTTACAAACGCCATATGCTGTAGTAGAATGTCCTTGTTCTCTGCTTGAATGAGGCAGTCGTCCAAGTAAGGATATATTTGTATTCCTCTTTGTCTGCAGTATGCAATTACTGGTGCCAGGCACTTTGTGAAGACCCTGGGTGCAGTAGATAAGCCAAAGGGCAGTGCAGATAATTGGTAATACATTGAGCCAGCTGTGAATCCGAGGTATCTTCTGCATGTTTGTCTGATTGGGACATGCAGGTATGCCTCTTTTAGATCTAAAGTCACAAGCCAAGCCTTCTTGCCCAACATGGGCAGAAGCTGCTGTAGAGTCAACATTTTGAATTTTGGAATATCCAGATATGTGTTTAGAATAGATAGGTCCAGTACTGGTCTCCAGGCTTTGTCCTTTCTGGGTACCAAGAACAGTCTTGCACAGGATCCTTGTTCCTGCTCTTGCTCTGGTACTTGCTGAATAGCCCTCATGTCCATGAGGGATGAGACTTGTTTTTGTGCCTCTGACCATTGATGTTTTGGCAGGTCTGGCCAACCGTTTGCCCTTGGCAGGGTATGGAAGTGAAACTTGTAGCCTTGTGACACTATGTTTAAGACCCATTTGTCCTGGGTTATTATGTGCCAATTTTGAGAAAAAAGTGCTAGTTTTCCCCCCAAAGGTGCTGCCAGAAGATAAGTGATTGGCGCAGGAAGGGGGAAGTCATTGGGACAGTTTCCTGTATTGCTGTGATTTGTCTTCTCCAGTTTTGGAGGTAGAAGCACCCCATTGTTTAGACCTGTACGAACCTTGGAGCTGGGATCTGCCTCTAGGGCATCCGTATCTGCCCCTTCGTGGCCTGTTTGACACTGGAAAGGACCAATTCTTTGTAGGCCAATGTCTGCTAAATCTTGGTGGCTGTCCCTGTAAGAAATTCTTGACTGTTTGCATAGATTTAGCTTTGTCCTCCATTTTCTTTAACACCTGTTCTGCTTTAACACCGAACAAAGCATCATGCTGTAAAGGAGCATCTAATAATTTTGATTTAACATGATCAGGTAGATTTTGTTCCTTTAACCATGCATGCCTCCTAATGACAGAACCCGTAACTGCGGCCCTGCAGGAGGCCTCCAGAGAATCAAAACCACATTGCAAAGTATGCTTTCCAACTTGTTCAGCTGCATGCAATAAATCCTGCATTTCTTTGTTTTCTGCACATTCAGAATTTATCAACATTTTCTGTTTATGCAGTGACGTAATATATTGCTGATATTTGAGCATATGAAACTGACAATTTAAAGCCCTTATAGCCAAGGTAGCAGAAGTGTAAATTTTTCCCCATCTGTCCAGTGCCCTAGAATCACCGTCAGAGGGAGTAGGGTTTTTTGCAGTGGAGGCCTTGACCCCTTTGGGACCCTGAGAGATAGTTTCTGGGTCAGCAGCAGGGTTTTTGAAAAGGAATTTATGAGAGTCAGGAACCCTGTAGTACCTGTCTGGCTTAACATGAGCTGGAGGTAAGGAATCAGGGGTCAGACTGGACTCTGAAAATACATCATCTACAATGTCTAACACAGGTGCAATAGCTAGGGGCCTGTGTTGTGGTAGTAAAAGGAAGTCTCTGAGCCTTTTCTTAGATTCTGAATAATCTTGGCTCTCCCAGTGGAAATGCTCCCTCATGGTATGTAAAGTTTCCCGAAAAGAATAATCCTCAGGAGGAGAGGCTGAAGGGATAGATTCTTCAGCATCAGAATCCTCATAGGGAGGAAGAGAGTATTCTTGATCAGAAGTGAAATCAGATGAAATGGAAACCTGATCTGAAGACTCATATTCTGTCTCTTGCCTAGGCCTCTTATCAGCAGGGGGATGGGAACCCCTGATCAAAGTAATTAGTTCTTCGGCCATTTTGAGCATCTGTTTTTTAGGCATGGAGGCCTGTCCATGAGGCTGTTGTGCTTGTTTCTTTGTCTTTAAAGGTGCTTTAGTCTTTGTCTTTGAAGCTGTAGACGTTTTGACATATAATTGAGTTGTTCTGAAAACATTCTGAGAAGCCGATGGCTGCTCAGCGGCTCTGGACCCATCTGAGGGAATAGTTTCCGAAGGTCCAATACCTTGAGCTTCCAGCGGCCTGGTCGACTCCACGTGGGTGTCGGTAGCGGTCTACAAGTCTGAAGTAGCAGTCATCAGGGGCTGCGAAGGCACCTCACTGAGAACCGGCGAGCCAGCGACTGGCTTAGAAGAAGCCTCATCGTCTGTTTTGGACCTCGGATGCCTGTCCTTTTCTTTGCGTTTCTTGTGAATTCTGTTAGTTGGATGACTATCCGACGACACTGTATAGTTAAATCTTCTGCCAAAATAGTGAAATGCAAAATCGTACCGACACTTAATAGTGCGTTGGTTAAATCTAGCACAAAACCGACAACTAGCAATGTCGTGGTCAGGGCCTAGGCAAGGAATACAGTAAGAATGAAAGTCCTTATGAGGTGTTTGCTTCCCACAAGAAATACAATTATTAACTTTTTCTGACATCGGTCTGGAGCAAGAAAAAAGTTTCCCCAACAGGGTACTTAGCTTTTAGTGAAGACTTCGGATCTGAAATTCGAACACGAAAATCTCAGGAGTCGGCCCACTGGCACTTTCAAACTGCTTTTGCTTCGGGCACCACGCGGCAAGAAAGACTGAAGAAAATGGAGTCGGCTGCATCTTTTATACCCCTGGTGCACTGACTTCAAGGAAGAGGTGACAGCAACCGACGCCGGACCTAGACTTTGGAATTCAGGCCAACTGAGGGTAGCCTGCCAGCAGGATAACCCAACTGTAATAACTGCAACAGTGAAACACTAAGAACAAGCTTAGTTGTTCAGACATTTCAGAAACAAAAGCTAAAAAAGTAGAGCTTCTGTTTGGGGTTAGTAGTGAAAAACACAAGAGTTATTGCAGGTATGACTGTGTGTGGTACTCTGTTCAAATGACAGCAAAATCAGTTGCCTTGGCACTTACGTATTATTGCAGTCAGATTTGGATCAGGAAAAGTGGCTCGTTTAGAAATCCTTCGCCTGCCGAAATATGTTGCCAGAGTTACTACTTTATGTTACAGTCAAATGCAGTGTGTAAACTCCAACTTACTTTTTTATCACATTGCTTTTCAAGCAGGACCAGGAATAATGGGAAAATTCCTATTCCTGGGTACCACTGTTTAGTGGCGTGAGTGAATGGAAAAGTTCCTTAAGGCGTACAGTAGCAGCTTGCCAGTAACAGCAGCTATTCAGACTTGTGATGAATGTGCTTCTTCACATCTGCATTTGTAATCATTTTGTTTTGGTCTGACTTAATAGAGGGCTGAAGTAAGGCATGCAATTCATTATTTTTTTAACATGCGCTCATGTGTTCTTAAATTCTGTATTGTCATTTATAGCACTGCGAACGTCTGTGACACGCTTCGCCTAAAGAGAGACTGCAATACGCATCTTGTTTGTATGCGTTTGAATGGCTTGTATTTTGCCGTTAATTGCTTTTCTGAAATGGGTATTCAGTAAGACTAAACACAATGATGACTACATTGCATTGTGGAAAATCAGTGGTCGTTTATGTAAGAAGCGCTGCATTGTTCATTCTTCCCGTTTCATTTTATTTTGCATGAAGTTACATGAAGGACGGTACCAAGGAAGAGGAATTTGGCCATTATTTCAGTTCCTCTTTCTGAAGCAAGGTGATACAACAGTTATTCCGACTTCACACACCCCATTTTAGTTTACTATAAAGTCAGTTTGCGAGAACATCTGGAAGTACGTCAGGTTAGAAATCTGGTTGCAATAATATGCAAGTACTGTTGCCTTCGCTAATCTCTTCTTTAATAGCACACTATGTTCAATTATTTCATGTATAGGCAGCAAAGCAGAAGGTAAAAGAACAAATATCTTAATTTGCTCCTCTCTTTGCATGAGCATTGAGATATAAAGAAAAGATCCTAGAAGAAATCCAAAAATCTGCAAGCCAATCAGAATCTATGGCATTGTGGTATATTGGCAACCCTGAACATCACCAAGCTATGTTCTGACATCACCACAAACATTATATTTATTTTGATTGCAGTATTCATTGCATATTGGAAACAATTCTGTATGTCACATATTTTTAATGTGGTCATATAACATAATATAGTGTCAAAATATGTGTGTCCTTATTTGAACACATTTAATATTGGTGCTAAATATTTCTGACCACATAATAACAATAATAATAATAATAGCACGGGTCCGGTTTTATGTTGACACATCAGGGAAGTGAATTATGACTTCACTATTGAAATAACACTGTGGTACCAAAGGGGCTTAAAGACCAGCTTTAGCTCCTTGGGTGCAACTGAATACAAAAATGTGCTCTTCTGTCAGTTAAGTTCCATGCTAGCACAATGATTTCCTCCAACAGAACAGCTTTACATTTGTGCTCAGCATGGAAATGGCTTTTCCAGGAGATTAAACTGCCTTATGGAACTCTCACAGCATCATTCTCCATCAATGCTTGTCATACTGTACAGCCCCTATAGATGCACAGGCAATATTGAGTCCCTGGCTGAGAATGCTACACACCATTTGTCTTCATGAGTAGGGGGGCAGGCCCAAAGCTTATAAATGCGAGAGCCTTTAATGGGCTGTAAAGGCTCTGCCCCCTTATAAAATGAAGACAAATGATATGCTCAGAGACTGGCCATTATGTATCTGCCCTACAAAGCAGATTTTCAAATGTAAATCTGTTATGTTCAGTTAGTTTTCACAGCAATCTATCCAGAATGCTGCATTGCTGACAAAGTTAGTTATATCTTAGATTCCGTTTCAGCTGCTTTATCAATGGCCAGCAAAAAGATAACGTGTAATATCAGTCCCATGGAAGAACAACTATCAGGCTATGCCCTCAGAATTGATCATTTACAATATTTCATTCATGTCACGTACCTTATATACAGATAAAAAAAAGCTTACTTAACATGCTAGCTAGCCCTGATGTGCCTTCCAGAATTGTAATGTGGGTAAAAGATTAACTAACAAATAAAAAAACAAAGGTCATGGAGCATAAAAGGAATGCAAGCAGCTTCCAATAAGTGCAGTAATGTTTTCATTCTGAGGCTGGCAGACTTGCAAGCTTTTTGATGAGAGATTATGCAAAAGATTTAGACTGAAATACATGAATATCTTCAGATTAGAAAAAGAGATGTAGTGGCAAGGAGATGTAAGGCCAGTTTGAAAAATGCAAAAGAACTTAGCAAAGTTGGATTACTCATCAAAAACATGACAACTTTGATTCCACAAGTAAAATAGTATCGTTTCCCAAAAATAAAACTCACAGGAAAAAAAAACACTGTGAGGCAGGCAACATTAAACATGAATTCAACTAAACTAACCTAACAGTGTTTAACAGGAGGGAAAAGAGGCTTAAGCAGTACTATTCCACACACACAGAAAATAATGAGCAAAGATGAATGCTAGACTGATATTTGTTATTTCCCTTCTCATGGAAGATTCCAGGCCAATCATTCCCCTTAGTCTGAATCCTTGGCAAAATCCATATGTAGCCATTCATGGGGGGTGGCCCTGTACATAGGGAATTCCTTGAGACCACCTGAACATTGGTCAGTACAAAAGGGCAACTGCAGAGTGGCCATCAAGATATCAATGCTTTTTGTTTAAAGTAATCAGCATATTTGCCTCCTAAAGCTACTACTTGCAACCACAAAAGACTAACATGATCACATCCCCTTCTCCAAGTCCCGCAGTTTACATGGTTTTCTTACAAAGAAGTGGGTTCAAAACAGCCTGAGAGGGGACCAATAAATAGATAACTGCATTAGACAAATTTATAACACTACAGAAGGTTAGTCAGATCTTCTAGTGTGACAATCAAAATGCATTTAACAAAATACCCAAGGGAGGCATGTGGTACAATACTGGCATTTACCAAAATACCCGAGCAAGTCACGTGGTACAATATCGGCATTTATTCTCTCTCCCAGGACTGTCACCATAATGCAGAGGTTTAAACTCCTGATTTTGATCAAAAAGATCAAAGAGATCATGAAGAGAACCTGTAATTTTGACAGACCTGTTTCACCATCTGTTGTGTATGCTCAAAAACATTTACATCTATTTTATTCCTTTGCTTTTCTTTATGTACATAAATGTCTCATGTAACTTTGCAGTAACTTAAGCCTTTTAAGTCTTTTGACAATGGTGAAAATGTACAGGTGTTTTAACATACCTCTCAACTCGAAAAATCATACTGATGAGTCCAAAAAAGGACTATTTTCAATGCAGAAATTATTCCAGTAGTCGTCCATATATAGTTATTGATAGGGCATTTTTGCACACATTTAGCTGGCATTTAATAATGCATGCACCCTTCAACAGATCTGACTTTATGAGAAAAACACAAGAATACATCTAGGAGAAACTATTACAGTGACTACCTAAATCATGCGATTTGAAATGTGCGATTCATAATTTACCGAGTGCTTGTTACTCAGAGAAATTGATCCATTGTGATTAACTTTGCTCTAGGCAGTCTTTTTTCCACTACTATTACTGTTTATGGTAGTATAATTCTGTCTTTATTATTCTGGCAGTCAGGCCAGCATTATTCTCCATTTGCACTGAAATTAGTTCATAAAGAAATATGGGCATACAGTGGACTGGCTGGGCTAGGAAAGAACAGAGATGCTGAAAGCCCAGCTGCCCTTTTCATGAAATGTTTAAAGGAACTTGCAGAGAATGAGCGTTCTTTTGCAGAAGCACTGAAAGTATTCGCTTTAGATGTACTACTGTTGTAAACAAGATGAGCATGACAGGTACATTGGTGGCATGTGTTGGAGAACTCATCTCCAACGCGAAGCCATTGCATACTGCATATGAGAAGGAAATGCCCAGCTGTCATGGCTGTGGTGCAAGTTCCTCCCTATCCATATCCTGAGACCAAAGAAAGAGTTTGGTGGTTTCCTGAAATGCTATAACGGGGCAAACTGACAAACTGAATTCATTATAGAAATCCTGATGCAGGAGGTTTTGCAGATTTATTAACATCTCAAAAAAAGAAACATATCTTTCTCACGTGCAAAGTCGGAGGATTGTCGGAAGATTAGACTACTGTAATTATGATGCCAGGTACTAGAGTTCTTCATTGCAGTACTCACCATGGCATCATACACTTAACTTGTGGACATCACTGTTATCACAAGCTATTGAAAGAATGATACAAATCTATTTTCTGTTGCTTAACCTTGTTACAGCTAAAACAAGTATTCTAAAATCAGGGTTTGCTTGACAGCTCTCTGTGCTTTAAGTCCTTAATTCAGCTATCTTTGTATGCATTTCCTTGATCTTGTTTACTCTTAAATTGCTTTTTTACTGTTATTTTCTGAAATGTACGTAACATCTGATAGGTTCATAAGTACTAGGCACATCAGTCTACAGGCCCTTACAAATCCAGCAATAAGCCAGTCTCAAAAGTTATCTCCAACCTCAAATAGGACAATACAAGATATAGTAGGAAGATCATGAAGCTGCCCTTTCAGTTATCTAGGTTTATGGTGAAGGTGGAAACGGTGCTACTCTGCTTGACATTTAGTGGAAGATTGTTCCAAAGATAGGGGATACATATGTGATGTGAATCTGTCATGCCAATGCCAGTGTGTTTTGTCTGTTGAGAAGGCTTAGTTTCTTTAACTGAATATCTGATGAGCCATTGGTTCTGTGAAGTAACAGAACATCAAAGAGGCTCAGATCTTTCATGGACTGAAAGGCTAGAAACAGATTACCAAGGAGGAATTCAGAGAGAGGGCTGCAAGTTTGTCTGGATAATGGAGTGTCCTGCGGCCACTGCTCTTTGTAAATGGGAATCTCTCAGGTCTCTCAAGTCAAATAACATGTTTAAACAAATACTTGTCATAGGGGACATTATATTCAATAATGGGTCTAATTGAATGTGAGTAAAGGGGTATGAAGACTTCTTTAGATGAGACAGAAGACTTTCTAAACACTGTGATTGCATAACTGACAATGGGTTAGGCTTTATTAATAAGACTGTCTATATTCATTATAGCAGTGCGGTGGGGTGGGTCACCTATATGGTAAAATGTGGAAATGTTTTTGTTTACAAAAATGAGCAGTATTTAATTTTTTTCATATTTAATTTTACATAATTTTTCCTCCAACAATTGTTAACATGGTCTAAATCATATTGGAGCAGTTGTGAGTCACTGGAAGATGAAATAAACACCCTGTTTATAGCCGTGTGCAAACTCTGAATTACTATGGGTCAGGACTATTGACCTGAAGGTATGGGAAACAGATGCCAAATAGGAAACGGCCCATCCCTGAACACTTTAAACAGCATTGGTAGATTTCTTGTTTTCAGAAATGACACCTGTGTCTACACCACAACATAAGGATTTATATTCAGATTTACAGTTGTCAATTATACCTGCATGGGGAGTTGTGTCAAAGGCATTGGCAAGGTCCACCTATGCTGTATGCACTAAAAAGCCACTTTAAACTGTTTCAGTTATATTTTCAAAGATGTTAAATTTAAAGAAGCCAGGATTGCATTTGACAAAGCTTGGCTGATTGAAAGTTTCTTAATGCTGGACCCGAATGTCCAGATTAATGAGGTCTGAGATAATGGCTTTCCAAGTTTTGGGAATATAATGAGGAGAGAAGTTATGTAGAATTTTAAACAGGCAACATTTGGTACTTATAATCAGCCAATTTGATTCCCCGTTAGAGTTAGTGAAGGAGGCCTTCTTAGCTTTTGAGGGCTATCAGGACTTGTTCCATGGTAATTAAATGGGGTGCCTGAATCTGTAGAACAGCTAAAATTGTGAGAGGTGTATTTGTCAGCAAGGATATTAACAAATTCCTTAGGCTCAAACAGGGCATTATTATTGTAGGCTACCTCTGAACATTGTTGGCTTCTAGTTCTTAACTTCATGACATACTTAAAGAAATATCTGTAGTAATTTTTGGCTTTAGTGGCTATTCAGCTTCCCTTAAAATCTTTACTAGTTGCCTAAAGATATTCTTCAGGTAGGTAGTGTTACCAAAGGAGATACTGCCAGCCCAGCTATCTGCAATTTTGTAAATAATTACATGTTATTTGTGAATATTAACATGATTTATACAGATGTAACAAAAGGAGATACTGCCAGCATAGCTGTTTGGAATTTTGTAAACGTTTTTGTGTCATTTGTGAATGTCAACATGCTTCATGTAATATGCTTCTGTTACAAATGTATTAGAACTGTGTGTCATATAAGATGGTTTGTACAAACATATGTGCTGAAGAGATATTTTGTAAAGTACTGAGATAAGATATAACCACAGCTTGCACTACTGGAAATAGAACAGAAATGTACCTGCACTATTGTAATTGTTTAGATGTGTATGTGTTAACAATGGAAACTGGAGCACAGGAGGTTAATTCCAGAAAAATAGCTGAAAATTGAAATTACTTTATGACCATGCAATAAAAGGATGTTATATTTTAGTTTCAGTGCAGTAACAGACACAATATCTAGAACTAGAGGTTTACTGTATTGTCTTGGAAATCCTTTTATTATTTTATGACTTCCAGGATCTTCCTTAGATCAAAGAAAAGCCTTGTCTATGTACTTTCACAGGTAGATGCTGAATGCTACCAGCTGCATCAATGGTTGTTTTTCACCTGGGATAGAGTCAGATGAAAAGAACTGATGCCATCCTGTAAGCTATCCCAGCAGTAATATTTGAAATATTAATTTAAGAATCCTCTAAGAGGGACTGAGTATTCTGTATTTTTCTTTAACATGAAAACATCAGCTGGAAGAACTACTCACCACATCTGCCTTGCTTGCTCTGAAGTAAGTGCACTAGGGTACAGTATATTTCTTTTAGATATAGTCAGGAATATAGCAAAGCTTAATTTAGGATCATAGGAAGTTACTAGGCTATTTGTCTTGAGGCCCTTATAAGCCAAGCCAAGAATTTAGCCCATGTTTAGAACTATCTTTATTTACTTGAGACTGTCCTGCAATGTTGTTTTAAATATTTCCTGTTATTTTGAACTCTGATATAACTGTAAATATATACTGAGTATTTTCTTGTTCTTTTAATATTTATTATTAAATATATTTTAACCTTTCATTGTGGCTGGTCTGTCTAGACATATTTATGTTGACAGTACTTATGCATTTATTTGGTGACACTGTGTATGCATTCCTAATAGACTTGCTCTTGGTCAAACTACCATTTGTGCTGATAAAAATATTACACAGTAAAAGTGGACACCCTTTGTTAAAGGATTTAAAGTAGCCCTAAAGTGATAAGGATGTGGCTGGTGTCAGTGATAACTACCTTATAGTCTGGGCAGAAGAGGGCAAAGCTAATAAAGCTGTGCCAGCCTTTCCCAGGTGAGTGTGTGTGTGTGGTGTGTGTGTGTGTGTGTGTGTGTGTGTGTGTGTGTGTGTGTGTGTGTGTGTGTGTGTGTGTGTAAATCAAATCTCAGTGTATGTTTGTGTCAGCTACTTGGGCAGGAACACGAAAAACTGGTTGGACAGAGAGGGTGCTGGAGGTCTTGGCTTGGACACTCAGCTGAGATCCCAACTCTATAGCTGTGCCAGTGGGAAGTCTTATTGGGGATTTGGAGAAAATAGCCCTGAAATGACCGTGGTCAGTGTGCGCTCTTAAGAGAAACTGCACTTGATGCAGAGAGCTGCATCTGGAAATAGAGTGTGTGTGTGTGTGTGTGTGTGTGTGTGTGTGTGTGTGTGTGTGTGTGTGTGTGTGTGTGTGTGTGAGTGTGTGTGTGTGAGAGAGAGAGAGAGCGTGTGTGTGTGTGTGTGTGTGTGTGTGTGTGTGTGTGTGTGTGTGTGTGTGTGAAAGAGAGAGAGTGTGTGTGTGTGTGTGTGTGTGTGTGTGTGTGTGTGTGTGTGTGTGAGAAAGAGAGTGTGTGTGTGTGTGTGTGTGTGTGTGTGTGTGTGTGTGTGTGTGTGTGTGTGTGTGTGTGTGTGTGTGTGTGAGAGAGAGTGTGTGTGTGTGTGTGTGTGTGTGTGTGTGTGTGTGTGTGTGTGTGTGTGTGTGTGTGTGTGTGTGTGTTTGTGTACTTGTCATCCTCCCAATGTACGTACCCCACTGGTGCTAGTGGTGAGGATTGAGGTTCCTTGATTACTGGGCCAGGGGTGGGGCATCACAGGTAGAATGGGACCTTTTATAAGCATGAAGAAATTTCTTCATTCTGCAACATAATTTATACTGCTATTCCACCACAGGGGTTTGTTTTTTTGATTTCTTATTATATTTAGTTCACATAGGGACCACCTTATTAATTCTGCTACTTAAGTGGAGGTAGAAGTCAGAGACATAGGCAGAGGCCTAAGCTATAGATTTATCAGAAGAGGATTACAGCAGAGCTTTTGGTCATCAAGTAAAGAAAGGTTGTTTCTGAGAATTCCTTAGGCATATAGGAGGTGCTTACAGGGGAGTACCACCAGCTTTAAAGAAATATGTCACTGATTTATGGTCCGATTTAACAAGGAAAGATATTGCAAATGGAGTTGTGCAAGAAGTGGTCATATTTGTGAGGGCAAAATCAGTGGTGCTGCACCTCCTAGAATGATGATTTTTATTTCTACAAGGGATTTAGCATTTATAATATCAAGGAGATATTGGGCGTGTTGACCATGGCAGTGTATGTGCATCAGTTTGTTGATAGATAATTGGTATCACTCAATGAAATAATTGGGTTTAAGGGGGATTTCAGATGAAGTTTTAAGACAGATGAAAAGGCATGCCTAAAGGTGTGAAGATATCTTTATAAGTGACAGCTTGGAATCCGTGCTTATATTCTGATCCCGGTGAGAGTAGGAGCAGAGTGCATTGATTCCTGACTCTGGTTAAAGTCCCTGTGACTAGCACTTGCTCTAATACATGCTGGAAAACACCAGGAAGCCTTAAACTGACACAAGCACTCAACTCTCCTTGTTAATAAGGAGAAATTAATTGTAGGCACTAAACAGCCTGTAATTGCAAAGTACCTTGCCAAGGTAAGGGAAAACAGTTCTTGTACTTTACAAAAAAAGCACCTAAGAAGGCATGTCCAAGGGTCAGCTTCCGGTGATTTCTCCTGTCCACCTGGTGAAGCTGGGCATACTGGGGCAATGCAACAATTGCTTCATGTACACATACAACCCTCTCCTCCTACCACCCAACACTACAACCTGCGAGACATGCACTTACATAGCCAAACTAGAAGCAAAGCTCTCTCCAGCCAATATTGTGCTAGACAATCAAGAGGAGAAGGGTAACACCTGCACTACACCTCAAGCAACACACAGCCCTTCAAAACCCTCACTACTAACACCCACACATAGCAACACATTGTGCTAGACAATCAAGAGGAGAAGGTTAACACCTGCACTACACCTCAAGCAACACACAGCCCCTCAAAACCCTCACTACCAACACCCACACATAGCAACACTCAACCCACATATGTGGAGGCCCTTAACATTAACCTGCCCAAGCAACAAGGACCTCTGAAGCTGAAACACAAACAAACACCAATCACAACCAAAGTATCACTTAGCTCACAACACCAGTGTGCCACCCAACAACAGACCCTAAGGCATGACGACGTACCCAACACTTTAGTCATAGGTGACTCTGTAGTCAGGCACACTGATGTCCCACTCACCAGGCTGACCAAGGAGAAAGTTACAGTCAGCTGCCTGTCAATTGCCAGGATCTGCTACATAACGCATGCACTCAAGTCACTCCACAACAAGTACAAATACAACTCTGACATTGTCCATGTTGGAGTGAATGACTTGAGACATACCGCCCTAGACTACATGAAAAGAGACATGGAAGAGCTCTCGGATCATGTGGCCCAGGCAGTTATGACCCTAGCCCTGAGTAGCATCCTGCCTTCACCCAGAATGATACCACAGTAAAAGGGCAAAATGAATGACTTCAACAATTGGCTAAGCTTCTGGTGTCATTCAAAGGGGATCCAGTATCTGTCTGCTTGGGACGACATGATCGACAAACCACGATGCTTTGCCAGAGATGGTTTGCACCTGTCGCCCCTGGAATTCAGGTCACTGGCTAAGGCTCTTGCCACCCCTATAGTGCCTCTTTTAGGCAAGGCTCAAAGGACAAAACCACCACTGTAACAGGTACAAGTATGCAAAATCTGTAGGTAATGCTATTCAATGCTAGAAGTCTAAACCTCAAAATGCACTCTCTCAAAGCACTCCTAAAAATGGAGAACATAAATATCTGTGCAGTAACTGAGACCTGGTACAAGGCTCCAGATAGCACCCCTGCAATACCAGGCTACAACTCTTACACACTTTTCGACCACCAAACCAGGACCGAAACACTAAAGGTGGAGGAGTGTCCATATTCACCAAGGATATTCATACCTCCAGGCTAGTTGCCCAAAACAATGCATCCAAAATTCTGCAGGTGCAACTAACAGTAGGTAAGACCGCAATCCAAATTGTAGCTTGCTATAGATCTCCCACCATGCCCCAAGATTCTCACTGCACCTTTCTAAACATACTGGAAAATATTAATATACAACCAAACACTCTAATACTGGGTGATTTCAACTACCCTGTCATTAACTGGGAAAACTACTCGTGTACCAACACCTTTGCCCAAAGGTTCTTGAAATTCATAAATTCCAACGCCCTAGATCAACTAATTCATAGTCCCACCAGGGTCTCCAGTATCCTGGACCTGGTCATTACCAACATGGAAAATCGATGCAACAGTGGTCACTCCCTCGTTGGTTAGGTCTGACCATAAGCTAATCACCTTTGACATCCACATCCCACCCCAATCCCCCAGTAAGGAAACATCCATAAAAAACTTCTCCAAGGCCAACTTCATGCTACTCAAGTCAGAAGTGACAAACTTCATGACACCCATGCAGACAGGAACTGAAAGTTGAACTGCCGAATCCTACACTAAAGCACTGTACGAGCACATCCACTCGTGCATGAATCGTGCCATCCCAAATAGAACCAAGACGCTCTCCTCCAAAAAAAGAAAGCCAATCTGGTGGTCCGTCATAAACAAACTATACAACAGAAGGAAGAAACGGTTGCAATAAAGAGGAAAATCCCAGGATGCAAAAAACTACTCCCTTACCAGCCTCAGTAAGAAGCTGAGATCCCTCATAAAATCCTCCAAAGCTAGTTACGAATATATAATTGCCAAAAATTCCAAAGACAAACACAAGGCATTCTATAGCTATGTCAAGAATCTAAATGGCAACTCTCAGATCTGCTCTGAGCTACAATAGAATGCCATTAAATATACTGATCCCAAGGACATTTCCAATATCCTGGCACATTAATTCAGTGCCAACTTCACCCCCCCTCACCCCCTAAAGGGCCCATTTCAATACAGAAAGATTGCCAAATTCCGGTAATCACAGACACACAGGTAAATACCACACTCTCCAAAGTTAAGAATACAGCATTCATGGGACCAGACGACATCCCGGGCTGTGTACTACATGAACTACAAAATGAACTGGCACCTCACCTAAGTGTCATGTTTAATCATAGCCTCACCTCAAGCTTCATGCCCACTGAGTGTCGCACAGCTGCAGTTATCCCACTCTACAAGGGGGAAATCCACCTTGGATCCTTGGAACTACCATCCCATCAGACTGATGAGCCTGATCTGTAAGGCCATGGAACATATTATCATGGAAATTATAAACAAAGACATTGGCGACCTTCAAACACTGGATCCCACCCAGTTTGGGTTTGTAAAGGGCTGATCTTGTCTCCTGAACCTGACTGACTTCTTCAAATCAGTCTCCAGAGCCGTGAACGAGGGTAAGGCAGTCCACACAGCCTATCTGGACCTTGCCAAGGCCTTCAACACCATCCCCCACTCTGGAATCATAGATAAACTTACTAAGCTGGGCATAAATCCCTACATCACTTGATGGGTTGCCAACTGGCTTACTGACAGAACCCACACTGTAAAAGTAGCCAACTCCAAATCCAGCTCCAGACAAGTGAGAAATGGAGTGCCTCAGGGTTCAGTCCTGGGACTGCTCTTGTTTGTCATCTACTTCTCTGAAGTACAGGCCAACACTGAGGGACTCTGGCTAACAAAGTTCACAGATGACTGCAAACTGGGAGCCATTATTGAATCCTCAAATTATGTGGATATTCTACAACAGGGCCTTACAGAAACAGATGCTTGGTGCCAGAGCCATGGGCTCAAGCTTAATGCCAAGAAATGTATAGTTATCTCCTTTGGGAAAAAAACATGTACCCATGAATTACCACATAGGTGGCAGTACACTAAACACTGAAAGCGTGATAAGAGACTTGGGAATACAGGTGGACAATGGTCTCACCTTCGATAACCACATTGCCACAACAGTCAGGAAATCATTCTATGTGGCACACCTCATCACTAAGGGCTTTTCATCCAGAAAAAAGGAGGTCATTGTCCCACTGTACTCATCCCTCATTAGACCTATCATAGAATACAATGCCCCGTTTGGTATGTACCTCACAAGATATCTGCAACAACTGGAAAGGCCGCAGAAACACCTCACTAAAAGAATCACAGGCCTAAAGCAGATGCCCTATGCTGACCAACTAAAAAACTCCAGCTATACTCTGTCGCATATTGTCTACTCAGAGGCAATCTCTGCTTAATATACAAGGCCATGTCAAACCCAGAGCTGTTGGACATGCTACACTTAAAGAAATCTCAATCCATCATATCCACACGCTCCAGGGACCTAAACCTTGTCATTACAATAAACAAACCATGCTGGAGAGATAGGTTCCTGACCCAGAGATTCCCCATACTCTGGAATAGGCTGCCCATACAGGTCAAGCAGAGCGCCTCTTTGGCCCTCTTCAAAAGGAACCTTGACGACTGGATGGGAAATAGGGAAATTTACCCCGAGGATCACATCAGTCGCCCTGCTAAACAGGGGTCCAGGGAAGTAAATATTGTGGGAAGAAATAGCCAGGGAATTGTTATGGCTAGGCTTGTATAGACCCTAGGGCCGACAGCCTAGTACCAACCTATAAGAGTACATAGAGGGTATCCCATAATTAGCTATGAAGTAAACAATCTTGTTTAAGGTAATTTGGACTCTTAGAAGTTCAAAGTTGGTGCCCTGATGAATTAGTCATGAGGTGCTTATATCGTTAACAAATAGTCATATTCTGCCATATTTGTCAGTAGGTCTGAGGACATGACAGACTCTAAATTCAAGAAGAGATGGATTATTTCATTGTTTCAAAGCCATGTCTGTGTGGCTTCACATATAATAATGTGTTGAATTTGCAGGTGGGCCTCACATTTGGGCTTTTTGTTTTCTTAAGACATTGAGAAGAGACGATTCAGTTTATCCTAGTTACCTGCCAGCCTTCTTGCCCCAAGCTGACATATGTTGCATCCCCTACTAGCTTGACCTCTACCTCTGTAATATTGTGCTCTTCAGTCTATGTTTCCTTCCTGAAATGCTCATATCGATCTTTTTTCCATTGTGCCGTAATCGCCATTACCTATGATGCAAGTTCACAGTTGAAAAAAATACCTTTTCGCTTCTTGGTTTCAGTTTATACTTGCATGCTCTAATACAAATGTCATCTGTTATGTATACTTCCCCTGTACATACTGTATTTTCTTTGTGGACTTCTATCCCAGGACTTTTACTAAAATGGGATCTTGCCCTATACAGTCGGAATCTCCTGCTGAACAAATGCATATATTTATACATATATTACATAAGATTAGCAACACAGGCACTGGAAGGAATGGGACAGATAGGATGAGAGTGATCCTCTGTTTCCAGCATGCTTGTCAAGAGGAAGGTGAGATGTAGCTCTCGATTGCTATTTGAATGATTGCCAAGCAGGAGCACTGGGTGTTATGCCCATGACCACCATCAAGTTTAATGAACACACAATGTCCAGCAGTGAGGTGCACCAGCTCAGAAAAGCACACGTAGCTGCACCTGTGCTTATTAGGGAAGGCAGCACATAGCTACAACAGGGGTTAGGAACTCCATGATTAGAAAGGAGTTCATGAGATCCATCAGAATTGCTTACTCCCTTTCACCTGATTATTACGTTTCTGAGTGTTGTACAGGACTTTCATCCCATCTAGAAATGCATGGCTCCCTTGCCATGAGTGGAAAAAAATGAGCCAATGGGGCAACAAAAGGTGAGCCACTTGGCAACACCCAGGGTTACAAACAAACAAAAACAATTATACTCTTCTAGTGCAATCACACAATAGAAAAGTGGCCAAAAGCAAAGATGTTATGATCCCATATATGTTGCTAAGATTCGTACCCATAGTTAGGACATCTGGATTATCTACTCCTCACATCTGTATATAACAGTCAGTAATGACTGACTAAGATAGTAGGTCTAACTATTCAAGATCAGGTGATTCTTAAAGGTTGTCAGCATATATTCCTAGCTGTTACTTCAATTCTCGTGCACAGGATGTAGTAAACAGTACCTGTTGAAAAACTCATGAAATGCAACCCCCACTGAAATCATCTAATTTGTAAAGTTCTTGAAAAGCCCAAGTCCAGCTAAACTGAGTAGGTAGCTGTTTAACACCAACCCCTTCAATGTTCAATGTTCCCATCATTTACAGCCAGGATGTTGACTATATAATGTTGGAGCAGTGTTGATGCTTACAGGAACTGTGTGCTTGCTGTCACACACAGTGCTACTCTAGATACACATAATTGCTATTAAAGCATCATGCCACAAAAATAACACTGGAATCTCATGGCTCCTACCTGCATAATGTTTGCTGCCACACTTCTTGGAAGTGGGAACATAAGTCTGTGGCGCTGCGGCCGGCCTCTTTTCTGGATGCTTCTCATTACCTGTACAAGTCTCCTGCAAGCATCAAAATGTCAGACTATCGTGAAGGTTGGGGACAGACTGCTAGTGTCATAGCTTTGGCACAATCAAATGTTAGTGCACATGCACATTTTGTGTACACGATATACTGATATTGTTTGAACACTATGATTTCTAGATTACAAATCATAATATATAAGGACCAGATTATGCATGGACATTTTACCATTTGAGATATCCCAAGCAATTCAGAGTTAAAATTTATTGTCTTTAACATTACCGTCTCCTGTTGACCTGTCTTCTTCACAGCACCCAAGGCCATCAGGATATGTGTTGGATATTGCAACATAACAGATTTCCCATGCGGAAATTCAACAATACAGGTTCTTGATTATGAACCAACCCTCTTTAGTAAGTATCCCCAATCCCCTGCTCTTCCTTTTCTATGACATTATGTGGAAAGACACTTCTGAAATCTTTTATTACACAGCCATCAAGCCATTTAAGGAAACTTTATTTCCTTATCTGTGACCATCATTAGTTCTAAAGATGTGATCTGAGCTTGCCCAAGCCAGTCTTTTATTATTGTTGTACTTAACGCAGTTCTAGTAAGTCACTTGCTTTTCTGGTAAAGTTTTTGTGCACTTGGCTCATCTTATTTGCTTGCTTTATATTTCTGTACCATGTTTACCTTAAACAGTTTAGGCATTCTTGGCGATTATGGTTTTTAAGTATCCTGCCAATTCCAGTTGTGCTGGGGACACTCCCATGTATACTTGCAAGGTTCACTTGCCTTTTTAGCATAACCTTTATTGTCTGTATGACTGTCTTCACCATCTGGTTTCACTTAGAAACAAAAGACAGAGGCTAATGTACACAGAGTTGCAGTCTTTTGCAATTTTGCAAAATTTCCTTGAAAAGAATTGTGGAGACAGACCAAAATCAAAATATTTTGAGATGCTATGATATTAAACCAAGGGTTTCTCTTGCAAAATACTTCTGTGGTATTCGTTGCCTCCTGTAGCTCTGTAGTTTCACAGTAAAGTACTGTTCATCAGATGCCCTTAGTTTTAGATGTTAATAGACTTTTTGCATTCTGTCATGGTCTCCATGAGTTGATTTCAAAACTCATTCAGGACACCTTCAGCAATCATAGACTAATAGAGCAAATGTGTTTATTATTTTTCTACATGCACAGTACCTGTGATTAGAAATACCACTCTAAGGGCGGCCATAAAACAAACTGCAGTCTACGCTATTCCAGAATGTGCATCATATGAGCAGCAGAAATAATCAAATTAATACAATTTGTTCTTTACTTTTTCCTATACAGAGTCAGGATATAATACAGGGAGTCACATTTCTCTTTACTGCAGTATGCAGTTTAAAATTAGCTGTTTTTTTTTTTTTTGTCTATGCTTTAATGCATTACTCATTTGCTGAGTCAAGGTTAAGATCATTGAGAACTCCATCAGAGATCTTGCCTGCTTTTGCTAGCTTGCACTTAGTCAGCAATACAGACAATTTCTTTGCTGTTTTGTTCCATCAGCTTTTTCTGATATACACATTTTTACAAAAAGATTATGTTGCTAGAGTCCCTTGTAGTGTTTCATATGTACATAGTAGTGTCTTACTTGTTTTATTATTGTCATTATTATGATGATTGATTCATTTTTATTTTTTTTAATCCATTTTCCCTTGTTACCCAGGAAACTTCAACTAGACAAGTCCATTTACAGTGGGGGACCATGGAGATAAGCTTCAAATGAAAAAAATCCACAAACAGAACATTACTTGTTAAAAACATCAAACAAGTTGCTTCATAAAATGAGAGATGATAATAGAGTGAGATACAAAGCTAGTATATCCATCTTGAACAAAATGCAGTTCAGAAAGTATGGCTTCTTAATATTTCAAAAGGTAGCATACTTAAATGGAATATGTATAGCACAGAAAGGCAATAAAGATAAGTTCTCTAACAACTAAGGAGAACCACAACAGCCCTGTGCAGTATTTATAGGTAGAATAAGCTAATCAACACATTTTAACAAAATTGTCTGACCGTATGAATTTAAAGTATTGGAATGCACCGACAACTCATATGTTTCATTTGGAAACTAACTGGTTAAGGTTACCAAGGCAGAGATGGTAGTTAAATGGAGCACAGGGATAGACCATGAAAGGTCAACAGAAGAGCACATGAACAGGAGCAGATACTGGAGTATGAAACCCAGGGAATTCAAGTGGGTGATGAATCGCCAGGAGAGGACTATAAAGATCCACTGGAGACTAAACTGCATGAGAAAACGCAAACTTGCAAATGCTACACAGTCAAGGTAAAAATAAGACATTGGGAAAGCAAGATCTCTATGGAGCTTTTGTCCCCAGGCCTCCACTGAAAATGAGCACTTTTTGGCCCAGTGGACCTTCCCGGTCAACAAATGCAATAAATAAATAAGATGGGGGAAAAAGGAGTAAAGTGGAGAGAGGAGGCAGTGAAAGAAGACTATGGATAAAGTTAGAGAGAAATCAGATGAGGAAAGTCTGACAGCTGAGCTTTGGTATAGCACAATGGAGATAATATGTATGCCAGACAGTGGCTGAAAATGTCACGAGTTTTCCTCAAGAGATGCTGGAATTTGATCACTTACAAGGCCTTAAAATGGTGCATTCATGAAGGCCAATCACATATAAATCAAGCTTTTTATTTATTTTATTTCAAGTTTGTTTGATATTTATAGGACAGCAAACACCGTAGCAGGTAATTGGGTAAAGTATAAACTAGAAACTACATTATCCTTGCAGTGGATAATTAAGCATAGCTAATTATAAAAGTTATGTCTGTAAAGCATTCCTAAGTTTTTATGTCTTCAGGATCACAGGAAGTAAATTTTGAATTTTAGCTCATCATGTCCAACAAATAATTTAACAGAACTTCCTATGCCAAAAATATTACTGCTGTCAGAGAAAGAATATTGTGTCCAAAGAGGCCACGTCACTTCCAAATGGCATGGGTGGTGCCCTTTGTTTATTTAGAAAAAGGCCAGAGGCATGGAACCTATTCTGATACACAATGAAGAAAAGTTGTAGTTCGTTTTACATATAAATGTCAGCAATGAGAAGGCACAACATGGCTGAATGGATTTCATACTTCAGATAAATTTGTAAGTACAACAGTGAACTAAAACATTATCAAAAATAGAAAATATTAATGGCCCAGTCTAGCTCTGTGTAACACCAGGGGGACTGACCAATGGAGAAAATGTGTCTTATCTGATAAATTATATCCTCCCTCCAATGGCTGAACAATTTATATCAGCAAGACAATTTAAAAGCAGGTGGTGTCTGATGTATTTAAGGCCTCTGACAGGTCAAGGAATAATAAACAAAAAAAACTTTACCTTGATGAAGCTGAGAATGCAGACATTCAACTATTTTAAGGAGAGCTGTCTAAAGCTATAAATCAGACCTGAATTCATGATTGCAGTTAGAGAATGGACTGCTAATATTTAATTATTAGGAATAAATACATTTTGCCAGGCCCAAATGTGTGGCCCTGGCGCTCTTTTTGGTCATGACCCAGGAGGAAAAGAACAGCAAATTACAATGTTAATATGATTCGCATCACAAAGTGCAGTATTTGCATAAAGTAGATACAGTTTTCAATATTACAAATTATGAAGATCTGCATTACAGTACTATGGGTTACATAACAAAGTTACTTATGTTAGAATGCAATACTTGGGTTGCTTTGGTTTGCCTTACATGTCAGTACAACACAATTTTGGGTAAAGACATTAATGGAGTAAAAGGAAAAATACAGAGGAAGGGCACCATTTCTATTAAGTATATAGGAAGAGAATGAAGACAAGGCATAGAAAATAAGAAAAAGGAAACACAGGAATTGAACGGTTTACAATAGATACAGATTTATATATGTGCATAATGAATGCAAATTTGAAGATTGTGAATTTTAGTATTTGGAGGGATTAGGGTAAGCATGGAATAATGCATGTTGAGATATTTAGATTTATGTACCATTTGCTTTTCATAGTGGTACATTGGTCCAAGGATTTTCATGTATGGCCTAGGCCATGTTGAATCAAAGGCTTGCAGTATATATAGTGTCTGACCAATTAAAAAGGGATATTTTGGGTAGGAGGTTACGCCATCTCTTACATGTAGTAGTCATCTGGAGGTTGCTTTTTAAGTTTTCCCTAAAGATCCTATATGAAATACTATCTTTTATTGACAGAAGTATCAAATCTCAATTTTGGGATGACACAACAGAAACTGTGGTCAGTGGAAGAGAGTCACCTGAAGGGATTAATATGAGTGAGCTATTTGTGGTTTTATCAGGTGACAACTAGCAAAATGATTACATTTCTCCTCTTTTGTGAGTTAACAGAAAGGGGATACAATTACATGTTTTATTTGGAGCCATTTTGCTATTTGTAGGAAGTGACAATGGTCTTATCTTCCAGTGGACAGAATGAAGAATCAATTTGTTAGATGCATCATGCAAAGTTTTTTTATTTTTTTTATTTTTTTTTTTAAAGTTTTTAAGAGGCTGCTGCTGTAATTTGGAGGTCATATTTAAGTTGTGCCAAAAATATATCTTCATTTACAGCCAGTCTATTTTTCTGCCTTCCAGTGCAAGGAAATGCCATGATTTCCAGGATCACATGAATAGTATGTTGACATTATTTTGGTTTCAAATGTTTGATATTGTATGATTCATCTCCAGCCTTGGGTAATGGATAGGTATTATAGTTTATGTAGAAAGTGTTGTATGTATTCTTATTTGCCACTTACTACAAACTCTGTCCATGTTTGTGATGTTCTGAACAAGACCTTAGGTTTTTTTCTTTGGCATTCAGGATTGATTCTTTTTGTACCTGGCATGAGTTTACTAGAAATAGACATGAATAATCTAGCATTTTACATATGAGAAGTCAGTTCTCTATGTGAATTTGTTATTTTCTTATAACAAGGTGAAGAGGGAAGGTCAAAGCAGAGTTTCTGGATGCAATGGAAAATCGTAGGGTAGATAGAAATTATGCTTGTAAACTAACTTAACCTGCAATGTCCTGATGGTCAGAAAAAAATGGATAAACCAGGCTGCTGCCTTTTATTTTTGTCATTGTTTATTCTTTTTGCAAGTAGTTATGCAAAGAGAGAGGGGGAGAGAGAGATAAAGAGAGATAGCAAAGGTTATAACTGACTAAATAAATGGCCTTAATGCAATGCTCCTATAAAAGTTAAAGATTGACTTCAATTGCATTATTTTCCCATAATTTATTTTTAAGCATTAGATTCCTCGTTTTGGTATTACCAATCACAGTAGTGTACTCCAGACCTTCTTTCAGAAGACATAGACCTGACACTGCTTTACAGATGAGGCAACAGTCATTTCTAGTTAATTAAAAAAACAAAATATTGTTATAGCTCCTGAAGTCTCTCAGCAGCTCATTTTTCCAACTCTGACATCTCTAGCAAGGAATAACTATTTTTTCAGGTTGCTTCATGTTGCTTCAGGTAGCATAACAATATTGTATTTAATAATGTGTCAGATTACAGCAGTATGATAAACTACTATGATCTCCCAGGAGTGACCAGACATGACCTTTAAACTCAGATAGGTTACAGATAATGCATTTATGATCTTGGTGGATACAGACTCGTCAAGTAGATACAAACTGATCAAAATTTAACTTGTTTATCCTTGTCCATAGATCTTTAGTAATGGCATCATATTTATGATTTGACTATATCTAAATCATAATCTGTGGTTACATTGGTACATTTAATGATGTTAAAGCTAAGGTCATAATCGCATCACCAGGTGTAATTTTTATAGATTATCTTATGGTATGTTGGCATCTCTTATTCTCATAATTGAGACCTAGATTGCAATCACTATATTTGCTTTTCCAGAGCTGAATCCCTATTATTTTTTCTGAGAAAAGTCCAAAGAGAAGTTGGCCTACTACAGATCTCTGAGGAACGTTAGCAGTAGTACCCAATTGGATATATACGTAACCCTCCACCCTGAATTATGCCCTGTTTAATCAGTGTTTTACATATAGGATTGGCATTTACTATTTATACATTTTTTGACTGCTGAAGGGCACTAATTCCAGTGGACCATTTTTAGACTCGGCCCAGGGACTACAACCCCAAGAATACACTGCAAATACAGAGACATAGAATTATTTTCACAAGACAAGTTATTTAGATTATGTACATAAAGCATTATTCATGAACAGTGATCCTGATTATAGGCAACAATCCTAATTTGGTTGAAACAGCTTGCTATGGAAAGGTAAAAAAAAGCAAAGTTTTTTGGGGGGCAGTTGAGCGAGGGGTGGGTGGAAAATGTGTGGAGGTTGAGAGGAAAAAGTGGTACTCCAGAGGGTTTATTGACAGGATTAAACCTTGATGCAATGTTTGGGTAAGCTGGTTAAGCAGTCCTAACTTGGGAGGATGCCTGGTACACTGATTAAGTAGTCCTAACATGGGAAGATGCTTGGTAAGCTGGTTAAGCAGCCATAACTTGGGAGAATTTTTGTAGCAATGCACGATTTTAGTGGCTATGTGAGAGCACTAGTCTGGAAGCATTTGCATTTTGGAAGGTTCTAAAAAGAGTTGGGGGACACTGTGATATGCATCTTGGGTTATAAGGGGGTAAATGGCTCACATAAATTCTTTGTGTCAAGAAAGGGAAAATCTGTTCCAATATAAACTTAAATAATGGATTGCAGTAGACTGTTTTATTTTTTTTTTTTGGATTACAGGTAACCATTTAGTTTTTCGCATTATGATGTATTTGAGTTCCCTTCTTGGGGAGAGGATAATAAAATGGTACATGTCATTAGCTGTGGATTATAAAGGGTCTACTATTAGTTTATTTGTCAATTAAGTCCCTAGACTGAAAATACTCCTGAGCAAATAAAAGAGAATGACTTAAAATAGCCTATAAACAGATCAGAATGAAACCATAACCCAGGGAGTCACAAGGCACTTTTTAATTTGTATTTCTAAACTTTAAAAGTCATTACCTTTTCAATTTCAGCTTTTTTTTCCATTCTAAAAAAAAAAAAAAAAAAAAAACACTTGTGTTAGGATGATCTGCTTCACATACAATCTCAAACCTCCTTGCAGATATGGAAGCCAGAATGTGAGAAGCCAAAGAGTACAAATCTTTAAGGGGCCTAAAATGCTGCTAGCTTGAAAATCCAAGAAGGATGCTGGGTTGTTATCCTTTAGGCACGTCTTAACACTATTATGCACATCTATCTGTTGCTTGCAATAACCTGAAAAGCATGTTGGAATGGATATGAAATATTTGCTTTAGGGTCACATCTGGAAATAATTCTTGGCATTCTGCCTCTGTGGCTGGATTCTCCATATCTACCATCATTACAAAATGATACACAGATTGCACCATATGCTACCTCTTTATCTGGGTATTTGTTCAATTAAATATGCTGTAGGCTGTATACGCTACGATAACTAATATGCACTTCAGTACTCTAATGTATCTTTAGTGGACGTTTAAACAGACTGTTTTAATCTCAAACTGTTAGCTACTGACCATCCTCTAATCATTCATGCAAAAAGTCCATTTGTTCCATAGTTTGTTCTCTGGTTGCTTTATTGCAAGTCACTGCATAAGCTTCACTGTCCATTTTCTAAAAACCTGTGCATTTAAACACGGACAGTCTGATCTCTTTGTCAGAAACATCCTTCCAGCTCCCTCTTCTTATCATGACTTTTATAAAAGCCTACACGTTTCACCCATGGCCTCACCCTTTTTCTTTCTCACCTGACATTTTAATGCAGTAGCTAAACATAAGGCTGAAGGCTAGACATGCTGCTTCACAGACAATTAGATGTCAAAGTGTTTGAAAGTGAATCAGCCTCTGCCTCAGACTAGGCCGATAGCAAGGAAAATGAAAATGAGAAGTGCTGGTTAGAATTACAGACTGAGACAGAGACGGAGATAGCTAGAGATAAAACCACAACCCTCCTGAACTCACCGAGAAAACACACTACAATATAACTCCTGTATCTCGCCTTCTCATGCTGTCTCAATGGATCTGACATTTTGAAAAATCTTTTATTAGACTGAAAACTCCTGTTTTATCTGTCCATTTGTTCATTTCATTTACAGGATTGAAATCAAAGAATACAGCAGCCATGTTTTTCATTTCACCTGTTAGCATCCATAATTTCTTTGGATACATATACACTTTCCTCATAAAAAGTAAAAAAAAAAAATATATATATATATATATATATATACATACATATATATGTATACATACATATATTAGTTTATGAATAATAAATTGATTTATGACTTTTACAGTGTGTAAGTGGGCACTTCCAGTACAAGTACTGATAGCAAAGTTCTCAGGATAACTTATGGCAATTCTCATCTGACATATGCTATGACATTGTAAGTATGTCCATCAATTCCTAACAGAATTATGCTTGCCAAAGACTGACAAGATAAGAAAGCTCCATTTTATAGTTATTTAATTCCATTGGGAAAAAAATGTTGCCATTATTTTCTCCAACAGTCTGTGAGCAATCATCTCAATGCATATTTTGTCACCTGTGAACTAAAGTAAAGTCATAAAAATTTAGAGCTGAATTAGGGGATTAAGAACACTTTCCGTAGCTGGTCATAGTTTGCATAGTCATAAAAAACTCTTCGGGGAAGACACCAAGTGGAACTGTCATAAATAAATTGGGGAGGGTGGCATCCTGATGTGAAAACATATCCTATATTTACTTTAAGAGGCTGAGTAGCCAGAATGCTGTTTAGACAGGAGACTAGTATGGAGGGAAGGCCATAGCCAAAATCTGAATGCCAGGTTACAGTCAAATGCTATCAATGTGTCAGTAAGGTAAACCTCCAAGTTCACCTTTGTCCATACATAAACTATTGTTTATAGCATAATGTTTGCCTGGATTTTATGTCTAGTTAAACAATAATGCAGGACTTTTAAGATGGGACCAAATAAATTGAGACAGATAGCAAACTGTGATAAGAGTGGATATGAGTGGTCTGCCCAAAGGCTTGGAAAGTGGTAAGATGAGGGAGATTGGATTGTAAGATATGTGATGCATTTTGTAGCCCATGTTTGGGACAGGTGATACCTGCAATCGATTTTAATTGTTTTGCACAAATTCTAGCACGTACGAATGGGTTAATTATTCATTACTGATGCATGGAATGAAGTGTCACATGCCTTATAGAATTTAAGTGTTGCCCTATCTAACTGCTTGGATTCTAAGGCCTTTGTGACAGCCATGCTGAATTCTCCAAATACAGGTAGTAGTCTCTTATTAGACTTTCTTCCAACATCTTAGATAGTGGTGAGAGGAGGGAGGTCAGATGGCAAACATTCAGTTGGTTTGGTTGCTCCTGTTTAGGTCAGGGTTTAATGACAACTGACTCCCATAAATCTGGGAGAATTACAGCATTTGGGAATAGCTCAAGAACATGCTGGGTTAGTCATGGAATGGAATCATTACTAGATTAAAGTCATGGCTCTTTGGCGAAGACATGATACAAGTATCGTGGATATGTCTTATGATAAACAAAAGCTGTTTGCATTTCTTATCCCAGATCTTACACTATGAATTGACTGAAGAAGTGCAACAGTAAATGATTACTAATTTAAATGCTTCCAGAGAGGAATCTGACATACCTAGAATATCTGTGTGATACTCAGAAATGCAGCAGCCTAGGTAAATTCATTTGTTGTTGCTGATGCTCTCTATATTGAAGGAGGTCACCCTTAACATCGGCGTACCAGCAGCTGCAACAGGTATTAATATGGCCAAGCATTGTTTCACTTGGAATTGTTTGTTCCTTAAATAAATTATAAAACAAGGTCATACATAATCTAAAAGCTGTTTTATTTAAGACAGGTGATAGTTCATATTTCTTCAACAATTGTCTAGGCACATACATGTATAAAATTAAGAAAAATGGCAGAAATGGCTTAGCATGTATTTTGAGAAGGTCCTGAAGTGCAGTTGAAAGGAATTGTGACTACTGGGTGTAAAAGATGTAGTGGGGTACAAAGTAACCAGAACATATAGGATCAGGCCAGTGAGTCAGTCATTCTACCAAATACTAAAGATGAGCTAAGTGACAGAAAGTCATTTAATGGCATCCAATATATGTGATGCTCATGGGGTAGTTTGTAGTTGGAAGCAGGATGCACACTAATTAGCCCAATAATGAGGTCAGTTGAAAGGCAAACAGCTTCCTGATTGTGTGCCAATACAACATTCTACTTTTTAATGTATGCCTTACCTTGGCTATCAACAACCCATTGGGCAGTAAGCTATTGGATTGCAGACTTCAAATGCTAGGTGAGAGATCCAAGTCCATTTTATCATAAGAGTTAAAACAGATTGAATACAAAGGCACAAGTGCATTAAATGGAAGTATGACATGCTACATGTGGTAGCAACAAACTGGCTAACTCCTGCATGAGCAAGGGTTATTAGAACATTGCAAAATGTTTTAGTCATGTATAATAGTGTTGGTTTGGTGATTTAGGCAACTAAGCCTTGCTACTTATTTATATATGTTGGCTTTTTAGATATATACAACTAGAATTTTATTTTCTGATGGTACAAGTTTATAGTTATAACTTTCAGCCATGCAGAGTCCTATGAATGCTTGCTATCATTTTCAACCACCAGTCTTTCAAGTAAAGCCCAACACATTAGGTGGACTGCTTACAAGTGTTCTACATGGCAGAGCAGAAATCCACTTAGTTGATGAGTAAATGGTGTTAATTTGACTAGTCCCCTTGTCAATGAAGACAAAAATATAAACTATCAGTGAGAGCACAAAGTCCATTATGAGCTGGCAGAGACGTGAAGAAACCTACTGATACCAGAGAGAGAGGCTTGTAAATTGTGATGCATTCAAGGAATTAAATTGCCAACAACTGTCAACATTCCCTTGAAGTGAAGAGCTCCCAAAAAAGCACTCACCTTTAGGATAATTTCTATGGGCTTCATGCAATGAGAAGATTTGGTGGTTCACATTAGACTACAGTGAAGTCTCATCCAGTACTAAGCTGTAGCTACCCCTTGTGGCAAGGCACAGGATTTTATGACTAACCATAGACTACATTTGTTTTACCATTGAAAAAGGATTGTTTTAAGTGTGTCTCATTTTTTAGAAGACTGAGGCGGTTCAAGAGATAATACATTTATGACAGCAGCTTCATTAATAAAGTTAATAGAATTAATATCCATACAAGCATGTGCAAAAACAGGCAAAGTGAAGGCACAGAGATTTAAAATACTTAAAAAGGAAATTAATAACAAAGCAAATGACCATGTGATCAATTTAAAATGATGAAAAAAGAAGAAAACTTGGGATGGAGAAAGGGAGGTTGTAGGAACATGAAAAATAAAAATAAAACAATATATAAAAGACTGCTGTGAGTGCAGAGGACATTCTTCCACAAAAGGTGGCAAATTCAACAGGACTGAAGGGGAACATGTCATTTAGATGAATATAGTTTCAGCAAAGACAAAAAGACATTAAGTACTGTTCACTGGAAATACTTTCAATAAAAATGGATTTTGCTATTTTTCTCTACCATTGTGCAACTTGGGAGATGATATATGCACACACACAATATGTGTATATATATATATATATATATATATATATGGTTCTCCTTCATATGATCGAATTTCTCTAAACTCGAACGTCATAAACTCGAAACCAGAATCTCGAATTTAGAGAAACTCAAACATATGAAAGGGACAAAAAAAAAAAAGTAACACCTTTCAAATGTTTTTGCAGGAGGGGGGGCTTTACCCCCCTTTGCCCGCCACAACCCCCTATATAAATATACTTACTCCGAGATCGCACTATAGTGAAGGAAAGGGAAATCTCCCATTTCGCGCTATACGCATAAGTGCAAAATGGAAGATTTTCCATTCCTCTGCTATAGAGCGGTCATGGAACATTCACATTTAAACTGCTAGGGTACAGGGGACCTGGCCCCCTGTAATAAGGTAAGTTAACTTTTTATTGTTTTAAACTTAAGGCTCCCATTCACAATTTCGAGTGAATGGAAGTTTGAGATTCTGGTCTAGAGATTATGAATTCCACACATACATACATACATACATACACACACACACACACACACATATACATATATATACATATACATATACATACATATATATACACATATATATATACATATATATATATATATATATATATATATATATATATATATACATATATATACATATACATATACATATATATATATATAGAGAGAGAGAGACATATATACACCTTTGATGGGGTGTGAGGGTCCCACCACATGGAGGGGTGCAGAAGGGCTTGCCCCCTGCAAAATAAAATTGTTGTAATGTTCACCAAGCTTAGTTTTAGCCAACAGTTTTTGATTTGTTTCTATTTGCCGAAATTACCTTTTGCAAATTGACATAATTCTGATCGAAGACTACATGGCAAATTGACATAATCTGATCAAAGTCTAAATGGTGGTATGGAGTAACATAATATATACCTAAGAAAGGACCAAGCTGAAAAATTCCAGTTACAATGACAACTTATACTTCAGGTTGGTTAACGGCACAGTGGGGGGGATTTTACCAGTTATGTGCCATCACATTCTATGCATCTTAATGTTCACTCATCCATCCATGCTTTATGAGTGATATCAGACTCCTATAGTGACCCCATGAATAGCATCCTCCATTCACTACTCTTAAAAAAATATATATACATCAGCCTCTAGAAATAAAGTCTCACACATGGTTGCTAAACTAGTACAGTGATAGGAATTCAAATTGCTTTTCTACACCTGACACTGTGCATATGCCTGCACATGTGTCTCTTTGTAATTACTTATCAATAAGTTGCCAAATGTATAGCATCGGAGAGGACCGATTACAATTCAATGTTAAGAAAAAAAATGAAGTGTCAAAATATTCATGGTTTTTCTCTCTTCATTGAAAACAATGAAATATATTTATAGCTAAACTATTATTTTCAGGAACTAGCACTGTGACTACGTACCACCAGAATAACGGCAAGAAATAACTTTGTGACTGAATTTTTTTCCGATAATCACACATCACACGTTTAACACAGGAAACCTAGACAGAATGGTAGCCTCCTGGGGGCTTATAATGTATCTTGTAACAGTCCAAAATAACATTTCTTCCCAGCTTGGTTATTAGGATGTGACTAAAATGCAAAACACACTGACAGCTGCTAAGGGGTTCCACAGCACAGACTTGGATATCAAATCGTAGACATGTCAGCCAGTATTTCAAAGGATTGCTTTCTTTCTTTTTTCTTTTTTTTTTAAACAATTTTAAGTGAAGCCAGACAATTTTGCAGAAATTGGTTAGATTTCCATAGAACTTATTTGCATGCTGCTCAACTCCAACAGCTTAGCAGCCCAATATTCTCATGTCTCCCATGAAAACATGGGATTCTCATTTAGTTGCTAAAGAAATCTAGCAAGTAAAATGTTAACAATCTCTGCATAGTAGTATGTGTTGTGTAAAGGCATTACATTCGACAAAAAGACCCAGAGGAACAACAATGCAGTTGATTTTGCACAGACATGAGCCTCCTTGGGCAGATTAGAATATCCCAACACAGAAGGCAACATGAGCTGCAGTGATGGTATACCGCTGTGTTTGTCACATGACCATTTGGAGAAAACTGTTCATTTGCTTTATTATCAGATCCCTACATAGATGGAGCTGGCATAATGCACTATGCCTGTTGTATTAAATCTTGTCCACCTGCCAACACCAAACAGCGAAAGCTTCCGTTACACTACATTTGTCACATTGTATAGTACAGAACATGGCATAAAGGACTTTATGTAATGTAAAAACGGGAGAAGTGTAGTACTTAAACTGCAATTTAGAAAATATTTAAAATCTTTGTACAGCCTTCATTTGCCTTGCCACATAGTTTAGTTCTAACTTATCCAAGAGTAACAGCTTATCAAATTCAAGCTATTTTCTACTTAAAATCAAACTGCAATGTAGTTGTGTTTTGTTGCAGGATCTGTATAAATACTACATTTTTTTCTTACAAGAAAATGTGGGTTGGGGAAGACTAGTTTGACAAATACTAGAATTAGACTCCCAGAATAATAGTAAATGGACATGTTTTTGTCTGTCTTTTTAAGCGTCCATCCATTCATCCTTAACAGCACCAATCACAGACGCACCTTGAAAACTTCTTTATAATCAACCAAGAATTGGAAAGTTATTCTCAAGGCTATCCTCATCACAGCATGCATAACTGAGACATACATTAAACACAAAAGCACATCGGTAACCACTCTCAAACACAAATTATGAATTGATATCTGAAAATGAAGTTTGAGCTCTCTTCTGCCCTTCTCTGATAGTGCTACATTTGTTTGTTGACTTTAGTCAGTATTTGAAAATCTTCCATGAACATTTAGTTTGTCAAGTGTTCAAACACCCATTTGTCAGTACAATTAGATTTTTACATTCACTAAATCAAATAAAGACACAAGCTGTACATGTAATTTGACATTTGTTGACCGGGAAAGTCCGACTAGGACAAAGCCTATTTTTAGCAGAGGCCTGGGGAGAATTGCTCCAAGATGCCTGTCTTTGGAATGTGGGAAGAAACTGGAGTACCTAGAGGAAACCAATGCAAAAGCAGGGAGGACATGCAGACTCTGCACAGAAGGCACCCCAGCCAGGAATTGAACCAGTAAACCTCTTATTATGCAACAACATTAACTTCTACACCACCCTATATAATGAGTCTGTGTTGTTTACTATCAGCAAAACAATTCAATGTTTAATAAAATAATTTACTCAATCTGACCACTGATGTTCTATGAAACAGTCTTTACACATATTTCTTCTTTGTTTATGACTGACTTCATTGGTAGCACAGAAATTGAAAATGTTCAGACAGAATTTTTAAAATATGGACTGACAGCAGTTAAGGAGTGTTTGGTCCATCTAGTCTGCCAAATTCTCTGTATATTAGCTGGGCTTTTCTTCACGTTTATCTACAACGCAATTCTTGCCAATCTCTCTAATAAGGTCAATATGAGTATTACAATCTGATTTGACTTTTGGCAAGATCATATGTTGCCTGATGCATCATGATCATTCATTGAGGCTGCAAATGGTGACATGGTAAAGGCTGTATTAGAAGTCTGTTGCCATCACGTATCCTTTTTTGTAAAGCAACTAAGGCTTATATATTCTGGGTATTTTCACACAAAACTTACAGGACACTGTACACCTAATGGTGCAGACAGGCATAGTCCCTGCAAAACAAGTAACTACAATTTTTGGAGCTGCTTCATAAATTATATTACTTGAAAAGTTCTCTCAAACTCTTTTTTTCCAAAATGCAGGGCAAGCCTAACAAAGGATACAAAATCAGGACCATAATTTAAACATGGACATCCCTCACTTAGAAAGTTGTTGGAATAAGATAACCTGTATTAAAGTGCATTTTCTAAAAGACTAAGAAGCCCATAACCATAATGGCTGGTATGAGTTACTGACTATAACCTTCACTTGTCTGTCAAGTATTACATGAGGAACACGTTGAAGTTTTGAACCAAATCAGTGTTACCGAGGCTCAAACATTTTAACAATTTCATAATGTTATAAGTAAAGGATGGATATTCAGGAATACTTACTTAGAAACAGAATTATCATCTAAACACTAAGTATATGGTTGTATGCAACAAGCTGAAATTGATGCATTCATTCATGGAGTGTGTAAAAGATAGTATTTGGAAAGGTGTGTATATTTTGTTTTAAATACAACATTGGAAAATACAAGATGAAGTTTTCAGCACAATATAGATGTTACTGACTGCACGTGAGTATTTGAACATTTTCCTGAGATAATGTGGACTGCTTTTAGTTAAAACCTGTAAAACACAATATTCACACATAATGCAGTTCAGTCATGCATAGAAAATGTAAAATTCAGTGTGAAAAGAAAGGCATCTACAACAGTATTTACTTAGTCTGTCAGTCTCTATCCCAGTAGAAGCAACTATACATGTAACCAGTTACAAATCCTTCTCTTTAGTGACAGACAATAGCTCAAAATAAATAAAGACCTCAAAACAAATAAAGACCTCAAAACAGCTATGCTGACTGCATATGTTGGTATTGCATACCAGGGGCTGAACGTTTAACCCTTCTCTAGCTCAAACATATGGTGATGGCTCACATGCTTCAGTTTCTATCTACAAAGACCCAATAGTTCTATACATACCAGAATTTTATTACAAAGATGTCTGATATAATTAGAGATTTAACAAAATAAAAAAGTGTCAGCAGTTAGACTATCCTCTGTAAGACTTCACAACCTGATTGCTAAAGAATGACTTTCCATTTATGGACAAAAATGCATCCTTAATTACAGTTGGACAACAATCAATTGCTTGTTGAATATTCATTTTATATTGTTGGTAATGGTAGAGCTTACAAGTAAAGGCAAATTATTTGAAATAAGTTTCTTATATTGCTTCTCAGCAATCAAGATACAGCAATCAAGATATAGCTTCTGAAGAGGAGATATCATTTATAAGTACATTGTTTATGCTTGATGTATATCAGTGTGTGCATCTGTGTGTGTCTATATTGTGTATATATGCAGGTATTGTATGTGTGTGTGTGTGTGTGTGTGTGTGTGTGTGTGTGTGTGTGTATGTTGGTCTGTGCAAATCTGTACCTGTGAGCATCTGAATCTGTGTGTGTATGAGATGGGGGAACAGCAGTGACCATTATTCCATGAATGTCTTGTCACTCCGCTAACAAAAAAAATCTGTGCTTTAGTGCATTTTTGGAAGAGAGACAGTAAAAGGTCCATTCACTATTATTCTAGCACTCTAATTCTAGTATCAAAGTTCTCTTTCCCAACCCAGATTTGCTCAATCCAAAACTGGAATACATGTACATTCAAGACACAGGTGATGCTTGTTTGATGATGTGTGCATGCACAGATAAATAATCGATTCCACTACTCATGACTTTGAAAGCCTTTTATTTGAAAACACTTTTATCTATTCCAGCCATAGGTTAGAGTACACAAACAATATTGTGTTTGTTTATACCTCGCAAAATCTTATAACTATCAGAGTGAAAAAAAAGCAAAGTGGCAGACAACAGCTGCAGTGGATAATGTTGTCCTTTACCTACTAAAAGCAGCAATCACATGACATGAATGACTTTCCAAGACTTCTGTAACCAAGCTGCTGAATTGAAGTCTAAGGTTTATTTACAGCTAAAGTCTGAGGAGATAAGAGTGCGGAAGACATCTCTACAGCTCATAAAATCAGACAGCACAGTAAAATAGTATCTGCTGACTTGATGGAGGGATGAACACTAATTTCTTTAGTTAAAAATTAGGAGAATATAAAAGTGATATTAAAAACAAAAGAAATTAACATTACATTAATTGCCAGTGTCATTAAAGGCTTCTACTGTTGCAGTTAGATTCAGAAAAGGAACAATAGTTAATTTTCAGGACCACCCCTGTATCTACTGTTTTGCTGCACTTTCTGAGCAACGTTTATAGTAGCATAAATAAAAAATTAAAAATATGCACTCAGAGTTTGTTCTTATCAGTCATGGACATACACTATTTTCTTTTTTAACTACCCAGTACTGCAAATACTGCAAAGTGCAGAACAATAAATATGCTAAGACTAAGCATATAAACTCCTTAAGTCAGATCAGCAGAGGCTAAGCACTGGTGTTCCCCATTAGACAGCACTCAGGGTTGTGTGTACATCACCGGGGGATTTGCAGCACTGTATTAGTCCTTGCAAAAACACAACAATTAAAGAGCTAGTCCCTTGAACAATTCTGAAAGCATTCAGCAGGTATGGAATCAAGCCTTGGATAGTGTGGCATTCATCTGAAATGTTGAGTACTCAGAAACATTAGGGTGGCTAGGCAAACTGAGCTTGTTCTGTATAGCTGTGATGTGTATTATCATTTCAGACCATTAACGATGATTGGAATACATTTTTCGTCAAGTAACACCTGTAGTGACGGATGCAATATAACTGAAAGCAAAGCTTCAGGGATTAATGCAATTAAGCACCTTAAAGCTAAGAGCAGGATTAACATCTCTGTTACAAACAGATTAGGACATTCTTACAGAATATGGTCAAATGTGCATAAAAACACACTGGAAAGGCTTACTTCATGGAATTTTGTCAGTAGCCACAACTACATTTATAATAGCTCAGTGGTATTGGGAGTTGTCATACATCATTCTCTATAGATACACCGAATGTGCCCATCCTACAGGATTCACTAGTGAGGTCATGCTGCATTTAGTACACTGACACAACTGCAAGATCTAGCTAATGTGCAGTAATAACTACCTACACAACACAAATCTTATAGGTAAGGAAGTTTCACCAAACACAACATATTTAAATGTTTCTATAACTGGTGTAGTCTATCCCTATGTACACCCGTCAACAAGTCTTAACGTAAATATTTAAAAACAATAGACAAATTAATTGTTTTTTTTTTCTTATTACAACTGCCTCACTTCTCAGCTGCACTCAAAATGTCATGATATTCAAATCCAAGTCTTAGTCAGTCTGCAGACTGACTGCTCCACAGAAACCAATACAATCTTACTGCAAATATGAAACAATCAAAAATCTAAGTGGTATGATTCTGTTTTAGTAGTCCAAATTAATACCATGCATTCTCTATTTCTTCTAAAGTTCTATGGTCTCTGTTTCCTAGCTACATCTGCTCCATTTCACTTTGTAACTACAGAGTATGGTTGAAGAAGACCCTGTTTAGTGTACAGGCCAACTAACCTGCTGCCAAAATAATCCAAATAACCATACAAGTACATGTTGATGGCAATTAGCATTTAAGCCTGTTTGAATCAATATCCTGTTTCACTCTATACAGTAATAACAGTGGCGCACCAAGAACAAACAGCAGATAGAACTTTAAGGAAATATGAAGTTGTCAAAGATAGCTATGTCTGTATATGGATTTGTTATAATGCTCAGTGTTATGGAACATTTTGTCCTTTTACCTGACAGCTATCTGGCAACCTCGTATTATTGGCAACTGTCAAACTTCATAGAATGAATACTCAAATTGAATATCATAATTATAAAAACAAGATATTCAAGGAGTAAAAGAAATGACCACTCATTCATTCTTTGCTACAGGCTATATCTTACTCAAGGTTGAGGATGCCTAAGTTTATTCTGGCAAACAATGGGTATGCTGTAGAAAAGCAGTTCTATACACATAAAAAGATACTAAAGCAAGATGAACTTTGGTCATTCAAGTACATTATTGTTGACAATATATCTGTCCAGCTGTCTCTTACCTTATTCCTCTTCTATATTTATTCAGATAGCCAGGCATCTTTAATGTACCCTGTATATCAGCATACCACCACCTTCTCTGTGAAGTAATTCATCCTGATTTTTGTCCTAAATCATCCATGTCACCTTCACACAGCTTTCCTGACAAAATCTTTGGTACCAATCTCATAGTGAAGATGGTGCTTTTATATGTATGCAGCCCTTTTCTTCTCTGTTGCACACATTTCTAGTATTTTATTCTTTGCATCATAACCCACGTTCCACATTTCTCTTCGATTCTTTTAAAAATCTATATGCACTACAATCAGCTTGCTTGCTCTGTACCAGTATGATTTTCTGGACTAAACAGTGAACCCTAAACTTAAGCCTCAAACACCTGTCCAATGATATTACAATTGTTGTTCAGCAACACCTGTACCTGCCAGTACACCCATTATTCTGTTTGCCTTTACTGCTTTCATTGTACATTTCAAAATGTGATTAAGCCTGAAAGGATGAATATAATTTATACCTTTCATTTTATCTATTCTTACAGAGAGTATCACTCCTAATGCAAATTATTCCTTAATGTCTATCACCAGAGAAGTGCATAGGGTTGCATTCTAGGCAAACCCAAACTGTCACCTATCTGTCCAGTCTACATATTTTGATAGGACACTCTACAGGTCAGTCTCCTCATTTATGATCAACACTTGAGTCTTGGTGTTCCATGTGAATTCTGTCTTTAATGACAACTTACGTGTAATGTGCATCCCGAAAATATGTGTAACTAGTTCAAAACACCCAGTAGTCAGCACCTCAAAACCACTGCCTGCTTGATAATATTAAGCCACAGTGGTGCAGCGGTTAGCATTGTCACCTCACAGCAAGAGGTTCTCCCATTCGATTCTCGGCTGGAGCGCTTTCTGTGTGGAGTCTGCATGTACTCCTTGCGGTCGAGTGAAATTTTAAAGACATGCAGGTATGTGTGTGCATGAATGGGTGTGCCTTCTTTGAAGGCTGGGCGTCAGGCTGGCAACTCAGTACCTTACAAATCCACTGACAGTCATTAGCAGACCGGAGTTTTGCTGTGGTGACCCCTAACCGGGAAAAGCTGAAAGACATTACTAATGCTCACTGCCTACATTCAGCCAACTCTTTCTTTGTCTCATAGCTAGATTCCACCCCATGGTCATTTTTCTGTCAATCTCCTGCAATGTTCATTCTCCAGGACCCCAGTGATGTTGAGATTCACTGGATTTCCTTTTCCTTTGTCTGTCCTGCAGATGACTTTGTCCATATTTTAGAATAGAATAGACTGACAAGTCAACTGTTTAAAATGATGCTGCTGTCTAGCTGTAGGAAGATGTGCTTAAAAAGACCTCTCTGTAGCAGCACAAGATTTTTTTTAACCTTATTCAGAGGTGAGCACAAGACTCAGATGACTAAAGTTGCTTGCAATTTTCTAATATCATTGTTTCGGCAAGGAGCCCACAAACTCCATTAAGCTGACTCCCCTTGAATCATTAGTTAGAAATGTTCTGCAATAAAAAAAAAATTGCAGACTATTTTTCTGCTTTCTCCAACAGCTATTACAATAATGTTTCACACAATCTTTATACATCTTGTAATTGATTATTGTATGTCATTCTTTACCTATGATAACTGTAGAACCTTACAAGACTTCTTTTTTCTCTCCATGTATATGTATGCATGTATATATATATATATATATATATATATATATATACACACACACACACACACACACACACACACACACACACACACACACACACACACACACACACACACACACGTTTTTTTCCCCTCTTTTGGATCAGTTGCTCCTCACTCAGCTATATAGTTCTTTCATCAGCACACTACTTGCCTTACCTGTCAGTTTTGTTTCTCAGTTCAGATCCCTACAGACTGATAAGTACTCTTACTCATATATACCTGTCCTATCAAGACTTCATCTCTTTGCATTAGTGATCATGAGCTACATGTGGCCATGGTTTCCTATCACAACCATCATTTCTCCTAATCTCCTCTCTTCTTCCACTTTATTGATATCAGTCAAGGATATAATTTTCTGGGCTGTGGTTTTACTCGAGTCTGACTTCAGGGGGCTTCTTTAGTCTCCTTCCTTATCTTGAAGTTGGACATTTTCCAGTTTATTCTTTGAAAAGTGACATATCCGAGCACCGTCTCGTTCCAAATGCCAACTCTAACATGCTCTCTGAAGTTGTTTACTTTACTCAGTGATCTATATACACAAGCTTGCACATCTTGCACAGGGACCAAAGCAAGGTAATTGCATTCAGATTACAATGCCGTGTATATCTGATGGACAAAGTTTACTTTGACAAGCTAATATGTAGATACTTACACAGCCTCTCATCTGCCTTTCCTTCATCTTATCTTTAATTTCTCTATTCAGTACTATTTAACAGTGTGATTTATTCACAGGATCATAGGAGGTTACTAGCCTAATGGCCCTAGGCCCTTACAAGCCTAACAAAGTACAATCCCTGTTCCCAAGAATATCAAGCTATTAAACAGAACTAAGTCAACAACTACTGCCCCTGTCCAAGAGTTACACAAGGGAAACTCTCAGGGTGACTTTGCGGTTTCCCATCCAATCACCCAAATTACACTTAACTAGGGTTAGTGAGGGGCTCTGCTTCACCTGAAGTGGAAGTCTGTAATAGAGGGGAGGTAACCTCGGAGACATATCTGTCTCTCCAACAAGTCCTGTTTATGTTGTATACTAGGTTGAGTTCCATTGAGCAAGTGCATCTTATACTATTTGATTTACAAATGTGCAGCATTTCCATTAGAGCAGGATGTGAGATTGCTTTATTTGCAAGGAAGAGGTCACCTGTAAGTAGTCTGTAGGACACAGAGTATATTGACAGTGATTTCAGTCTGTCAACGTTTGACATATGCTGAAGACACTGAATTTACTATGTAAGAAGGCTTTGAGGTCTTTCCAGTTGCTGCAGGTGCCTGGTAAGGTACATACCAAGTTATAACCTCTTTTGTTCTGGATGCAATGCCTTTACTTATGAGGTAGGCAATGTAGAAAGCCTTTACCACTGTGGAGACATGGTGGTTAAAGGAAAGGTTGCTGTCAACCTGTGTGCCCAAATTTCTCACCACTGATTTCATGCTTAGGGTGCAGTTATTAATGTGTAATCTCCAGGAACATCACTCTTGGTGAAGGGGATTATAATACATTTTTTTCTGCACTGAGTTTTAGCCCATGACTTTGGCGCCAGTCGTTTGCCTGTTTAAGTCCCTCTTGAATACTAAGTAACTGCCCTGAAGGGCAATTTTAAGCCTAGCCAATATGCCCTAATCCTTATATGTGGAAGAACACTTACATGTAAGTGCAGGTCTTTAGAATAAACTCCAAGACCTTTTCAACACACATCATCATGAGCTCTATGCAGCTAGATAAAACAAAATGTCCTAGATTCAGTAAAGCTTACACTAAGTTTACACTTAAATCTTTGAGTGATGCCACAAACATATGGTAGGGATGTTCTTGAATAGAGATGAGGTACACTTAATGTAGGTGTACTGAATCTGGTGCATTATGTTTGTAGAACATCAAGGAATACACAGCTGTTGATAGAAAGGGAATGAAAGTGCATCACATTCCTTGATTTTATAGGAAATAAACAGTATGCAATTCAACTCGTTTCAGAATGAAAAGATTTCAGAATTATGCCTTCTTTTGATCCTAACCCAACTTGACTTATGTTAACAAGAGCTGTAATTTCATTGATTTAGATGTTAACTACAAGACAAGTCTCTTCATTACAGAGGTGGGCTATCCTAATAAACACACCTTTGAATACAAAAAATCTGACTTGAAGTGGAATGAACTTCAAAGTTGCTGAGTACTGGATTTAAAGTTTTTAACTAAGTATATTATATCCAACATGTCTTTTAATAAAAAAATACACAATGGTTGCTCAAAAAGTTAGTCAGTGCTCTTTATCCATACTATGGTACTCCAGTTACTTTAATCTTTCCAATATTCTCTAGCTCCTAGTAAACAATGAATTTACTCTGGTGGTTTCTTGTGGTATTTCTAATGACAAGACATCGGTATCTATTCAGCAATTTATACAATGTTTTATGCCCCATTAGAACACTTCAGCAGCTAGTAAAGATGAACTCCTTAAATGGTTGTCACATTGGCACTCTTCTGCATTCAGCATCACATCAGAAATAATCTACAGTGCATGGATAAAGTGGCTGTCCCACAGTACCTGCCAGTACCACACAATATATAGACTTGTGGTACAGTTTTTGAATGGTTCCTTTTTTCAAGTTGTAAAGCGTACAAACTTACGAAGTATTTATATCCAGACAAACAGCTCTCAGTCTAAACAGCTTCAATAACAACAAGCCTTTAGTGCAAGTGCTACATGAATGTTGAATGGCCAGTGGTCACATGCACATAGTGCAGTTACCAGTGGTTGTCAGTCGTTACTAAGATTGGTTAATGTTTGTGATAAAAAGTCTACACATATACTGAAACTGTTGTGAAGAACTGCTTGGTATTTAGCAAATGATACCTTTTAGTTAGGGATCTAAAAAAAGCAGCCTGTTCCACTTCTTTGCGAGTACAATTAGGCTAATTGTTTGGATGTTGCCTGACCTTTTTTACCTTTAGAGTCCTGAAATTTCTTCCTGTTTTCTATACTAGGAAATATGAACTAAAACAATGAGTAAAAAGGTCACACACACACAAAAACAAATTGGTTAAAAACCACAAAAAGAAAAATCTAGCAAAGCTAGACTTTCCACTGTGTGATACCTTAAACCTCTTCCATCAGAGGTGACAGGGGATATATGCAAATGAACCTTTAAGGATACCAGGTGTTTCAGCTAAATGGCAATTACGAATGTCCATGACTTTTTCTTTTAAATCTAATTATGGACAATTTTAGGCCAATACAGCCAAAACCCACACAGCTATTGGGTTTTTGCTTTATTGGCCTGAAATTGTCCATAAATAGACTTAAAAGAAAAAGTCATGAACATTCAAAATTGCCATTTAAATTGCAATTTAGCTGAAACACCTGATATCCTTAAAGGGTAATATTACATGACTTTTGTTACTACAAATCCTATCTATTACTATCCTACGAATCCTATGAATCTATGAACAAACCAGTTTCCAGGAATCCTTGCATTTTTAGGAGAATAATGGTATAATTAAAACTAAAATGCTTAATAGTTCATCAAAAGCTCTGGAGTGTCAGCAATTCTACATGCTGTACACTCATTTTCAATGCCTGGAATGAGATGCACAGATTCAGGTTCTAATACCGATACTGCAGTGCACCAATTTGGATGAGGGGTACTGCTATGATAAGATCTGAACCAAATGTCACATCTGGCTCATCTGTTAGCTTTGTTAGTTGTTTCATATCCCATTGTACTTACTGGAAAGCAATGGCTTTTAATCCAGTTTTAATCAAGTGTTGTGAGTCAAAGTTCCCATATTTCTAAATAAAACAGTATAGCCCGAAAACAGGTCACAAGCCCTGTAGGACGGAGCTGGTTGACAAAAGTAAGTGGACAAAAAATTGTACCCCATCACCCACATCTGCAGTAAAACATCTCTAATGTACAAGGACTATAAGCTTTGAGACTAGACAGAGTTAAGTACAACTGAATCAACCAGATAATGGATATGAAGATGAAATGTTTTATTCTAACCGATGAAATGCTTACACAAAAACTGTTTGTATTTTCATTAGCAAAACAATGGTGGTTTATTCCCTCTACAAACTATTTTCATAACCGTAAAATTTCCAATTTTACAACAAAGTTTTAACAATGGCCTTAAAATACTGAATTGGAATCTTTGTGTTAATCTTTGTGTTAATATGAGCAAGCAGAAACTGCCACAAATCAACATGGCATAGTTTAGTAAATCCCTCATCCAAGGAAGAAGTCCCTAGTATATCTGCTTTTTTTAGTTGATGGACTCAAAAGGCAGATTTTGGTACTTATGCAACCACCAGTAGTGATGGACAAAATGCATATCTGGATACTTTGTTTAATGAAAATAGGATAAATCCACTACTGTGTTGTTCAGCTGTCCTGGGTTGCATCCAAGAGTTAATCCATGGAAGTATCATTTAATTGAGATAACACAAAGACAATTTAAATTAAATTCACTTTGATGTTGTTTCATAGAAAATTCATCCAATTAAGTGTTTTGCTGCTTTATAGTGTCTATACCTATACATTTTGTGTATACATATTTTCTGATGATTACTGTTTGCTGAACTTTGGAATATAGAAGTTGTATTCTGAGCATTCATAGTTTAGTGAGGAACTGCAGGGATTTTTTTAATGCTCAGATAACAAACATGATTTATGGCTAAATTCAATTCTATTTTTGACCCAGATTATAATAAAATCTATTGGAGTGCAATTGAGTATGAACAACATGTGTAGGACATTGCACATGTTTCAGAACTGAGCTCTTTCCTAAGTCTCAGACTAATCTAGTTTCTTGATTGGATAGGATGCTGCAAATGACCATAGCATTAACAGATATTACTGTGACGATTGGGGAGAGATGGGTGAAGGCTGCCAGCCTAGTCAAATAGAATTTGATACATAATTCTATCAACTGTATAAATAAATGTAAAATACAGGCTTGAGTTTTTAAATGTAAGAAAGCACTGCAAAATGTGAACTTCAAGATTGTTGCAACATTGCCATCTGTTGTAAGGAAAACCAAGCCAAGTATTTCAAATGTGTATTTTGAAATTGAAAAGATCTTATGAATCTCTTTAATGTTTTACAAGTTGGTTCCAGTGTGGCTGGATGAAGGTTTCATGCCATTGTTTTAAGGCTAAAGTTTATGACCAGAATTTAGATGTGGAATGTGTTTTATTGCTCTGGTTTCTGCTAGAATGTATATGTGAAATGCCTTGTATTGTTGTAAGTTTCTGAGGAGGTGTTAGATTGCTAAATAATGCAGTTTGTGGCCTGAGAACTCAGACCAGGTGTTAAGATGATGCAATATGAATACTGGGAAAAAACCTAAGTGTCAAAAATGATGTAATTTTGGGAGGGCCTTAGGGACATGTTTGTTAGTAATGTTTAAATACTATTTCTCACGAAAGACAAAAAGCATTTTGACTTTGGACATCTAACTTATCAGCACTCTGCCTTATGCTCACATGTAAGTTTTAGCACTGTGATTTTGTGTAGGAATAGTTAAAGCTAGTAAAGATTAATTAGGTATTTTTCTTTGAAATTAGACCTGTCCTACTGTATTATTTTAAGTTTCTGTGTGATCTCTGAACTCTTAGATATCTCTGTGGTGTAGTAGCTTTATCTTGTGTTTTAATTATTTATTATTAAATATTTTTTAAAAATTCTACCTCTACATTGCATATTTAGAGGTTATTGTAATAAGCCACTCTAAAGTAAGCCTTGACTGTTAGTCATACTACCATTGGATATTAATATTGCACAGTAATAACTGGACACCCTTTTAAGGGCCTTTTAGTAGCGGATATTATTAACTGGGTGGTGGCAGTAATTACTACCATATAGTCTGGGTAAAGGGGCACAGTTGGAGAATCTGTGTCAGCCTTTCCCAGGAGTGTTTGTGAAGTTGTATAAATACTTATCTCAAAGTGTGTGTGTGTGTGTGTGTGTGTGTGTGTGTGTGTGTGTGTGTGTGTGTGTGTTGTGTCAGCTACTTGGCAAGGACACGAAGCACTGGTTGGACATAGAGGGTACTGGAGGTTTTAGCTTGCCCAGTTAGGCTGAGACCTGGACCCTACAGCTGTGCCAGTGGGGAGTCTTATTGGGGACCTGGTGAGCAAGGCAGCAACCAGCCCCAGACTGACTGTGACCTCTGTGTGCACTTAAGGGAAATTGTACTTTACTGTGTGTATTAGTTATCCTTTCCCCTCTTCTCTATTAGACGACCTCCCTGGTGTTGGTGGTGAGGATTGAATCTCCTTGATTGCTGGGCCAGGGCACGGTCGTCACAAGTGGTGGGATCTACTTCACATACTAATTGGCTTGTAGTGGTGTGGGTAGGGTGAATTGTGTTTTGTACTCTAAAACAGCCACTCAGTGTATACTCAGAGTTCAGATCACAATTGTTTTATTTCTTTTGTTAGCTTAGTGTTAGTCAGGGTGAGCAGGCAGCATGTCAGCAGAAGAGTATGGAAAGCTGACAAGGAGCCAGCTGGCGGAGATGTGCCAGGCTAGGGAACTGGTGCATGGAAACCTGACTAAAGCAGACCTCATTGAAGACTTGGTTACAGATGCATCAGAAAACAGCAGCCTGGAGGACAATCAGAATGACAGTGGAGATACAATATCCTCCGAGAATGGACAGCTCAACCTTTCTGCAGTGGACTTAAAAATCCAGTTGGAGCTAAAGAGACTTGAGTTGGAAGCCAGGCATATGGAACTAGAAGCAGCCGAGAAAATGAGGAGTCTACAAGCTGAGGAAAATGAACGGCAGAGGAGACATGAGAGGGAAATGCTGACTCTTCGCCAGAGTCATGGAGGTAATGGGGAAGGGAGTAACCAGACCCCAGAAGCACAAAAGGTCAGTAAATTTCTTCCACAGTTTAAAGAGGGGGATAATTTTGATAGCTTCATTCATATGAATGAGCAGGTATGTAAATAGTATGAAGTTGACCAAAGGCTCTGGGCACGGTTCCTGACCCCTTACTCCATGGTAAAGCTGTAACTTCTTTAGCAAAAATGCATGACACTGGCTGTTTTGATTATACTGCTGTAAAAAGACATTTATTAGAATGTTTTAAGCTAACACCTGAAATGTATAGGAAAAAGTTTCATGAGCATAGACGCAAGGCAGATGAAAATGTATGTGAATATGTTGTTGAACTGAGCACTTATTTTCATAGCTGGTTGAGTGGATGTCAGGTCACCATGTCTGAAGGGCTGGCAGACCTTTTGCTAAGGGAACAAGCCCTTAGCACTTTGCCTGAGAACATGAGGATCTGGTTAGCTGATAAACAGTGTGCTACTTCAGAGGAGTTGGGGAACAAGGGAGACCTATACCTAGCAAGCAGGGCAGCCCTGCACAGGAAAGGGACCCCCAGTACTGCTCATGGGTCTAAAGGAACCCAGGGTGGGCATCACAGACTGACACAACAGTATCCGCCAGTAGCAAGGGAAGCCACTAATCCAGGTACACATCCAGGAGCTAGGGTTAAATGTTTTGAATGCAACCAGTGGGGCCATGTGGCATACAGATGTCCATGGAGGCAAGGTGGGGAACCAAAGGTGAGGGAGCCAGTAATTGGGAAAGACAAAATGCCAATAGTAGGTTGTCTCAAGACAACAGGGGTTTGGAACTACCATCCTGCAGATGTCCTGAGAGAGAAGGATTTGGATGAGGCAGTACTATGTAGTTACATGCAGTAAGGCTAGGAGGCAAGAATGTGAGTCTGGTAGCCTGAGGGAGACCCAGACAGATTGCATACTTGCAGCCAGGACTGCTGAGGTGGTTACTTCAGGGAGTGAGCTACGCTGTAGCAGTGAGACTAAATGTGAGCCATAGCTTCTTGTGGGTACTGAATGCCCCTTGGACAGAGTGACTGCAAAGGGAGAGGTGAGAAGTAGTACCCAGGCTGACAGTGAGGCACTGCTGTCAGAGGATGCCAGACTTCCTGTGGAAGGGGAGCTGAGAATGTTTACCACGAGAGACTTGAGACAGGCTCAGCTCTCAGACTCTACATTGCAAGGCCGGAGGCAGGTAGCTAGGAAGGCACCTGATTTTCAAGGGAAGGGGGAATCTGTATACTGAAACAAAGGGTTACTGTACAGAGAGTGGACCCCTGAGGGAGGGCTAGAAGTTGAGAGAGTACAGCAGTTGGTAGTGCCTAGAGTGTACCATCTGGCGCTTCTAGCCATAGCCCATGGTAATGTACAAAGAGGCGGATTATGCAAAACTTCTATTGGCCTGTAATTTCCAGAGATGTAACAGGGTACTGTAGAACCTGTGAGCAGTGCAAAAAGGTAGGCAAGGCAGGAGACAAGGTGAGAGCTCCTTTGAGGCCTTTGCCTGTGACTGAGGAGCCATTTCAGAGGGTAGCTATGGATATTGTGGGTCCTCTGAGTACCCCAAGTTCCACAGGGAAAAGTATATCCTAGTGATTGTAGATTTTGCTACACAATACCCTGAGGCAGTGGCTTTGCCCTCCGTTGAGGCTGAGAAGGTGGCAAATGCTTTGCTAGAGATTTTCAGCAGGGTAGGTTTCCCAAAGGAAATACTGTCTGACAGGGGTGCCAATTTTATGTCCGACCTGCTGGCTTGTCTGTTGAAGTCCTGTGGGGTGAAGCACATGAAGACCACCCCCTACCATCCCCAGACTAATGGTCTTGTTGAGAGGTTAAACTCTACAATCAAATCCATGATATGGGCATTTGCTGATCAGTTTAAGAGGTAGTGGGACAAATATTTTCCCCATCTGTTTGCTTGCAGAGAGGTTCCCCAGGAATCCACAGGTTTTTCACCCCTCGAGTTGCTGTATGGGCATAGGGTGAGGGGACCTCTAGATTTAATTTGAGATAAGTGGGAAGGTGAGTGAGCTTCTCACAAGGAGTCTGTTGTAGCATATGTCCTGAACCCCAGGACAAGGCTCAGGGAACTCATGGGCCTGGCCCAGGAGAACCTGGAAGAAACCCAAAAACAGAAAAAGGTTTGGTATGACAGGTACCCTGGAGCTAGAGAGTATGTTGTAGGACAGCAGGTGATGGTTCTCATTCCTGTCTGACACAACAAGTTGCAAGCATCTTGGGAGGGACCCTACAAGATGGTAAGAACGGTAAGTGATGTTAACTACATGGTGGAAGTGCTAGGCAGACGTCAGAGGCACAAATTATACCATGTTAACATAAAGAAACCTTACCATGATAGGGAGGCCTTTGTGCTGAGCATTTGCAGTGGATTGCACGAGGAGTCAGAGAGATCTTGTGACTGATCTCCTCTCTGAGGCTCGGGCTGACAGCTCGGTGGAAGGGGAAGCAATGTCCCAGCAGCTATCTTCTACTCAGGTTCAAGAAATGTGAGCAGTGTTGCAGGAGTTTGGAGGCATATTCAATGGGAAACCAGGCAGCACCCACCTGGTGCAGCACTAGGTGGATACAGGACCCCAAAGGCCTATCAGGCAGGCCCCTTATAGGGTGCCTGAGAGAGTCAAACAGACTCTGAAGGAAGAGGTACAGGAGATGTTGGAACTAGGGGCGATTCAAGAGTCCAGCAGTCCCGGGGCCTCACCAGTGGTGTTGGTGCTAAAGATGGATGGCATAAACATGTTCTGTGTGGATTACAGGAAATTAAATAGTCACACAGAGTTGGATGCTTACCTCATGCCTAGGACAGATGAGGCCCTAGAGCAGCTGGGTGGGGCTAAGTATCTTACAACCATTGATCTTACCAAGGGTTACTAGCAGGTGACCTTGACTCCCAGTGCTAGAGAGAAGTCAGCCTTTGTGACTCCTTTTGGCTTGTATGAGTTCACAAAGATGCCGTTTGGAATGAAGAATGCCCCAGCGACTTTCCAGAGGCTGGTAGATCATACCTTAGCAGGAGCGGGAGGGTTTACCCTTGCTAACATGGATGATATTGATATCTACAGCCATTCCTGGCAAGAGCACCTTCAGCAGGTCAAGGAGGTGCTGGGCAGCTAGAGAGGGCAGGGTTGCCATTAAGCCGAGCAAATGTCAGGTGGGTATGGCAGAAGTCTCCTACCTAGGACATAGAGTGAGGAGTGGTAAGAGAAGGCCAGAACCTGCCAAAGTGTAGCAATTCAGGCATGGCCTGCACCCATTACCAAACAGCAGGTGAGGGCATTCTTGGGGACAGCAGGGTATTACAGAAAATTTGTTCCCAATTATAGTACCATAGCTGCTCCCCTCACAGACATGACAAAAAAAGAACAGACCAGATAAGGTAGTGTGGACCACAGCATGTGAGCAGGCATTTCAGAAGCTTAAGGAAGCTTTGGGAGGACCCCCTGTGTTAGCCAGTCCAGACTACAGCAAAGATTTTGTTGTGCAGGTGGATGCTTCAAACTATGTGGTGGGGGCTGTACTTAGCAAGATTTAATTCAGAAGGAGAAGAGCACCCAGTGGTTTAGCTCAGTCATAGGCTCCAACCCAGGGAGGAATGCTATGCAGTAGAAAAGGAATGTCTAGCCAGTGTGTGGGCACTACAAAAACTTCAGCCTTATCTGTATGGAAGAAAATTCACTGTGATGACAGCTCACAACTCTCTAACATGGTTAAACAGAGCCAGTCAGCAAAATGGCAAGTTGCTAAGATGGAGTCTGGGGTTGCAAGCATATATGTCAGTGCAGCACCACAGTGGGAATAGCAATGCCAATTCAGATGGGCTCTCAAGACAGGGAATGGGGTGAGGTACACCCAGATAGATGTGACTCTCAAGCGACATTTCTCAAGGGGCACTTGAAAAACTTGCTTGAGTTCCCCGGGGATGAAGAGATGTGACGATTGGGGAGAGATGGGCGAAGGCTGCCAGCCTAGTCAAATAGAATTTGATACATAATTCTATCAACTGTATAAATAAATGTAAAATACAGGCTTGTGTTTTTAAATGTAAGAAAGTACTGTAATATGTGAACTTCAAGATTGTTGCAACATTGCCATCTGTTGTAAGGAAAACCAAGCCAAGTATTTCAAATGTGTCTTTTGAAATTAAAAAGATCTTATGAATCTCTTTAATGTTTTACAAGATGGTTCCAATGCAGCTGGATGTTTCATGCCATTGTTTTAAGGCTAAAGTTTATGACCAGAATTTAGATGTGGAATGTGTTTTATTGCTCTGGTTTCTGCTAGAATGTATATGTGAAATGTCTTGTATTGTTGTAAGTTTCTGATGAGGTGTTAGATTGCTAAATAATGCAGTTTGTGGCATGAGAACCTCAGACCAGGTGTTAAGATGATGCAATATGAATACTGGGAAAACCTAAGTGTCAAAAATTATGTAATTTTGGGAGGGCCTTAGAGACATGTTTGTTAGTAATGTTTAAATACTATTTCTCATGAGAGACACAAAGCATTTTGACTTTGGACATCTAACTTAGCACTCTGTCTTATGCTCACATGTAAGTTTTAGCACTGTGATTTCTTGTAGGAATAGCTAAAGCTAGTAAAGAATAATTAGGTATTTTTCTTTGAAATCAGACCTGTCCTACTGTATTATTTTAAGTTTCTGTGTGATCTCTGAACTCAAATATCTCTGTGGTGTAGTAGTTGTCTTGTTTTAATTATTTATTATTAAATATTTTAAAACCATCTACCTGTGGCTGATTTGTGTAGAGTTAAGCTCTAGAGTACATTGCATATTTATAGAGGTTATTGTAATAGGCTACTCTAAAGTAAGCCTTGACTGTTAGTCATACTACCATTAGATATTAATATTGCACAGTAATAATTGAACACCCTTTTAAGGGCCTTTTAGTAGCTGATATTATTAACTGGGTGGTGGCAGTAATTACTACCGTATAGTCTGGATAAAGGGGCACAGCTGGAAAATCTGGTCAGCCTTTCCCAGGAGTGCTTGTGAAGTTGTATAAATACTTATCTCAAAGTGTATGTGTGTTGTGTTAGCTACTTGGCAGGGACACAAAGCACTGGTTGGACAGAGAGGTTACTGGAGGTTTTAGCATGCCCAGTTAGGCTGAGACCTGGACTCTATAGCTGTGCCAGTGGGGAGTCTTATTGGGGAATTGGTGAGCTAGGGTGCAACCAGCCCCAGACTGACTGTGATCTCTGTGTGCACTTAAGGGAAATTGTAATTTACTGTGTGTATTAGTTATCCTTTCCCCTCTTCTCTATGAGGTGACATCCCTGGTGTTAGTGGTGAGGATTGAGGCTCCTTGATTGCTGGGCCATGGCACGGTCATCACAATTACTATCTAAGCTTTATGACATACTTCTGTATAGCCTTTGCATGGAATTCTTAGCTTGGGCTATGGGCCTCAGATTTTGCAGCATGGACTATATGGCACTACCTTATGGAGATATGGCTGGAAAAGGGAAGAATGAATGGCCAAAAACATAACTTTGAATATTCTACTCTCCAAAAGGCTATCAGCCCAAGAGCCTAAGTAAGCCTAGCCAACAAGTTTCCCTGGCTTATGCACCCAAGAAAGTTATTTTCCTGTGCCCTTGTTGAGCAGAGCCACAGAAGTGATCCCTGGGGTGAATTTCCTATTTCCCATCTACTCATCAAGATTTTTCTTGAAGAGTGCTAATGAGGAACTTTGCTTGACATAGATGGGTATGGGAAGTCTCTGGGACAGGAATCTATCCCTCCAGCATGTCCTGTTTATTGTGGTGACAAGAATTAGGTCTCTAGAGCATGTAGCATGTCCAACCGCTCTGGGTTTGACATAGCTTTATATGTTAGGAAGAGATTGCCTTGGAGGAGGTGATATGCTACGGAGTAAATTGGAGTTTTTTGAGACGGTAAGTGTAGGGCATCTGTTTGAGGGCAGTAATTCTCTTGGTGAGGTACTTCTGTGGCCTTTCCAGCTGCTGCAGATTTCTTGTGAGGTACATTCCAAAAGGGGCATTGTACTCTATAATGGGTCTAATGAGTGTCGAGTAGAGGAGAACAATGACCTCTTTTTTCCTGAATGAAAACTCTTTTGTGATGAGGTGTGCCACATAGAATGATTTCCTGACTACTGTGGTGATGTGATTATCAAAGGAGAGACTACTGCCAACCTGGGTCCCAAGGTCTCTTATCACACATTTGGTGTTAAGTAGACTGTCACCTATGTGGTAGTTCACGAGTACAGAGATTTTACCAATGGAGATGACAATGCACGTTTTGGCATGGAGCTTGAGGCCATGGCTCTGACACCAGGCATCTGTCTCAGTGAGACCCTTCTGTAGGATGTCCACATCATTTGGGGACTCTACTATGGCTCCTAGTTTACAGTCGTCCATAAACTTTGTTAGGCAAAGGCCTTCTGTGTTAGCCTGTACTTCAGAGAAAGATATACTAAACAGGAGAGGACCCAGGACTGAACCCTGTGGTACTCCACTTGTCTCTGGTTTGAAGTCACATCAAAGAACTGAAGGCTAACTATAAAGAAAGCAAATGTAATTGTCAAGCCTAAACCTACAGATTTCTTAACAGTAAGGTAAACTGTTAGAACATGCTGCCATCCACATTATTGCAGCTGATCTTACACTAGGTTTGGCCCAAACACATTATGTAGCATGACAGGGCAGGCTGGAATGGAATGGGGCAGAATGAGATTTGTGAAGTTTACACAACCGCAAATGTCATCACTATAAATAGGGATAGCATAGGAGGATTATCATTGAAAGACACACAACGGCTGCAGACAATACTTGGTAGCGGTAGGCATATTTGATCATTTCTGCACCCCTTCTGCACCCCAACAGCTGAGATCATGGGGGCCATATTTGCAGGATCGGGGGAAGCCTGTATATTTAGCTACTCTTGCCACCAATATTACAGTAGTATTGGTATCAATTGAGCTATTTCTACTCCACTTATGGGTAAAGTTTGAGACTGAAAAAATACAACTTTTCTTAGATCCCACAACATGAATCCCAATCGTAACACTTGATAAGTCTGCACGAGCTCATCTAGATTATGTTACTACAAAGAACAATCTGTTTGACAAGCAAGAAAGCATCCTAAGAACATGTACTAAATTAGTTCAGAGTTGTCCTCCTTACAATGGCATAAAAGCTAAATCTGCTTCACTTCTTAACCACAAGGTTAGGATTGAGCTGATTATATTTTTTCTACACCATGAGAGAAAAAGTGCAGTGTAGTAATGTGGTTTGTGAATGAAGTAACAGAGAAGGATTACGTTAGATGTACTGGGCAAATTCTGAAAATAAAGCACTTCAAAACAGCCGTCTACCCCTTCACACAAAATAAACATGGCTGCAGCCTTCAAGTTAAAGCTGGTCTGGGATTTTGGAACTATTCTGTTTTTTTTTCTACCACTTGCACCTGCATATTTATTTCATGTATGTAGTTAGTAAGGAAAATAGGGTTAAATAAAGGAACCCTTAGCTTCATGACAAAATAGACACAACTGATCATTAAAGAAATTACAGAGTTTAATGATAGGTCTAAAAAACAAAAAAAAAAACCAAAAAGCATAGTTGGTGCATCTTGTTGATCTTGGCAGCCTTCACTTGTGTTTTCCAGTTTTACTGCATTCATGTTATGGTGACCACCAACAGAAAGGCTAGACAGCTCTGTTATACACCTGGAAATGTAGTAAAAATGTAATGGACTGTGGAGTTCTAGAAAGGCAGTTGGTGAGAAGCAGGCAGATCTGGACACAGCACCAGTAGACATCACTAAGTGGAACCTATGTTGTCCTGGCAGTGGAACCACCAAACACAACATTTTGGGACATGACATAACAGCATGTGGCTATTTCCATACCCAGGATGCTTGGTGGGTTATATAACTTTCATTTGAAATGAAGCATAGAACAGTGCAGTGCAAGAAGCCATCCATTCTAATCCATGAAGTACATCTGATATGGGGCCACCGGTAAGGAGGAATACGCATTGCCAGTCTTCAGTCAGGCAAGTAGATTGGATAGTCAGTGATGAGATGTCATATTCCCCATGTAGACATGCCCGTTTACAATTCATGCCATGCAGAGTTTTACTATCCTTACCTTTACAAATAATAGCAGCCTACCCTCCTTGTAGAAGGAACCTATATTATAGGGGCAGGGCAATTTCCCAACAGAATTATCACTTGCTTTCAGCTGTACACGATCTTTGCCACAGCTATCACAGAAATCATCTATGTCTTGACCCTTCTGTACAGCCTCATGACA
>NC_056751.1:521737955-521755455 GCF_019279795.1 Protopterus annectens | reverse complement strand
ACTACTGACAGACTTACTGACATTGGGAGTACTTTTATGTGAGAGCTTTTCCTTCAGTGACATTGTATAAATGAATCTCTCACATACCATATCAGTTTGAGAATTAACTGGTTTGCAGAAAACATAAGGCAATTTCTACATTGCATCAGGATGCCTATATCCACCAATCCAGTAACGGAGACAGTAGGAAAGTTCATATCCATGGCAACAGACCCTTTTTTATTGATTAGACATTTGGAGTGAGAATATCAGTCATGGTTACGGGTATCCGGTTTGCAACTATGGGACAGTGCTTATCACTGAAAACTAGTTGTCCTGTCTGCAGCTAGGTATTGGAGAAATTTCAGCTGTGCTTTTATATGAAAAATGTCACTCAAGGTGTCTGAATCTGTACAGAGAACTGCCAAACAATTGAGGGGAAACAAATATGTAGACCCTGAAAATTTAAGGATGAAGTATTTAGACAGATATTCTGAAGTTAGAAACAAATCAAGCAGTACTTACTGAAAACAAAGAATTAGCTTGCCAAGAGTGATAAGAGGGGAGTCGCATGAATGGTTACTGCCTGGCTACTACTAATGCTGGCCTCATAACAGCGATACAATATTCCTTTGATACTTCTCTCACCAGAAGAAAAATGTTGGCACAAATTCCAAGATAAGAAGTAGGCGACAGCGTGTTTAGTGATCCACTGTCTTGTCCCAGATGATGCAAGGGTCTGTAGGCTTTTAGTCTTTTCCTGGTAGATGCCTTGAATAGCAACCAGTCCAATCAGGAACATTAAACACAGACACTCACTCTCCAACCAGAAACAGTCAGGAAGCAATGCACTCTGCTCCTTCTCTCACCAGGAAGAGAATATAAGCACAGATTCCCAGCAGTCACCTATAAAGCAGTTATTAGGCTTCCTTCTGATCAGCACTCTCCGGGAAATAATGTCCCTGTACTCCTTCTCTCACCAAGAGAAAACAGAAGCACTAATTCCAAGATGACTACTAAGAGGCAGAATGTGGGCTCTCCAATAACTGGTGGTCTTGCAATAGATGTTTAAAGGTAAGATGAAAAAAAATGGTTTACCCTCAACACTGCAGTGTACACTAAGCAGTCAGATATGAAAGTGGGAAACATAAGTTTTAGCCATCTAAGCAGAGAGCCATTATGTTTAAATGATTGAAGGAGGTGGGCACTTTTGTATTCTGGTACTATGGAATACAGTGGGATGGCCCATAAGAGTTGAAGGGAAGTGATTTTGCAAAATAGGTTTTGTGCTTACTCATACCAACCAGTAAATTTGTGCTTACTCATACCAGCCAGTGAAACTGAGGTAAGGCAATACATGGTCATATTAACATAAGGGGCAGGCAACTAGAAAGAAAGTGGTGTTTAAGAAAAAAACAGCAACAGCATGGTAGAGTGGCACAAAATTCTGTCCGACTCACAAGAGAACTAAAACACAACAGGGATATGCGGTGGAATACAAAGCCAAAGGTAAAAAGCGTCAAGCACAAACAACCCTGACTTAAGTTAGGATAGTTTGTAACTCACAAGAGACACACCTGTGGTCTCTTCTCAAGTTTTAATATGCAATTAAAAGCAGAATACAAGAAAAACAGTGTAAAGAAAACAAATCACAGCGCACAAATCAAAAAAGGCAATAAAGTAATGTTGTTGTTGTTGTTGTTGCGTCTTTTGGCTTTTCCCGGTTAGGGGTCGCCACAGCAGAACTCCGGTCTGCTAATGAACTGATTCTTATGTGCCAAGTTACCAGCCCTGATGCACAACCTTCAATGAAGGTATGCCCATTCACGCATGTCTCCACGCGGAAGACGCTCTAGCTGAGAATCGAACCAGACAGCATCTTACTGTGAGGCGACAAAGCTACCGCAGCACCACTACTGCGTTAAAAAAAAAAAAGGCAATAGAGTAATACAAAGTACAAAAAAAAACCAAAGCAAGCTAACCTTTCCCTCAGCAAGCAGTGGCAGAGTATGGGTGAGCTTTTCCAGCAAAGCTTTGAAATGTTTTATTTTACCCTTTAAATAGAAGGTTTAGTTCATAGCTCCAGCTCCTCAGTTCACAGATGATTAACCTTAACTGACCTGTTCTAACTTCTGTGTGACTCCTTAACTGACCTACCTTAACTACTTTTTACATTTTATCCTACATAAACATTTCCACAGACACCAGAAACCTACCACGTAAAGTCCGCTGCATTCCTTTGACGTAAGACCAAGAAATCTTAAGCAGACAACAGTTCTGCCACTTACAAGTTCTCCTTAACATTACCAAGTCCTGCAACACCAAACTGTAATTTAAAATTTCAGGCTTCCAATCTCTCTGTCTTCTCGTCTCGATCTTTTGACGTTCGACCATCTAGTAATTCAGGATTTAATAGGGAACCCATACATATATACACATATTATACATATATGTGTGTGTGTGTGTGTGTGTGTGTGTGTGTGTGTGTGTGTGTGTGTGTGTGTGTGTATATATATATATATATATATATATATATATATATATATAATATATATAGGTCTACTTTGTTTCATGGAATCTCATTTCACCCCGACCACATCGCTGAAAACACAAATTACTGAAAACTCATTTCACTGAATCCCATTTCACTGAACTGAAGTTAGTATATATGGCACTGTGTAGAGTAGTGCAAGGCAAGTACAAGGTATATGCCCTTTCCCCCACTGTAGTGCAATTCTGGAGTTAGTATATATAGTTGGGGGGGTGTGGATTGGGTGGTGTGGGGGGCATTAGCCCCCCAATTAGTTTGAGTACATATTGTCTCCTGGAGAGAGTTAGTCATTGGTGTTATAAGTATAGATGTCTATGGTTTAAAATGTATTGTTCTGAAGTTTTCATTCAATATAATATAAAACAAACTAGATACTAGGTAACAATCCAAGCAGGGTAGGCAGTCTGTTTCCAGTCAAAAATCCTTTATTAAGGGATTTTCAACTGGAAACAGACTGCCTACCGTGCTTGGATTACTTTTGAATATTTAGTAATTCTGTATAATATTTCAAATTACATATGTTTTATTATTTTATTGACTTAGGACGAGTTTAATTTCACTGCTTCTACTACCATTATCTGATCTGATTAATATACAGTGATTAGATATATATGGATTGAAAATCTTCCTCACGGAGAAATTTATTACACTGTTTTATTTTCCTTTTTAATGGCATTCATATTATACTACATTTCCATCACTCAGATTGTTTGTCGTCAGGAATGGAGCAAGACTGTACATCATTATGTTACATTATTGTATACCATCTCTCCCGTCTAGGTTTCATATTCGTAATTCAAGTATTGTCATACCATCTTTTCCATAGTGTTTTGTAATGTTGCTTTGGTGGGACGATCCCTTTGCACTCTTCAGTCTATCTCTGTGGTTTCTGTTGCTATAATGAAACCTTTTCTCTAACCGTAACAATCCACAATACTTTTTCTTTTCATGGAACATTTCTCCGCTTCTCCTCAAAAATAGTGTACATCACATCAACATTGTCAACACCCTTTTCCCATTTGTGCTTGAGGACTTTGTGACTACCAGAAGTTCTTGTGCACATTCAATATTTGCCTCAGCTATTCATACTTTAATACTACAGTGAGGTGAATACAATATGGCTGTGGACCTGTGAGGCGGCTATGACCAGAGCTGCTTATCACATATAATGGCCTGGCCACATGTTTAGATAATAAGCACTGAGGCCGTGTTGCACGCACTGTGACTAGTACTGATTGTGCTATGACTGCTGATGTGGTCTTTTCTGAATACTCATGCTTATATACACTACATGCATTTAAATCCAAACAATATACCAACGGAAAAAGGCCTGGTCGCCCGGACTTTCTTTCATTGGTATATACTGTAACTTTTTATTTTTTTTTTTTTAAACAAAATTAAATAAATAAATTTAGAAATCTGGACAGTCCAGACATAGGAGAGATACAGGACAGAGAAAATACTAGGACAGACAGGTGCGTTATTCAAAGTTAAAGAAATGTATCTGATTTTTCTTGTATTTCCTCCATTCTGTTTCTCTCCAAAACCTTTTCTTTTTTTTTAAAGTAAACCGAGATTTTCCTTTTTCCATTGCTTGCTTTCCGTAATACTCATGAACTGGGTCAGCGTGGAAACACAAATCCCATATGATTGCGCAGTGTATCAAAAAAAGCAACAGGATATGCAGCAGAAGACCACCATGGTGCTCTTATATGAGGACATTATTTAAGAAGAGCGAGTCATTTATTACAATTCTATACTACACATGCAAATATAGGGTTTACTTTCATGTTGTTGAGACGGACTCATGTGAAGTCTGAACCACGAACGCTGGCAATGTCGAACACCGATAATGCAGAAGTACAATTTTCACCCCCGTCTCAACTCTTGTTAGCACTCATCCCAACATTGCATTAGATTTGTAATTCGACATTACCAGATTTCGAAAATGTCAGTTTTCGCAATCATGGGTCGATGATACGACCATTCGACAGAGTGGATCTCGACAACATGATAGTAAACCATAATGTGTGTGTGTGTGTGTGTGTGTGTGTGTGTGTGTGTGAGAGAGAGAGAAAAAACACAAACTCAAGATGTCGGAATTTTATTTTCCGTGTGTGTGTGTGTGTGTGTGTGTGTGTGAGAGAAAGAGAGAGAGAGAAAAAAAACACAAACTCAAGATGTCAGAATTTTATTTTCCTTGTACAATTGAATATTCAAATACTCATATAAGAGGATTAGAAATTCTACTAAAATTTCAAACTGTTGCCAAGATATAATGATGCATTATTACAAACCATCAATAGGCCTACTTGGCCATTAACTGTAAAGGGCTCCAAAAGTAAACTCTGATTTCTTAAGGATGGGAATATCATTAGAGTCCAGAGTACTAAAAGTGCACATCTGCAACAGCAGAAATAATCCTACAGATTTGTTTTAATTAAGGGCAGTACCGTGCTCCAGCAGTTAGTGCTGTTTTATCATAGTGTTTAATTCTACAGGTCAGGTGTTTCTTCACTGTCTTCTTTGCAGAGTCTGCATGTCCTCTGTGTCCATTTGGTATTCACGGAGTACTCCAGTTTCCATCACAAAAATATGCCATAACTGAACTGGCTATTCTCCAAATTCTTTTGTATGACTGTGTATATGCATGTGCACGTGTGTTTTTGTATATGCTTACAAACTGGCATATTATGCAGTATTTATCATTTGCATTGTGATGGGATAGGACAAGATCCCCTGCGATGCTGAACTGGATAAAATGGGTATCAAAGAATAACTGAACAAGTTATTGGATACTTTGATAAAAGGGACACTTTTTGCTACTGTCAGAATACTACTATTTATTTTTTTATTTAACATTTGTTAACTGGGAAAGTCTGAGTAGGACAGAGCCTTTTTTCAGAGGAGGCCTGGGGAGAAATGCTCCCAACGCATGTCTTTGAATGTGAGAGGAAACCAGAGTACCCTGAGGAAATCTTTGTGAATGCAGGGAAGACCTGCAGACTCCACACAGAAGGCACCCAAGCAGAGAATCGAACCAAAGAACCTCTTGCTGTGAGGTGACAATGTTAACCACTGCACAGCCATGCCACCCAATACCCCTAAAATCCCAGTACCGACAAGATAAAATTGACCAGCATACCTGACAAATTCAATAATGAGCTACATGTTTTTGTTTGGATAATTATATGCAATTAAAAACTACTTGATTATTTAAAGAGAAAATACAACAAAGTTTGGTGGTTGTAATATATCTGGTGGTTTCATTATAATCTTTGGTGAGGCTTTGGTTTTACATATCCAGAATACATTAGCCTTATGTTTTTATTTATACTTGAAAGCAAATAAATCAGTTATTTCTATATAGATCTATATTGTTTGCGTCTACAAAGATGCTACCATCAAGCACACCTGAAAAGTTGAGGGTGTTGTGGTTCAGAGCACTTCAGCCTTAAGTTGCATTCGAGTGCTATAGGATGATCAGAGTGTCTTTATATTGTATGTTCCTAAAGGTCTACACCATGTCCTTGAACTTTCTCTGTCACAATTTGACCAAGAAATGGTCTCATATACAGCAGCTCCAATGCAGGCAGGTAGGTGCATGCCAGTAATGCAAACTGGCAAGTTGATTTGTAGTTGGCTTCCTTATTCTGTATACATATATTACTTTGGCACACAGGGGTGCATGTATTATGTAACCACATCATGTCTGTACTTATAATTTGATTTCCAGCGCAAAGCAAACTAACATCTTCCACAAGGGAACAGACACGAGTCAGGCATACAAATACCACTGTCTTTCTAGTTGCCTGCCTCTTCCGTTAATATGACCATATACATACCTCTCAACCTGGAAACATCAAAAGTCTGGACAAGGCCCATGAAAAATAGGTACAAATCTGTACGCCGATTAACATAATTTGCATACATAATTACGTAACCCCACCCACACCAAAGGATTTGTGGGATACCAACTTTAAAATGCAAACTGAAGAACAGACAACCAAAATACGACACCACAGTCGTCCTACAGCCATTCCAATGTCCCATTACCTGGCTATTTCACCCCATTTACCATAAACACTAATGTGTGCATACTGCTTGACTTCTACAATGATTATTTGGATTTTATTTTTGCATTTTACAGCACAATGCACAAACAAAAGGCCAAAAACCAGGGACACATTTTAAACATTGCTTGTATGATTTTTGGAAAGTTGCTAGAATAAAATGTTGTTTTACCACCATGCATTTCACTGGCAAGTCTTGAATCCAGACCAGGACCCTGTGCACTACAGTCAGAGCAACATACCACTATGCCAAATCAGCAGTTTCCTGAAAGATAGGAAGACTGAAACTTAAGTGGCTATCATTTAGTGAAGTCATTTCTCACTTCACACAATAGCTCTCAACCTCTTAGCACAAAAAACCTGGACAAAGCCAATAATGGGGGAATACAAATTCAATTCTCACTTCTCACCATAGCTCTCAACTCTTAGCAAAAAAACAGGACAAAGCCAATAATGGGGAATACAGCCCCAAAATAGGGACAAATGTCAAATACTGAGCTTATAAACTTAGAAAATTGCTAGAATAAAAGGTTTTGTGTTACCATTTATTTTCTGAAAGATATGAAGTCTGAAATTCAAATGCCTATTATTTAATTAATTCAATCCTGCAGTGATAACCAAATGAATAAATTAAAATTAAGTAAACGTCATCACTGCTGAGAAATAGATTAAGTACTGCATTTATCATTATTGTGCCAACTCAGAGATCTGTACCTTCTTACTTAACCTGAAGTTTTTTTTTTTCCCAAAATACCACAGTGCCCATTTTATATGCAACTTTCATTGGCTGTGTAACATTTACACACCCCAATCTCATGAAAGCTTCCACAGAAATGCAGTAAATCCAAATATCCAAAGTAAAAAAACAGAATCACCATGCAGAATCAGTCTAAAACCATTTATTATGGCAACTAGAGACAAGTCAAAAAAGAAGCCAGAAGATACCAAAGATAGGCAAAACACACACACACACACACACACACACACACACACACACACACACACACACACACACACACACACACACACTTACGCTGATAGAACAGGTAATATGCCCCAAGCAGTAATCCAAGAGACAGTATAAATACTCTTGGAATCTGGTTAATGTGTGTATCATAAGGCCAACACTGTATTATACAACATTTTCTTTAAAGATTATTACATGAGTTCATGAATGATAGGTACTGACAAAAAAAAACACTGTACAATTATTCAAGTTGTACTAGCATTGGCTTGAATCACAAGTGTACAGAATCTAACCTTATTTAAGAATAGTCAACTGAATCCAATAAGTAGGTAGCCATGGTGTCAAATAGCAGCAAGGTGTTACAGCAGGATTATAAATGAGAGAAAATTATGCCATGCTTGGGCCCTACAGCCTTGATTCAATACTCTGTAATTTAGGTTTTTGACAAAGTTAGAAAAAAAAAAAAAAAACATCTAAAAGCACTAAATCTTTAAATTCAAAATACATCAACCTAATTTCTGTATTTTCTTCTACCTTGAATTGAGTAGCAAACTGCACATAACTCTGTAATGTATTTGTCCACATTTCGTAATTATATATTCTTTAGTAAATAAATCTAATATTTGACTTACAGGTAAAGGTTTATTTTTTGTTATGCTATTGTGCACAATTAAATTGATCTATTGCAAGATTTGGTCCCACGGATACAAAACATGCTATTAAACTATTAGCAGCAATTCTGCTGCAAATGAAAGTGCCATCCCACACAACACATTAGTACAAAATACAACATGAAACTTTTAACAAAATGTCTCTTGGAAGTTTGTCTTTGGAACTGGTGATTCTGGGCATACTGGGGAAATGCAACAATTACCTCATGTACACAGACAACCCTCTCCTCCTACCACCTAGCACTACAACCTGTGAGAGATGCACTTACATAGCCAAACTGGAAGCAAAGCTCTCTCCACCCAAGATTGTGCTAGACAGTCAAGAGGAGAAGGTTAACACCCACACTACACCTCAAGCAACGCATAGCCCTTCTAAACCCATACCACATACACCCACACACAGCAACATTAAATCCACATATGCGGAGGCCCTTAACTGTAACCTGCCCAAGTAACAAGGACCTCTGAAGCTGAAATTCAAACAAACACCAATCACAACCAAAGTATCCCATAGCTCACAACACCAGTGTGCCACCCAGCAACAGCCCCTAAGGCAAGACAACGTACCTAAAACTTTAATCACAGGTGACTCTATAGTCATGCACACTGATGTCCCACTCACCAGGCTGAACAAGGAGAAAATTACAGTCAGCTGCCTGTCTGGTGCCAGGATCTGCCACATAACGCATGCACTCAAGTCACTCCACAACAAGTACAAATATGACTCTGTCATTGTCCATGTTGCAGTGAATAACTTGAGACGTACCTCCCTGGACTACATGAAAAGAGACATGGAAGAGCTCTTGAATCATGTGGCCCAGGCAGGTATGACCTTAGCCCTGAGTAGCATCCTGCCTTCACCCAGAATAATTCCACAATACAAGGACAAAATGATGGACTTCAACAATTGGCTAAGCTTCTGGTGTCATTCAAAGGGATCCAGTATCTGTCTGCCTGGGACGGCATGATCGATAGACCATGATGCTTTGCCAGAGATGGTCTGCACCTGTTGCCCCTGGGATTCAGGTTACTGGCTAAGGCTCTTGCCACCCCTATAGTGCCTTTTTTAGGCAAAGTTCAAAGGACAAACCACCACCGTAACAGGTACAAGCATGCAAATTCTGAAGGTAATGCTACTCAGTGCTAGAAATCTAAACGTCAAAATGCACTCTCTCGAGGCACTCCTAAAAATGGAGAACATCGATATCTGTGCAGTAACTGAGACCTGGTTCAGGGCTCCAGACAGCACCCCTGCAATACCAGGCTACAACTCCTATCACACTTTTCGGCCAGCAAACCAGGACCGAAACACTAAAGGTGGAGGAGTGTCCATATTCACACTACCAGGCTAGTTGCCCAACACAATGCATCTGAAATTCTCCAGGTGCAACTAACACTAGGTAAGACTGCAATCCAAATTGTAGCTTGCTACAGATCCCCCACCATGCCCCAAGATTCTCACTACACCTTTCGAGACATACTGGAAAATATTAAGATACAACCAAACACCCTAATACTGGGTGATTTCAACTACCTTGCCATTAACTGGAAAAACTACTCGTGTACCAACACCTTTGCCCAACGGTTCTTGGAATTCATAAATTCCAACGCCCTGGATAAACTAATCCATAATCCCACCAGGGGCTCCAAAATCCTAGACCTGGTCATTACCAACATGGGAATTCAATGCTCCACACCTATGGTCAAACCCCCTCCTTGGTCAGGTCTGACCATAAGCTAATCACCCTTAACATCCGCATCCCACCCCCACCCCCCCAGTAAGGAAACCTCCATAAAAAAAATTCTCCAAAGCCAACTTCATGCTACTCAAGTCAGAAGTGACAAACCTCATGACACCCATGCAGACGGGAACTAAAAGTTTGACTGCTGAATCCTACACTAAGGCACTATATGAGCACACCCACTCATGCAATAAATCATGTCATCCCAAATAGAACCAAGATGCTCTCCTCCAAAAAAAGGATGCCAACCTGGTGATCCCCTGCCATAAACAAACTTTACAACAAAAGAAAGAACTGTTGCAGAAAAGAGGAAAATCCCAGGATGCAAAAAACTCCCTAACCAGCCTCAGTAAGAAGCTGAGATCCCTCAAAATCCTCCAAAGCTAGTTATGAAAATAAAATTGCCAAAGATTCCAAAGACAACCACAAGACATTCTATATCTATGTCAAGAATCTAAATGGCAATGCTCAGATCTGCTCTGAGCTACAACAAAATGGCATTAAATATACAGATCCCAAGGATATTGCCAGTATCCTGGCAGACCAATTCAGTGCCAACTTCACCCCCTCTTACCCGCTAAATGGCCCATCTCAATACCAGAGGATTGCCAAATTCCAGTAATGACGGCCACACGGGTAAAAAGCGCACTCTCCAATACAGCAACCATGGGACCAGATGACATCCCAGGCTGTGTATTACATGAACTACAAAATGAACTGGGACCTCATCTAAGAGTCACGTTTAATCATAGCCTCACCTCAGGCTTCGTGCCCACTAAGTGATGCATAGCTACAGTTATCCCACTCCACAAGGAGGGATCCATCTTGGATCCTGGGAAATACCACCCCATCAGTCTGACGAGCCTGATCTGCAAGGACATGGAACGTGTTATCATGAAACTTATAAGCAAAGACATTGGCAACCTTTAGACACTACACCGCACCCAGTTTAGGTTCATGAAAGGACGATCTTGTCTCCTGAACCTGACTGACTTCTTTGAATCAGTCTCCAGAGCCATAAACGAGGGTAAGGTGGTCCACACAGCCTATCTGGACCTCGCCAAGGCCTTTGACACCATCCCCCACTCTGGAATTATAGACAGACTTACTAAGCTGGGCATTAATCCCTATGTCACTCGATGGGTTGCCAACTAGCTTACTGACAGAACCCAGACTGTAAAAGGAGCTGACTCCGAATACAGCTCCAACAAGTGGAGTACCTCAGGGTTCAGTCCTGGAACCGCTCTTGTTTGGCATCTACTTCTCTGAAGTACAGGCCAACACTAAGGGGCTCTGACTAACAAAGTTTGCAGATGACTGCAAACTGGGAGCCATTATTGAATGCACAAATGATGTGGATACTCTACAAAAGGGCCTTACAGAAACAGATGCTTGGTGCCAGAGCCATGAGCTCAAGCTCAATGCCAAAAAATGTATAGTTATCCCCTTTGGGAAAAAACATCTACCTGTGAATTATCACATAGGTGGCAGTACACTAAAACACCGAAAGTGTGATAAGAGACTTAGGGACACAGGTGGACAGTGGTCTCACCAATAACCACATCGCCACAACAATCAGGAAATCCTTCTATGTGGCACACCTCATCACTAAGAGATTTTCAGCTGGAAAAAAGGAGGTCATTGTCCCACTGAACTCATCCCTCATTAGACCCATTATAGAATACAATGCCCCATTTGGTATGCACCTCAAGACATCTGCAAAAACTGGAAATGCCGCAGAAATACCTCACTAAAAGAATCACAGGCCTAAATCAGATAGCAGCCCTATGCTGACCGCCTTAAAACCCCCACCTATTCTCTGTCACATATCGTCTACTCAGAGGCGATCTCTGCTTAACATACAAGGCCATGTCAAACCCACAGCAGTTGGACATGCTACACTTAAAGAAATCCCAATCCCTCAGAGCCACACTCTCCAGAGATCTAAACCTTGTCATCACAATAAACAAAACATGCTAGAGGGATAGGTTCCTGACCCAGAGACTCACCAGACTTTGGAATAGACTGCCCATACATGTCAAGCAGATTGCCTCTTTGTCTCTCTTCAAAAGAAACCTTGACGATTGGATGGGGAAAGGAAATTCACCCCGAGGATCACGTCAGGGGTCCAGGGAAGTACATAGTGTGGGAAGAAATAGCCAGGGAATTATTATGGCTAGGCTTGTATAGGCCCTTGGACTGAACGCCTACTACCAACCTATGAACCTAATCATTTATATTTGCTGTCAATATAATTGCAGTACTCCACAAACGTAGACATATGTAATTGCATAGAATACATACAAAAAAGTTGCTACTTCACTACCTTACATAAAAAAAAATCAAATACATCAAATTCCAGTTTGCATTAGACTATTGGGACACAATCTTAACTATTCTGATAGAAAATTTCAAAATTTTTGCCACGCATAGTCCTATGTCAACAAAGATGTGCCATCGTAGATGCTAAGACTATTCCATTTTATGCCATTAATTTAAAAAAAATGTCTACAAAATGCAGAAAGTGTCCTTAGTATGCTGGTATAAGGTCATTTATTTCTCAAAAAGTGTACATTTTCTTCAAAGTACCCTTTCTAGATATGTTGAGAGCACGCTGTTAGGGGATCTCGACCACCTATTTTCTCTTATAAATCAGTCCTGTCTATTTGTTGCTTATTGTTATTTTTCTCTAACGTACTACTTTTCTTAGAGACATAACTGCCCCTAGCCTATTACAATAAACAGTAGAGTTACATCTGCTTCTTAGGCATTTTGATCTATTTTATTACAAGTGCCTTTATATGCCTACCTCTATTTTGTGACATCTTTTACTTATATGCTACACCCGTGCTTCCTCATCCTGCCATTTTTCTGGCTTGGATATTTTTTTCTTGTTTCTCTCTTCTATCCGAGAATGGCCGCTACCCACTCCGTTCACCTTCGCTTCGCTCTGGGCTCACTCTGCTTCCCTACCACACCCCCATTCCCACCCACCCACTCTTTCATTAGCTTTATACTATCATCTCATTAACCACACTCCCTCCTGCCCCACAACTTCCTCTAACACTCTCCAATCAATTATATTCCTTCCTACTGTCAACCAATCACATTTCTTTCTATTGTTCACTGCTCCCTCAACCCTCGTGTCATACTTATCCACTTCTATAACCTCTTTTAACTTAACCCCAAACACTCACATTATATCATCCTTCTCTTTATCTTTACAACTCCCATTCTCTTTCCAGCTACCACAACAACCTCTCATGTAGGCACCCTCTCCTCACCTACTTGTACCTTTCCCATAGCTAACCACTGTTGCATACATTCCCTCCCTGTAACACCATCTCTCTTTATGTATTCTAATGCCTCATTATATAAACTTAAGCTTTTTCCTCTTCCTACCTCACCTCTTATAACCAAAACAAGACACAATCCCCAGAATTACCTTTTCAATTACCTCAGAAAAATAGTTAACATGTTACTATTTGGAGACGTACACCCAAACCCTGGACCCAACCACTGCTCCTCTCTTCCAGCTTACCCCTCAAACCTACAGAACTCCACAATTAAAGCTTCTCATATTCCCACATCAATTTCCTCTAGGAACCTAACATTACTGTCTATGAACATTCAAAGTATCATGAACAGAATCTCCCCTTTCCATGCTTGGGTATCTTCACATACCCCTGTTATTCTTTGCCTTTCTGAAATGTGGCTTAAGCCTCATATAGCTGATAATGAAATACTACCACCTGGTTATAATATCATAAGGCATGATCGCATCACAAAGAAAGGAGGAGGCGTGGCTATCCTCTATTCTTACACCAAGTATATACTGCTGCAATGTCAAAGGTACAAAGCACGGCAAATAAGTTGAGGTAAGAAACACACCTTTATCAAACACAAAGCTTTCAGGTACAAGACCCTTTCATTGAGAAAGGGTCTTGTACCTGAAAGCTGTGTGTTTGATAAAGGTGTGTTTCTATCCTCTATTCTTACCTGCTCACACTTCACCCTCTTTCAAGCACTCCCCCAGATTTTCTCCCTGCTGAAATCCTCATAGACAACTGTCATTTAAACATTCAAAAAAGGCTAGCCATTGCTGCCATCTATATTACCCCTGGGAATAACATCCATATCTTAGAATACATCCCCTTGGATCTCGCAAAACATCACCTATGAGACAGTTGTCCTGGGAGATGTAAACATTGATTGGAATACCTTAACCACTGATAGCCCAAACGCCTCCATGCACCTATTTGGCTTCACCCAACTGATTTTTAACCCAACCCATCTAAACAAGCTCAGTAACTAGAGCTCCACCCTAGAGTGGGTCCTCACCTCTAATCCTAATCTTCACCATAACCCCTCCACTATACTTGACACACTTAGTGATCACCATCCCACCTACATACTTAGACACTCACCTCAACGTCACAAACCCCAGCAAGACTGGCATAAACTCTCAAACTTTAATCCTGTCACTTTCAAAATCTTGCACTCTTCAATTGATTGGTCCTTCCTCCACAATCTACCCCTAGAGAATGCTGTTCTTGCCGTCAACATTTTTCTAGATACACTCAACTCCCTAGGCCCAATCAGAAAACTAAGGATTAAAACTCAGTATGCTCCCTGGCTCACACAAGACACCAATACCCCAATAAGTAAGACAGCTTGTGCTTGGGCAAAAAATGGAATAAATCCAAATCCATGTCTGACCCTCATACATACAGAGAGCTCCACAATTTAACTAAAAAAAGGGTCATCCTTGACAAACACATTTTTTCCATAAACCACTTAAAAATTCTCACTCCAATCCCCAACAATTCTGGCAATCTGTTAACAATTTGCTGCATTCCTGCCCAAACAGCTTCCCCACTGAGGCAGCTACACTTCTAAAATTCCTTTTTCATTAATTAAATCCATAATCTCACCAAAACCGATACTACTATTTACCTTTCACCAACTATCACTACCAGTTCTCACAACTTCTCTCTTAAATCTGTCCCCACATCCTATATCAAATCACTTCTGTCCAAACTAAAAACATGCCCACCATCAGCTGATAACTTACCTCCTCATTTCCTAAAAATAGCTGCTAATTCTATTGCTTTCCCTGTCTCTATAGTAAATCAACAGATCTATCAAGGAATGTTCTGTGCCTGATATCTGGAAAAAATTCTATGTTATCCCATATATAAAGGTGGTACTGCAACAGACCCCTATAACTTCAAACCTATTTCCATCTCATCTCCCCCATCTAAAATTTTTGAAAATATCCACAAACAGCTTCTTAATCATATTCTCCAAGAAAGTCTTTTTACCCCACACAACATGGCTTTCAACCAAAGCACAGTACTGCTACTGCTCTGACACCTTTCATCAATATTATCACACCATTATATGATAATAATAAAATCAGTTTCCTGCAGCTTTCTAGATCTATCCAAAGCTTTTGATACTGTTTCTCATAAACTTCTATTATCAAAACGTGCTTCTCTTAACCTCTCTAACTCTACTATATTATGGCTCTCCAGCTACTTCTCAAACAGATTCCAGGTTGTGAGATGGCAATCAAACTTCTCCCCTTTTCTTCCAGTACAAACTGGGGTGCCTCAAGGCTCCATCCTTGGTCTCCTACTATTCAAAATCTTTATTAAATGATATCCACTCTTCTTGCCCACTCTCTACCGTTATACAATTTGCTGATGACTCCACAATTATCTCCTGCTCTGACATCACACACCTTCATATTTTCACTCAAGAATCCCTTCACTCAGTTGAAAGATGGCTTACTTCCCATCAATTACTACCAAACCCTAAGAAAACTAAACTCTTCTTGTTCGTCCCTACCTCCCTTCAGCATCACAAATCTTCCTTCTCTGTCTCCTCCCTGAATAATACTACCATCTCAAATGAACCCCACACCAAACTCCAAGGTGTTATAAATTGATGTCCATCTCAAATTCGATCTACATACTCCACAGTACATTTGCATTAAAAAGACCCATTAAAAACTGTGCCTGCTATATAGACATAATAAATACCTTACAAATGCCTCCAGACTCTCCCTTGCACAAGCCTTTCTACTCCCCACACTGCTCTGTGCTGACCCTATTCTCACACACTTCAAATCAAATACTCACTAAACTAGAACTTACTTATAACAAAATAGCTTGATTTGCCTACAGCCTACCTTACCACACCCACCATTGTATCACCCTTATAAATCTTCAGTGGCTTGAATTAAATCACCAAATCCTAATACTACAGCTTCTCTTGGCTCATTCAGTTCTGCATCAACCTTCTTCCACCCCCTCCCCCTCTTTCCACTCTCATTCAGTCCTATGCTCCCAAAAGCTCTCTCCGTAGCTCACAAAATAACCTATTCCAAGTCTACATGCCCAACACAAATATTGGAAAATTACTTTATAGCTATTCCATTGCAAATTCCTGGAACATACTACCTTTTAATGTCAGATGTATCACTGACCCTAACTCCTTTAAAATAGCAATTAAAGTCTACTTCCATAAATCTTGGGTATGTACTTGCCATGACCCAACCTAAGCTAACCTCCACTACCACAGAGTGCTGCCCTATTTTACTACTACTACCTTACTAGTCCTTTTACAAGCTCCCTGTTCTCTTTTCTGTTCACCTTTTACTCCATATACTGTTTCCTCTGGTTATTTTTTTATTGTATACTAGCTATAATCTTATACCTTAATACTCTCTTGCCTCATATACTCACTTAAATATTTCTTCCTTAATGCACCTATAACTGATCATACTTTGTTATTTACAAACATTTATGTATATGCCCATTGCCCGTTTTTCCCTGATGATAAATCTCTGATTGAATTGTACTTTTGTTATTTTTTATTGAATGTGTTTCTTATGTAAAACTGATTTTATTTATGTACAGTTTACTTTAGTTATAAATTGTTTTATTTTCTTTCTCCTTAAACAACTGTCTATGTTAATGTCTAGTAATGTAATACTGGAGCTTTTCTCTGATAAAAAAGGGCTTTGCCCAGACAGACCAAATTGGTTAACAAATGTCAAATAAATAAATAAATTATTCACTCATTTTAAACATGATTTCTCATAAAATATTGAACACTATATTTCAGATACCCAATCTTAAATGATTTTTCCTACAGAATTAGTATTTTGAGAAGGGACATATTTCCTACACTCCCATATGTTATGTGTTTTATGTTCTACATTTATTTGTAAATAGAATTTTTCAATATATAACCCCTTTTATTTAGTATAATCACATCTGAGTTGGTTGTACTGGAAAGGCAAATACCAGATTTCTGCACAAAAAAATCCAAGTACTTGTCTTTTTCATTTCTTCATTGAATTCAAATACATTGTTGTTAAAACAGTTTTCAAATATTTCATTAGGAGAAGTTATACTCTTGTTAATAGCAGACATTTCTGACAACCACAGAACATCCATGCATTCATTATGCAGCTGCATAGACGTATATATTCTCTTAACTAATCT
>NC_056751.1:521725455-521732955 GCF_019279795.1 Protopterus annectens | reverse complement strand
CAAATGGAACCACTAGTTTAAATTACACAGACACACACAGACACACAGACACACACAGACACACACAGACACACACAGACACACACACACACTTCTCTATAACCTTACCTTCTCTGTCAATGGAACGGCTAGATTAAATTCCGCGTGAGTGCAGAATGGGTTTACATCCACGTTGGCGTGCATGCTTATGATACACACATGCTCCTCCTTAAGGAGAAGATGCCACCACTGCAGTGTTTAGTAGAATATTTTTTTTGTTCCGTTTTATTTTTTATGTTGGAGCCTTCTGGCCAGACACAAACCACCCAAAATCAGCTTGCAATCCTCACTTTGGGAACCTCTGGATTATGGGATACTGTCTCTAAAATGGTGAATAGAAAATGTTTGAACCCAGGACATATTGTTGAATGTCTAAATGAGACATTATTTTGGTTACAATTTAGAATGCAGAAATGCAGTTATATCAGCTGACCTCTAAGACACTGAAAGCAAATGTCCTTTTGAATTAACTGCAAGGAGAAACCATATCCTGGAAAAAAATCCAAAGGTTTGGGTTAAAAATGTTAGCATTCTAAGTTTAAGTTACTAAAGATGCAAGGCATTACACTTGCACAGCCTTTCCAAGTTTCCGGAGCTCCAATAAGTAAAGCTAAAACACATCACACTCATAATAATGTGATTCTCAGAAAGATAGTGAAAAGTGAAATACTAAAATTATCTACAAGTCTAATTGAAAGTCTGAAGTCTAAATCAAGACTCCTCATTCCCCGAGGTTAATGAGTAACAATGCTGTTTCTATTAAAATAATTAAGATACTGCACAGTGCTGCTGGCAGACAGAACATTGCAGCACTCCACATCTTGCTGACATTACAGCAGGGATCCTTTAAAGTAGAGTCAGACAATCATCAGTGAATCATGAAAACAATTTCTATAAAGGTCAGTTGGTTTAATTCTCTTCAAGGGGGTTAGCAAAAGGTCAGAGGGCTTGATCTCTGTGTGGGCTAAATCGAGTGTATCCTTTACCTGCAGGGTGCTCTGTGTTGGAGTGAGTGGTGCTCATGGCCTTGGAATGATCTCCGGCCATAATACAAGCCGCTCATAACCTAGTCACTTTGCAAGGCCTTTCTAGGTAACATTTCACAAAAAGAATGTCCTTGCAGCTGAAGGAATTGCACACATCCATTCCCCAGTGATGTGATTAACCACAGATGAGCACCATCGTTTTGTATCTGCCTGCCAGCTTCAGTGAAGGACACCACTTCCAGCAAACCCTCAGTGTTAGACAACTTGCATCAAAGCTTTTTGCAGTACCAGCTCTCCGTTTTTTTTAATATACTGGTTTAAAATGCTAATCTCACAGTTATAGGGACCTTAATACATCAAAGAAACATAATTTTGTTCAGCCACATATAGCTACAGTTAAAGTAGCACTAACTGTACACGTGATTAGCATGGCAAGTCAGTGATAAAGGTTTCCTCCTCACATCTCCAAGGTCTGATATTAATATTTGACATCCAGTTATTTAAGGTCTGTGAGGAGTTTGCATTTTCTCCCTGTCTGTCCGGGTTTTCATATATGCCCCAAGACCATTCTGTTGCATTAATGTCCATACATGTTGCCCTGGTTGTGGTGGGAAAGGATCTATGATGAATATTTGCATATTTAAGAAGTAAATATATAAAATCTTCCATTTGGCAGCTATTGACTTTTGACTGCAGCAATATGACAAAAAAGGAAGGACGGCAGGCAGAGTAAATTATTCATAATGTACAGTTGACAAGACATTCCACAATACATAGTTAAGTGTCAGTTTGTTATGACCACAGATATTGTTTCATTGATTGAAGATCGAACCTTGTACTCTTTCTACAAATAAGCCAATAGAAAGAATAAACAGGATACATGAACCCACTCTAAATATTTAACCTAAAACAGAAAAAAAATTCAATGTTAAACAAAAATGAATATAAAGCATACAGTAAAGGAAGGTAAACAAACATTTTACAGAAAAACAAAAATGGTCAAATAAAATCTTACTTGATTATATGCTATAATGTCACAAATCAGTGTCATAGGCAATGTCGCAGTTCATGAAGTGAGAACCTATAGAATCTATGCTACAAAACAGCGGTCATATTGTATGGAAATGATAATTTCTAAACTCCTGTTGAAAATAGAAAGAAAATCTGTTTTGCCATTAAGTAATTCTAGAATAAGGGCTGCTGTTTGACACCAGTTGATTTTTTTTTTTTTTTTTTTGCAGTGGAAGGGTTAGATGGATGTATGTAAAATTATAATGACAGGAATCCTTCTTTAGAAAAAGCGTTTAGATTGAAATAATGTACTATTCAACTATATATGCAGAACTGTCTCAACTCAGAAACACTGCACCATTAAAGTCCCCTTAACAGTTAACACATGGGATTAAGGCTCTGAACTACTAAAGAGCCGCTCCCTGTAATAATACAGGGTGTAACTGCTTTCACCTCCAGTTGCCTGCTTTGTGATTCTGCTCAAGTCTCTTGACCAGAGTGTTCTCCAAAGTCGCCCACAAAATGGACACTTGTGCTGAGTGGGCTTACCCTGATAAAATCCTCACAACAAAGTTTTAATCAACTATTACATACTTCAGAATATTCCTCTAGGAGACTGTAGCTGTCTAATAGTGAACATATCTCTCTCATCTCTTAGTAGTGACCAAAGATATGGTCTTTTAACATACCTTGCTCTTAATGTTAAAGGTTAATCCTTTTCAGTTTCAACCTTTACTGTAGAATGGTAAATTAGAACAAAACAGAGATATCACTAAGCTTTACCTTTTATTTTTTTCCAGTAATAAATTCTACTAGCTAATATGAGACAGATAGGGCAGCATGCTGGGTAAATTTTAATAGACAAAAACAGGATGTTAAAGCTTACAAGAAAAAGACCTGAGAGAGAATATTGTGAAAAGCATGACCTGTTTTATCATGACAGAAATATATCAAAAGTTCTTCCCCTAAAAATAGCATGCAGCAAAACCAAGCTTGCAGTCCACAAGTGTTCTCAGTTTCCCACATTTTTACACCAGAAATGAAGCTGATAAAAATCAAATTAAGTTGAATGTTAAATTAATATATTTCATTGCTTTGCCCCCACAGCTTGCCACTATGAATTTGGAAATTTTAATTAAGAAAGTGCTTCCTGAAGGGAGAAAGTGGAGACTAAGACAAAAATATCTTCATGGTAAAAAATACATACAAGCGATAGAATGTACATTGCAGATTTTCTATAGTAGAAGCAAAACTAAGAGCATCTTCATAATTTACACAGACAGATGAAAACACAAGTCTGTCTTTCATGCTAAGCCCACCAAGTACTGAAGTTCATTTTGCTAACTGAATGTACACAGATTCAGGAAACTATTTCTACACAAATTTAGGGAAATATTTAGAATTTAGATTAACCAGAGTAACAGATGGGACTCACCATGGTTAATTTAAGAAAAACCCATACTGATAGCAGACATAACATGGCACTTTTATGGGCTTTGTGACTACTGCATTTTTAGGGAATGTGTCAATTCATCAAGAGAGATTTAAGCAAATTTTTAAGCTGCAAGAGAAATTAAAAAAAACTACTTTAACAATAGAGTTTTCAGCACTTGACTATTGTGCAGCCGCAGAGCTGGTATATAGAAGTTTAAGGGGCATGCGTTGCCCTGCAATGGGGGGAGACTTGACCACCTAACAAAAACACCTCTAATGCTCATGAAGTAGCTTTTACAAATTTCTTTTGAGTTTTTAGCTTTGCTGAGACTGTTGTCAATCAACAACACTTTTACTTTTTCTCTTTGGCTGTAAGTATACACATATTTTAATGGCTTTCTTCCACTTCTGCTTAGGTTTATTTCTTTTATTGACTTGCTGCACTGAAACCTCATCAGTAATTGCACCTGCATATGAACACAGTGTGTGAGGTGTCTGGCAACTGCTGCTGCTCACACTCTTACAAACTACCGAGTTACAAAACATTTAATAGCCATGTATCAGTGATGGACTGGCACCTTACCCAGGAATACGTCTCTGTCTTATTCTCATTGAGTGCCATGACATAGTTTAGCTTGCATATGATTATGAATATGACAAAAGTATTATGGGAAAATGGAGTGAAAAAGATGAAGTTTGATGTTACGGCCCAGTTCTTTCCACCAACCACCTCATAATTATGCTCCCACTGACTGTGCACCCACCAGATCAATCTGTCAAATTAAGGAGACTGCTTCAAGTCACACATGCACTATCATACTAAGCAATAAATGTTTATACTTTGCATATATTGTATCAATGGCAGAGCAGATTCATGTAAGATGGGCTTACTTCTACCAAAGCCATGGCCACAAGAAAAACAAGCATAGTTCTAAAAAAAAAAAAAAGTCTGCACCAAAATCCATTCTGTATTACAAATAAAGCCTGTAACATAACATGGAGAAATCAAATAAATTAAAAGGCAGATAGCAGCTAATGTAAATCTATTTTAAAAAATTCAATATAACACCATATTCTTTCCCAAGTCATTTCAGACTTGAATTTACAACTAAACGAAACCAATAATGAATGAGTTACATAGTAACATGGCTTATAGCACCAATGTAATATTGTGTTATGGACAGATTTCTGTGGGGAAATTGGGTTTGAAGCATATAGTAAATTAATTAGAGCAGTTTTGGGCATTTATCATTTTTTCCAAAGATCATTAACAGCAAATTCCATATGCCTTAAAATATCATTTTTAACTCTGTTCATTATTTTTATAATAACTACTTACTGAAATCAAAATACTGTTAAACCTATGCCAAACAAGTAGGCTGTAGCTAAGAAGTAACTGTCCCTATTTAAAGGCTGTTTAGCAAAAACAAATGCTACCTAAAAAGGCAGTGTCATATTACTTCTAATCTGTTTGGTTCTTGCACAAGTTTTAGCTATTTAATCACCAAGGATGTACACAAATGACTGCTCTCACTGACAAAGTGTGACACTTATGTTGTTGGTGAGTAGTAAAAGATTTGGGCAGATAAATGAACGAACACACACACACACACACACACACACACACACACACACACACACACACAAAATAAAACAAATACAAACTACTGGTGACAACTACAGGTTAAGTGCTTTTGACTTATTAGTCTTCATCAGAACAAACAAGTTAGTGGTTTAAATAGAAAAAGTTAATCACAGGATTTTTCTTACCAAACAGCAACCTTTATTCATATATATTTTAATTAGACAAAAATAATTCCACCCTTCTATAAACTCAATAAAAACACATTTAATAAATAATCAAACCAAGCAAAAATAAATAAATGCATCTTATGGAAAAACTTTATAAAAGGTCCTTATAAATTCACACTAAGCATCTAAAAACAATTATTAGTCATTTGCACTTGTAAAAGTTTGGTTTGTATTTTAAAACAACCTTGTAGTTGATGCTTCTGTTTAAACCCAGGGGGTTAAAAACATTAAAAATAATCTGCCATTTTAATTCTCTATACTCTAATTCTCTTTTTCTGTCTCCATTGAAATCAGTAAGGACCTTTTGAATAACAGGAAAATAAAATCTCTTAAAACTAAGGCAAACTGTGGAGTGTTTGCCCAAAGCATTGTCCATATTCTTAACTTTGATGGCATATTGATGTTCATAGACCTTCTTCCTAAGTTCTCAATTGGTCTTACCTATACAAATGATTCATAAGAACCACACTTTGCCATGTAAACCACAAATTTGGAGGCACACATAAAAAAGCCAGGAGCTGGATATGTTCTATCACTTCCTATGTCCACAAAAAAGGTCTTTCTTGACATGTATTTATACAAAGAGCAGTTGAAACACTTAAAAAGGTACTCTTTCTGTGACCCACACTACTGATCTGTTTTCCTTCTAGCAGAGATTTTACATTTCTACCCTTTTTAATAAACAATGGCTTCTCCCCCACCAGTTTGGAGATCTCATCATTACTGGTTAAAATGTTCCAATTTTTTTGATATCACTCTTTTTACAGCTCTACTATCTAAGGAAAAGTAACAGGCACAGAAAAGGGCCATTCCTGCGGATTGCAATCTGAAGCAAAATTCTTCTTAAGTAATTTATCTTCCATAGCTTCCTTAACTACTCTGTCAGGGTACCCCTATTCACAAATCTAAAATGTAGTGCCTCTTTTTAGTCGGTAATAGCTACCCTGAAAAATAAAAAAGTTGTTAGAGAATAAAAAATCAATGCACTCCATCAGGAACCTTATTTCCCCCAACATGTAATCATTGTTTCTATTCAAAATAAAAGCTGTCCACTCGTCCCCTACATTGTGTAGTATTACAGTATACAAAGATTGTACATTGAATTACTAACAGATCTTCTTTCTCAACTGAAAGATTTTCTCCAAGAAATCATGGGAGTCTCAAGTAAAAAACAGCATACATTTTACCAGGGGAGCAAAGCCCTATTCACAAATTTGGAAACGGCTTCCAGCGTAGAACTTGGTACCAAAACAATATGTCTACATGGTGGGACAGTTGAACTTTTATGAATTTCCTATTTTAGGATTAGAGTTAAGAAGAAAAGAATACATATTGTCCAGTAATAACTAATTTAAGCAAACTATCATGTAATCATGAATCAATTTGTCTAAAGGCTTTTTAATAATACTTTTACTCAAATAAAATCGATGCCAACACCTTCACTATCTTAAGCCTTTTAGTAAAAAAAATAAATAAATAAAACGTTTTAAAACCTGTGCAGGTAACAGAATGCCTTTAGAGGACATTATTAATGCATAAGACAAAAAGAATGATGGTGATACAAAATACTCTGTTGTAGCTTCCAAAATTCTATGTCCTTTGAAATTTCTTTGTCAGACCATACAGATCTGAAGGCAGTTCAGCAATGCAGTTTTTAGACATGATTGTTTACGAGGATGTTTCTACTAACAACTTTGCAACCTGTCTTTCTAGAAAGCATTGTTATAGCAATAGACTGTTAAATTTTCAATCCTGAACCATTAAAAAAACGAAACTGAATGTTGTGAACTGGATAAACAATAAGGATTAATGGAAAAGCAAGTGAGACTGCATTGTTTTCTAAAAGTATGATACAGTTACAAAAGGTTTAAGTTGTTAGACATTATCCTACCAGCGAGGTATTCTTCCCTGCATTACACCACAGAAGTTTCAGAGATAAAAGCGATTATAATGTCGAAGGTCAGGAGAGACCTACATATAGTATCAGAAAAAGTACACATGTAGGAAGTTTACTGATATGAGCAGCACTTTTTGTAAATAAAACCAGTATAATGCTACAAATCATTATGAAACACCATTATTCTGTAAAAAAGATAAATATAATTATTTTATATACAGTTTATTAACTGTCTGGGCATTAAAATGTTTGTTTCTGCGGTTTGAACAAAAATCAAATGTAATACAAATAGGGAAACGGTTGCTTTTAAAAAATAAATTA
>NC_056751.1:521707955-521720455 GCF_019279795.1 Protopterus annectens | reverse complement strand
ATAGAAACTCACAGTTCTTGGTGAGAAATAAATTATGTGCTACACTGAAAATTAAATTCAGGATTCTGTAGAATTCATAAAACAGCGAAAGTTGTAAGTGTAACTTTAATAAGATGTAAGTTTGATATGAAACTACTTTAATCATTAACTAGATTTACCTTTTATCATGGATTATATTGTTACTTCTACTGCAGAGGTGTCATACTGCTAGGATGATGTACCAGAACGCGGCAAATATTTATCATAGATTTCCTAGACAAACATTACCCATCCAGATTAGCCCTTTTCTAAGCTGCATGTCTTCATGAGGGTTCTAGTAGTTTAGAAAATAAGCCCTTTGGCATTTTTATGTAGTAAATAGTTAAGGATTACAAACCATTGGGTATATTTCTTTTTTGCCATTTTAGATGAATTAAACCAAGTGGAGTTCACTGAAAACGACCTTCTGGTCATGTCAGACATTATGAATTTTTATTCCGTTGTTCAGCATGATCAGAGTTTGACATGTTGAGTTTTTTTTTTTAATAGTTTCTAAATTGCATGTTTACAGATGTGGTTTTACAGAATTGCTTTTAGTTTGACAAATTAATGTTTTTACTGGGGGAATAGTATATCAATTGGGTCAGATGTAGTTCCAGATTATTCTATAGTCATTGATAGCATGCTAGAAAAGGCATGCTACAAGAGAAACCTAATAATCTCACAGTCTGAAAAGATAAAGGGAACAGAAAACATAAGTAGGCACTAATGTTATCCAAGAACAAAAAGGTGAATTACAGTAAGAAGGTAACTAACAGGGATTAGACTGCAAAACTGGATCTTAGTTAAAATGCAGATGCCTCTCAAAAAAGAATCATAAAAGGTAGTAAATTGTAAATTTTGAAAGAGCATCTAGAACTGTTTTAAATACTTGGGGATGGACCCACATTTGTTAACAAAAAGACCTTATAACCTTAAGGCAATTTTAGAAAGTAAAACAAACAGTGCAAGTAGTAACTCCACAAACAGACACATTTATCTGCTAATGTTCTAAACAATAAAGGTTTAACAATGATGGACCTAATATCATGGTGTGATTATAGTCAGGTGATATGTTCCATTGATTCATACCACAAGTGACATTAATGTGATAGCCAAAATGCGGGTATGGTCTCACAATCCACACATCTGGCTTCAAGATTAAAATATAAAGCATACAGGTTGTTCTTCTTTTGGCTTTTCCCGGTTAGGGGTCACCACAGCAGAACTCCGGTGTGCTAATAATTGTCAATTGATTTTTACAGTGCCAAGGTGCCAGCTCGACACCCAACCTTCAACAAAGGCACGCCCATTCACGCATGCCTTTCAAATGACACTCGACCGCGGGGAGGACATGCAGACTCCACACAGAAGGCGCTCCAGCCGAGAATCGAATGGGAGAACCTCTTACTGTGAGGCGACAACACTACTGCTGCACCACCGCAGCTTACATACATACAAATGCAAAATCTAAAGCATGCATACAAATGAAATCAATAACCATCTCACTAAGTGAAACTTGGCCTCAACAAGATGCAGTAAATATGTGCTGTTGCTCTAGGCTACGGGCCTATGCCATCCACAATGAATAGGCTCTACAATGAGCATCCACAGATCAGGTGCTTCGGGCTAGATTTCCCATATATCTTTCCTAATTACATCTTGATTCAATGCCTTCCAGTCATCCCTTCTCCACAGTGGAAGCACATTGAATAAAACTATCACCTAGACACACACACAAACACATTACTTTCCAGGGAAGGATGGCAATACTTGCAGCACTACCAACATTCGTTCTTGGCTCAAGGTATATCACTATCACCAGTCTCAATTACCAGACTGGGGAACTCCAATTACTGCTCCAGTCCTGAGAAATAAACCTATTACAAGCACATACTGTAATGTACAACAGACAAGTTTAGCCAACAAGAAAAGCATATACTAGAAGATACAGCAAGTCAAATTTCATCAATTAATAAATAAGTACATAAGTAAATAAATGAACCCCATAATTAAAATGCAAGTTATTAAATATACCTTACTTTTTAAAGTTGGATCGAACAGCTAAAAGTTAATTTGAGGACAAATGAATAACCATTTTGAATAAATTGGATGGTTAGAAGAAAATGTGACTAACCAGTTAAATCTTTGCTAGCTATATCTAACTGGAAGAGTTATTAAGTCCGATCAACACAGTTTGCATGCAAGTCATATAAAATACAGATACACAAATGCAGAAATAAACTCAGTGGCACAGAGTAGCAAGCCAGTCCATACTCAAAAGTCATGAGCAACATTCAAATACTAGAATGATGAAAAACAGAGCAACAGCTACTGGAAAAAGGTTCATTTCATATGACATCTTCTTATAACGGGCCCGCAGTGGAAGGAATACCATTAACGTCATTTTATTTCAAATCCTTTTCCCTTCCATGAACCACAGAATATGGTAGTTTGTGGAAACTTTCCATGAGAGAATGTTTTTCAGTTCCAGTTCTGTCCTGTTTTACTAAATAGGATCATTTCCCTCCTTCTTGCTAACAGTTGCCACCCAGAACAAAAGATACAGATTCAGTGTAATTACCTGCTACAGCTTAGCTGCCCTTTCCCTGGTAAGAAATTGACAAAATCTTTTGGTTGCTTTTTACATTTAACTTCTGCTTAAGCACAAACAATAAACATTCCAGTTTTTAATATCTGCTGTACATTTTATATTTATATATTTACTCTGCTTACACAAAAGAACATGGCTACAAAATTTGTGTACTTATTTATTGCACAGAAAACCATTTGTAACTTTCATACATCTTTGTTGTGACTGAAAAAACATTGCCAAGTTCAATCATATAGTCTCTGTCTCTCTAACAGAGCAGTGACTGCTTTATATATAAAACCTCAGAACTCTTTCCATCTAGACTTCAAATTAGTTTTCTTAAGACACGCACAAAAATTGTCACTTGAGATGAGGGTGCACCCTCCGGGTTTATGAGGATGTACCTTATGGGCATACCATTCCCTTCTTTTCTGATAGGCCATCTGCAATGGCATTACTGGGACCAGTCGTATTCTGGAGTCTCATGTTGTGGGACTACAAACATAAAATCCATCTGAAGAGATTAACATTATGATTACTTTCCCTTTGTGACCACTTCTGTGATGATAGTGAAATGTCCATTATACAGGTAAGGTTGAAGCTTTTGCGGAGTCCACACTATGCCCTGGCACTGATCTTTCGTAACTGCATTTGATTCTCATCTGGGCTGATGTTTACAGCTGAGATACACTATGGAATGTTCTTCTCTCCTTAGCTCATTACAGCCATGTGTGCCTCCAGGCGTTTGTGCAGTTACCTCCTACTTTGCTTCTAAGCATCAAATATTGCTTGTTCATATTTGCGTTAATAACTTCAAAACTATGCTACAGACATGGTATCAGGATATTTTATCTTGAATACACAATGGCAAGCATAATTGTAATGATATTTGACCTCTGTCAATGAGTATTTGTTAGATCTGTAAGGTGATAACCTCATTTTTTTAAAAGCTTAAGCCAAACCACAGTTAATTCTACACACTCACTGGATGGAATGAGTTAAGGAGACACCTCTAAGTACAGCCCTCAAACCATGGATTGAAGCATCCCACTTTACAATAATTTATTTCTTTATTTATTGACATTTGTTGACCAGGAAAGTTCACTGGGTCAGAAACCCATTTTCACTGGAGGCCCGAGGAGAAAAGCTCCATAATGAGTAAAATACCAACTTCAGATTACAGTAGATAGGTAGTTAGACAATTTTTAAAAGAAAGACTTTAAACTACATAAAAAAAATTCTTGACTGAATTCAGCACTGACTAGCATAGTGGGCCGGCTCAATATGTCTAAGCATTTGGAGTGCCTCCTCACTGACCTGAGTCCAGAACACATTATCTGTTCTAGAATACATTACCTCTATTGAGAATAGCTATTACTGTGACAGACAAACACTACAACTGTCTTTCTAGGGGAGTAGTGTACTGGAAATAAGTGAAGGTAAAACTAAATACATTGAACCAAGGAATTTATTGCCATTGTTATGCCTTTAAACAAACATAGAAAATGCATTGTGCAGGCATTCCGTAGTATGGTCTGGTTTTAGTAAGTTTAAGTTTTCTGTCATAGATCTAGACACGAACACCATTGGTAGTGTTTTTAATGTTTGTTTGAAAAATTAGTCAGCCATACTTAACCTCTTTTCGCAAGAAATCTGGATAAAGCCTAGCCTGATATAATGGGGGAACAAAGGCCCAAAATAGGGACACATTCGTCTAAACTTAGAAAGTTGCTAGAATAACAGGATAAATAGCATGTATTTTCTGAAGGATATGAAGCCTGAAACTCAAATGCACATCATTAATTAGTGACTTTAATCCTTAGATCATCCTGGTGATTTGTCAAAAAAAAATTTTATGAGGAACAGACCAAAAAATATGAGGCAAACATCTGTACATTTTGCAAAAATCTGTAACTTGAGAGGTATGGTCAAAGTGGCACATTAGACTGTCTTACACAATAATCCCCAATATAAATAATAAGATGTGTACTTAGGGCATATAAGAATAGTATAAATACATTTTTGTTATTTTATACAGCACTGTCTACATGATTCATAAACAGTTTTAATCATTGGAGATCTAATCCCATGCTAGAAAACAGGGAGCAATAAACTGACCTAAGAACCCTATCTAAAAATCCATTTAGAAAACACAAGTCGTTCCATGATGGATCTTCAAAACTATCTTAAATATATCCCCAGGAAATTTTCAAAAGAAGTCAGTAACTCCCCAAGACATAACCAGCCTCACACTACAACCTACTTCCTGTGGCTTGGTTGAAGATTATTTCCACAAATACTTTAGTTATCTCCCTAGTTATACTGGGACACCACAACAAATGCTCCCTCAATACCACCATAATATCTTTTCTTTTACTAATCTTGTCCAAGGACATTCTCTTTACTTTTGGATGCCCCACCCCCCTATAAATATACAACCTACACCCATGGGTCATTTACCACTGCTGTGACTTCATTACTAAACCCCAAAAACACCATCTGGAAATCTACCATAGTCAAACCACTCCCCAAGCAAAAACAACCTAGACTCCATTCACACGATCATCCCATTTACATCATCCCCTCTCTGTGCAAAACCTCTGAGTAAGGTGTCTGCTTCCACCTCAGGGTAATATTACTAATACTAACTTCTGTCACTTAAAGAGCATGGCTTCTGTTGGGTCTATATTATATTGTCGAAAGCCGACAATGTCTAATCTGACATTGTTGGCAGGAGAATATCGAATGCTCAGAATCTCGAGCGTGTAAATGGAAATCTCCATAAGGGGAGATTTCCATTTACTGCAATGTAGTGTGGTCTCAGAGTTGGTATATTTAAGTAGCGGGGGGTGTGGGGGGTGCAGGGGGACTTGCCCCCCCCTGCTTAAACCTGTTAGGGTACTTTGTTCTTTTTTTGTTTTGTCTTTTTATAAGGTCGACATTTGAAGACATCGACCATATGTTGTTAGATGTTTTCAAGCGATCTTATAATCTAGATCCCTTCTGTTCAGGCGAGAGCACTTCCGCAGACATTCGGTAAATGACTCATGGTATTTTCATGTCAATGGAAAATACGTTACCTGCTACAATCTTTCTCGACATCACAAGAGCCTTTGACTTAACCACAAGTCTCTTATACTATAACCATCAGAACTAGGTATTACATGTGCCCCATCCCCTGGTCGCAAATATATCCAACAAATTCCCATTTCATAGTTTACTACAATTCCTGCACCTCTCTTACTTCTCCTCAAAGCTGTACTTCAAAGGGCTATTCTTGCCCATCAAAAAACTTCCACTGAATCTTCATCACCTTCCTCTCCTCTTATACACATATGCTTGGTCCACTTCCACTCCAACCACTCCTTAACTTATTTATAGCAAAATCTGTGACCCGATTTCAATTACCTCAGTAAAAATATATACTAAACACATTCAAAACTAAATATATGCTTTTTGGTACTAAACAAAAGCTTAGTATATCACAAAAACTTTAAATCTATGATCAGAACAGCCATCCTTTAGAGCAACTGTCCTCCTTCATGTTGTTTGGTGGTGGTGACTGGTTAGATCCCTCATCTTGAAAAACACATGTAAAAATAATCCAAAATAATCTCCTACTCGTTTTGAATTCTGTCTCCCTTTCATATCAGCAGCATCTTCTAAAAATCCACCACTGTTCAAAAACACCAGAAAACAAAATTTGTAGATTGATCACATGCTCACCCAGAAATTAACACCACCGCATAACACTAAAAAATGCAAACTGGCTACCAGTTAAACAAGGAGCAGACCTGATCCTGGCCTCTCAACTGTTCAAACTTGAACTTTCTTTCCTTCTCCTAATCTCAAAACTAAACACAAGCCTTGGCATTCAACCTAAGAAACTCAAATCATTAGGTCCTAAATCACATCTCTCTCTCTCCAAGCAATATATCTCTGACCATGCATTCTCAGTTTTTGGTCTCAAACTGTATCAACCCTTTCCACTTAAAATTAAAGACATCAACTCCAAATTCCACTTGGTAATAAAATCTCATTTAGTCTACCAAGCAGAATGTACCGGCTACCCATCAGGTGACATGAAATATTAATTGAATTCTTCTCTACTCGAACTATTTCACTAATATTTGCTCCCTATCACCTCTTGCATTCATTTTACTCTAACTTTACAGATATTTTGCAAGATTCTGTACATATTCTATATTAATACATTGTATTTACTTTGTATTCACAGCCCAATCCTACCATTCTAGATTTTTCCTCTCACTTCACTGTTACGGTACTGTTGCTTACTTTTTATGTCCAGTCACTTAGAGTCAGATCTGATGCTGAATTTGATTCGAACTGATAAGTGCTATATCCCAGTAAACAAATTCAACTGAGAAGTGTGTATATACATGCAAATCAGGAGATACTGTATTACTGCCCAGAAAATACAGCCAGGAGAGAGTAACCCATCCACCTAAAGAATTTCTCATCCTTTTGTTTGCATTTCTGTCTTTCCAAGAAAAAAATTCCATTCATTCACAATTCATAATCATTTTATTATGGTCTACAGTCCATTCAGGAAACAAAGCTATCAACATCTGTTTCAGTAAGCAAGCAAAAAAAAAAAAATACAAAGAGAGAAGGTAAATTGTTGTATGTGGTCTGAAATTTGTACATTTACTCCAAATTTACATGAGCTGTCATACAATTATTGCTTTCATAAATCCACAATACATGAAAGAAAATCCTCATACTGACATCAAAAGTTTATTGTTTTGTTAAAAATGAGGGCTGCTAGATTTAGTGTTGCATTGTCATATTGTCTTATTAAAACAAGTTTTTATTCTATTAATTTTTATACTAATTAACTTTTTATGCTAGTATGAGAATTTTATTTCATGCATCATAGATATATGAAAGCTTTTTTGATTTGCCTAGTACCTGAAATGTCATTAAGATCTGTACAACACTGACAGAGTAATTTGTATCAATAGCTTTTAGATAAGTGAGCTCCTAAACAGGAAGTGATGTAATTTTGGGGCATTGTGGTAAGGTATATTCAGAGTTAGACATCAGGATAATTCATTTATTCCAAAGGCCATCAAGCCTCATAGATGGGATATATGTCATTGGGAATCAGTAATAAATTAACCCAAAATGGCATTTTAAGGTCTCCTAAAAAAAATTATCGGAGCAATTTGAAAGTTTGTAATTTGGGCTTTAAGAGTCTGTTGCACGCAAGTAGATGTGTGATAAATAATAAACATCCTTTAAAAGTATGATCAATAAACTGAGTGAATGTGAATTAATAGAAACATCATAAAGAGATGTCATGGTGTATTCCCCTTGCTCAAGGTATCTTGGAGTTAGTATTTCTGAGTACTAGGGGCCTAAGAACTGCAGCCCTGATGATGTTGTACTTGGGGTAAGGGCCTCATGCAAAAATGCCATAAAAGAGCTACAGTGACTTTTAGTTTCAAATACAAACTGAGTCATGATATATGTTAGTCAGAATTTTATGCAATTCACTGCTGTGTCATATTTGTCAGAATGCCAAATGGTCCATTATTAAGTGTATCATCTGCACAGTGTTATGAAACTCTCAAACTCTACAGCCACAACAGTGTTCTATAAATAAAACAAATCATGTCTCTTACTTTACCTTTCTTGCATGCTCTGCTATATTCACCTTTCCTCATCAACCAGAAATATGTAAAACGCTACCTTAAGACTGAAAGTTTAGCAGAGCAACACAAAGTCTCCTCTATTCCTTTCTATCAAAAACAAAGTAATTAAATGCAAGCGTACTCAAGACACAGACAAATTATGTTGTTTTTTTTTCTTTCTTGGTTAAATGAACTATAGTAAGGAACAAGTATTTTGCTCTGAATTAAGGCACCACTTCTGAGAATACAAAGCACAGCAACATCAGTTTCTGACCAACAAAGTAGATATCATTTCACATCCTATTTACATTCCAACATGCAATTGACCCATTTCATAAAGACTCATAATTGTTTGGAATTGGGGAATATAAGGAGAACATTAAGGGAAAGGGTGTTTTTATATGGGTTTTGGAGAGAATACATCTCCTAATTGTGCATTTACACAGTTATCTTACTTCTCAGATGGTTGAGTTTGTTAAAAAAGTATTGGAATATATTATTGACAAATGCTGTCTTCTGATGTGCCAGAAATTGTTATAAGGAGAAGACAAGAGTATATCAGATTTTATAATACGTAGTAATTATTTTAAAATTAATTCATTGAATCTTAAGAATGGGAATGTGTGCTGTGGGAACAGTTTAGCATGTGATTATATGCAACAAGGTAATTCTTGCTCATTAAATTTAAAGATTTGTATAATAAAGTTAATTTCTGATTTGTAAATTGGTAGGGATTATATATACCGTTTGGTGTACTTGTTCTAACTTGTATACAGGAGAGACTAAATGACAAGAAAAGGATTTTAGAACATGTAGGTGATATAAGAAATGGTAGAGACACTAGCCCAATGGCTAGGTATTTTATTTCACAAAATCATGCACTAAAAGATTTTAAATTTATGGTACTTCTGCAAAGTCCACGTAACACTATGGACATTCTAAAAACATTCTTACAGCAAAAGAAGTTTGTTTTATTTTAAAGTATCAAACATATTCCGAAGGGGTTAAATGCAGATATTAAATCTAGCTATGTTTTTTTATTCTAACTTGATATTATTATTTGCATATTTATTCTTTTATTGATTATTTGCATACTTATAAGGCTGTGCAACTTGATTTATTCTGTGCATCTGGACGACTGGATAGCCAGTGTGTCAGGGACTTTCAATCTTGTTCAAATAAAGTGGATTTTTAACAAAGACAAGTGTTTTGTATAATGCAATTTGGTTTGTCAGTGCCTCCTGATTCACTGTGAAACATTTCCATAGGTACTAAATAATATTTTGAAGGCGATTTCAACCAGGTAACAGATGGGACCTTTTTGTTAACTGTTCAAAAATATAGCTTGTACAAGAAAAGAGTTTGTGTGTTCTACCCACAGCCAACCAGAGTAACAATTAACATGCATTTTAATGAACAAACAAAATTCATTCCACCTTTAGAACATTCAAACTATTGTTCTTTAGATACACTTGCATGTATAAGTACATAGACATGTACACATATAAGTACATACACATGTGCACAGACACACTCACAAGCCCATGTGTACACGCATATAGCTCTAGCTAGCTAGATAAGTAACTAGACAGACAGCGAGATAATATTTTCTTCTTATTCCATCTTCCGGTAACCTTATGATTTAATACTTTAAAGTCATCTAGCCCAAATGTTTCTGTTCTTTACTAACCTGGAATTAGACAACACTGGAAGAAGTAAAACTTTGAGACAGTGATTTTACTCTTTAACAGTAAATTGTGCCTATAGATAGGTGAAAAGAAATATGGCAGACATTACAATATGATGAATCCTTTCTGCAACATAGTTTGGGTGTTGTTTTTCAAAACATCTTTTTTAACTTTAAATTTTTTTATTGTTGGAGCCAAATATTTTTGCCAAATAAAAATATGGTCCCTAAGAAAACAGACCACCATACCCTAATGCATGCTTTCTGGTTTTTCTATTGCATGAAAACATGTTGCTATTTTTCATACAATTTCGGTTTTAATTTTACCATACTATTTTCCACAAGTAGCTCAGGAGTCTACAGGAAAACACCTATACAGACACTGTTCCATACAGTATGGCCTTTTCCAAAAGAAAAGCAACAAACCAAAGCATCTCCAAGAACCACAAGTTAAATGTTTCCAAAAGCACATCATAAGAATTTAATAGAATAAACAAGCATATCCATCTACACTCCATCTCTAATATCTTTGCCACAATATCCCCATTTTTATACTTGAACTAATGATATCCAAAATGCTAACGTTTCTTCTTATAAGAGAGCAAAGAATCTAAAGAAAAAATGTAGGTTACAAGGAACAAAATACAGACCAGAGAATAAATGTTATATAATGTAATATTTTTCCATGTCAGAACTGACAGCAATGCAAATGTATCTGAAGAATTATTTAGTAAATTCATTAATGAAGAATGAGTTTTATTTGAAATGTTTAGCAAAATGTGATTCACAAAACTGAAAATGTATGGCACTATGTAAACTACATGATGGGCAAATTTAGAGGAAACTAAAAGATATATTAGTGACCTTATATCAGATATGAATAGGAAGGTGAATACTAATGCCCTTAGTAAGGTGAATATTAATGTCTTTTTAAAGCACATTTGTGAAGTGTGGACTGATCACCAATTTGGAAATTAGTCCAAGTATAAGAAAGAGTGACAAAGACTGATGGATGTGCAGTTTCAGGGCTAATCAAACTCCATGTCTTATTGATAAAGTCAGTATTAAACATATTCTGAAATCAAGGGGTCTAAGGACGTTACATCAGATCATGTGATTTGAATGTAGAAAAGTTCTTAAAAAAAAGTAGGATGACACTTGCAGAACAGTTTAAGTAAAAACTGTGAAAAGCTAGTGTATTGGATCTATTGTATACTTGTTATTCTATTAAATATTCCACTTGTGCTTTTAGAAACATTCAACTTATGTTTGTGCTAGAAGTTTGTTTTGTCTGGTTTGTTGATTTTTAGGACTAATTCTGGATTCATCTGCTGGAGCTAACAGATCTTTTTTCATTTCTGAAAGAACCCAGTACTACATTATATTTCACATTACTGAGAAATCCTTTACTTCTTTAACCGTTCATCTTGTCATTCATAAAAGCAATATTACTTATCTTTACCAGAAACAGTAAATTAATATATCAGCTTTTTTGTATGACTGTGGCTTGGACATCCTGACTCATGATGGCGATAATAATCTTACTATTGTCATGGTTACTATGATAAACCATATTAATATCAATGTCTGTTATGAAAAGGGTTATTTAAATTCTTAAAGTTACTTTATTAGTAACCTACAGCACCAACTGGTATATTAACATATGTAAAATACATCTGTTTAGCAAATCCATTATTAGGGTTTTGCCATACCTCTGAACCTCTTAGAGCAAGAAATCTGGACAAAGCCATAAAAATGGGGGGACAAAGGCCTAAAATAGGGACAATGTTTAAATATTGCTCTTACAAACGTAGGAAGGTGATAGAATAAAAGAATTTGAATTAACGTGAATTTTCTCATGGGTATGAAGGCTGAAACTCAAATGTCTGTCATTATTTTCTGAATTCAGTCCTCTATAATTAGCCAATGATTTGACAGAAACCAAAATTTTATGAGGAACAGACTAAAAAGTTAAGACAAAAATCTGGACATTCTTGGAAAATCTGGACAGTTGAGAGATACTTTCAAAGAGAGCCCCCACAGTAATAGGCTCTTCCTAGCAAGACTATAAATTTATTTAAGAGAAATGAGTAAAATTATAGCATGCACCTCACATCTGCAGTATGTATTATTCTGTACTTCTTAGGAATACAGTAGTATTTAAACCAAAATTACCAATGTAAGGTATGATAAAGCTTACTGCTGTAATGCTCTTTTAACTCAATTTATAAACCGTTTCAGTACCAGTTTCTGCTCTACTTTACATGGCACAGCTAATTTAACCACTGCAAAGTGACAACTCTTTTTCTCATGGCCAGCAGCTATGCATCCAGCTGCTTTTCTTCATGGGAGACTACATGGCGTTCATGGATATAAGTAGTTACATGCTGTGTAACTACACTATTCTCCTCTGAGCCGTACCTGCAAGTACTTCCAGTGTTCAGTGTGCAAAACTATTTGTACACGAACATTGGGAATCCTCACAAAACTCCCTCTGTCAGTGTAAGCCTAGCAGTTACTACCTCTACCCACCCACTTCCTTAGC
>NC_056751.1:521682955-521697955 GCF_019279795.1 Protopterus annectens | reverse complement strand
TAGGAGATTACTAGGCTATTGACCCAGAGATCATTTTAAGCCTAGCCATTTCATCCCAATGTAATACCATAGAAATACTTCTCAATACCCAAGATTGCATTTAGTGATGACTGCCCATGTCCAGGAGGGTTGTGGGGGGCTATACCTGGTAATAATTTACAGTGCCCTATCCACTCATCCAGGTTCCTCTTTAGCAGTTTCATAGATGTGCTCTGTTTCACATGAATTGGTAGCCTGTTCCAAAGATGTGGCAGTTGCTGAGTCACTGGGAGATAAATCTGTCCCTCCAGCATGTCCTATTTAAATTTTTAAGTTATTTTGGTCCCTGAAATGGGCAGTCATAGTCCCTTTTGATTTATACTGTAGATATGCAGCAAGTTCATTAGGTTTAAGTCTTGTATTGCTCTGTAGGCCAGGCATAAGTCTCCACTAAGAAGTCTATATGATATGGAGTACAGTGACAGGGACTTTAGTCGGTCTGTGTAAGGCACCTGCTGGAGCTCCTTGATCTTCTTTGTTAGAAACCTCTGAGGTCTCTTCAATTGCTGCAGGTGCTGTGTATGGTACATGCCGAATGGGACATTATACTCAGTTATGGGAAGTGCCAAGTATAGAGGGGTTATAACCTCTTTGCTCTCAAGGAATGCCTTTACTAATCAAGTGTGCTGTGTAGAAAGCTTTCCTTGCTACAGCAGACACATGGTGGTTGAAGTTAAGGTCACACTCAACTTTTGATCCCACATCCCGTACCACTCTGTGGGTACTTAGGGTCTTGCTATTGATTTGATAGTGTGAAGGGACATTGTTTGTGCTAAAGGGAATGATGCTGCATTTCTTTGCATTCAGTCTGAGACCATGACTAATGCACAAGGCATTAGTCTCCATGAGACCCTCCTGGAGTATAGTGATATCATTTGGGGATTCAATGATTGTACCTAGCTTGCAGTCATCTGCAAACTTGGTCAGCCACAACCCCTTTGTTTTGACCTGAACTTCTGAGAACTATATACCAAACAGTTGGGGGCCCAGCACTAACCCCTGTGGCACCCAACTGTTAACAGGACTGCTGGGTGATGTAGAGTCACTCACTTTGATAGTGTGTGTGTGTGTCCGTTTTTTGAGCCAGTTGGCAACCTATCTTACAACAAAGGGGGTTTACATTCAGTTTGCTAAGTTTATCGGTAATGCCTGAATGTGGGATTGTGTCAAAAGCCTTTAGCAAGTCGAGGTATGCTGTGTGCACATATTTGCCCTCATCAATGGCCCTGGTCACATTTTCAAAGTAATCCACCATGTTTAACATTTAGGATCTGCCCTTGACAAAGCCAAATTGGGTAGGATCCAAGGTTTGGAGGTCAAATATGTCCTTGTTTATGAGGTCCATAATGATACATTATATGGCTTTACAGATGAGGCTGGTCAGGCTTATGGATTTGTAATTTCTACAATCTGTTGCTAGGCCACCTTTTTGGAAGGGAACAACTGTTGCTGTTCTCCATTCCACAGGAACAAAGCCTGTGGTTAGGATATGATTGATAAGGGAACTTAGTGTCCATGCTAGTTCATGTTTTAGCTTGTTTAGAAGATAGCTTGTGATGTCGCCTGGTCCCATAGAGGCTGTGTTTTTTGCCTTGGTCAAGACTTTGAGGACCTACGCTTCAGATATGTAGGGTGGGGGGTTTGAGGGAAGGTTTAAGATAAGTTAGGAGGGGATAAGGGAGAAAAAAGTTCACCAAATCTATCTGCTAACAGGTTAGCCATCTCTGTGGGGTCAGTGTTTGTGATACCATTGGCCACTAGTTGTGCACATGTTTGGGTCCTACCGTTTAGGCTATGCACGTAGCTGTAAAAGGCCTTATGATTATCCTTGGCTGTACTTTCTAAGTTTCTTTCAAAGGAGCTCTTTGAGAATTTGACAAGTTGTTTTATTTGCTTGTTGAGGCTGAGGAGGGTGCATTTCCAATGATGTGGCCTTTTCTTTGTTTTCTTGGACAGCAACTTTTCTCATTTATTGTAAAGTTTGTTGATGCTGGATGTCCACCATGACAGAATATTTTTACATGGGGCTCTGGCTTAGATTATTTCTAGTACAGCTAAGTTTATACACCTATGCAAGTGATTGTACAAGGATTTAGCGTAAGCTTTGGCACAGTGACCACCAGCTTGGTGTGGGGCTTGGAATGCATTTATACCTTCACCTAGAAGGGTACAGTTTGCCTTGGTGAAGTATTTTAGTCTGATTTCACCCTTTGTGAATTCTGATGCAATTTTAGTCCAACATAAATCCCTCTTGCATACTATTTTACCATTTCTCCATCAACTTTCATTCCTTTTACCATTAACTTTTGTCTGATAGTAGCTGACAAGTACCTTTCAGCTAGTGAACTATTTTCAGGTTCACCCCAAAGCAAGTACAATATGTACACAAACAACATATGTTGAGGTATAATGGTGCATGTAAAAAAGAAGATGTCAGGTAGTTATCTTTTCACATGCTATTATAATGTTGCTGAAAGGGTAAATTTTTAAGAGGTGATTACTTTTCTTTGGATTTCACAAGCTTACACATTATTTACAAAACAGGAAAATAATGTTTTTTTTTTTTCATTTTTGGAGGTATAAATGATATGGTGAATGTTGGAGGGTTAATAATGATTATTCTAAACTGTGATGCAATGTATACCAGATTCTAAGTACCATGTCTAAGAATTAATTTTCACCATACAAGTTTAACTGCTTTGGACCGTTAGAATAAATGTGAGTCATGAAGCAAGAAAAGGTTGATGTGGATTAACATTACACCTGCTCTCCCCCCAAAAAAAATAATATCCGTTTTTGTTCTTTTTTGTGCTACATGGATATAAAGTTTTGCATTGTTCCAAGTTCTATAGAGTTCTCTGGCAATTTGTCTGATATTTAGAAACACCGACTCTATGAAATACTTCATTTCATTTTTAAATGTAGCTCCTTTTCTACTGCCTGCATGCATTTCTTCAGTCTTACTTCTAACACTTGCTCTTTCACTATTCCTGTCAGTATCTTCTGTGCCTCTGTGATGTCTTTCTCTTCTCTTTTCCAATATAAACTTTCCTAGACTTTAATTTTCTTTTACAGTGCAATCAGATTAATACGTGTCTCTCTTGTCTTCTTCCTAATATGTCTCAGCCTGCCCGTTATCTCTCTGTACTACATATACCCCTCTATCCTCAGTCTCTATGTCCCTACACAATTAAATCAGTACTTGTTTTTCATAATACCCTTCCTTAATATACCTATTTTACAGACAGCAGACTCCTCACCATACAGATCCATCGTCATTCATATAAATATCTCCCTGTATCAATCCCTATTACTACCTGCCTTACTTATCAGTCCCTATACCTACCTGTCAGCCCTTCCTACCATCTTACTCTACTTTACTTCTCTTATTAATCTCTACAACTAACTGCAGCCACCCACATTTGCCTCACCACACACTATCATTTATCTATACATCCTTCTGAATCCCAGATATGCCGCTGTTTCATTTTCTATCGCTAGCATTTCTTGCTATACTCATACATTCCACCAGCTATCAGAAGTCTCACTCCCACTGTTACTTACCTCCACTTACAATACAATACTTATACCACAATACCGTAACACATCTCTCTAATATCTCCTCCAGCCTACTCAACATTAATTTTATTTCATCCTAAAATACAAGCAAGCAAACCTGTCTATAAAGTCAAGCCCAACTATAAGTGGTTCTTCAAAAACCACATTGTACCTGGACAATAATACTGGGAGGGGATACAAATCCCATTCTCAGTCACAGTCATCTAGCCCTAGACCCCACCAAACCAGCCCCACACATCCTGAAATAACAACAGGCTACCTCTTCAACCACCTAGAACTTAAAATACTGCACAGTAACCTAAAAAGTCTCTGTAGGAAAAACAAGAAGTTCATCCCTGTATATCCCACAACTCTCCTGATCTCTTCATAGCCATGGAAACCTGGTTAAAGCCAATAACTAAAGATAAACAAACACTCCATTAAGGTTATAATATAGTCAGACTCGATATAAGTAACAAAAAAAAAAAAAAAACAGACAGAGCTGGATTTTTTACATAAATGTTTTACATCTTTCCACTTACCATGATACTATAACCACTTTTAACAATGCTGAACTTCTCTTCTCACTCCACAAACTAAATACTCACTAATCTGTAGCAATCATAGGTCTACCTGTTACAAACATTCCCATCCAGGAAGAGATCCTGTCCTGTATCTCGGCCAACATAAGACTGGAACCCATCTTGCTAGGAGACTTTAACATAGACTGGCAAAAGACAGCCCTAGAAAACACAACAGATTCAATTCAGCTATACAATTTTTCTTGATTGATCAAGACTCCAACTAGAATTAACAAGACCATGTCTAAAGAATCTATCCTAGACAGAATTCTAACATCCACCCCAAACAATGTTGCCACAGGTGGCACCCTGGAAGTCAAGTCTCAAACATCCCTGCAACAATATAGGCAGTTAAGGAATCTTAGCAAACAATGCATAAAACAGAACAAAAATGCTTATTATAGCAACATCCAAGATGCATCATCAAACAATCCAAAAAAACTTCTCGAAATCCGTAAATACATTAATCAAGACTGGAAAATCTACTCAGCCTAGCTCATCCCCAAAACCTACTCACAAAGCATTGTTTCACAGTTAAATCACATTTTATAAATGCAGTAACCTCCTTCATACAAAAGAAAACTAATACAAATCTAGGAATCCCATTGCAATCACTGAAGCCACAACAGACCTTCACATTCACGCCAAAGCCAACTTCTGCAACTGAAAAATACATGTGCACTCTTAAATTAACAACCACTGCCCCTGCCCAAATTCCATCTGAATACATGAAACTCATTGCAGACAAACTAGCATATCCTTTCTTAGTTCTAAGAAATCATTCTATCCAAGAAAAATACCTCTCCAACTTATGGAAAAAAATGTTATACATGTATTACTTCACATAACATTCTCTGTCCCATGATTTCAAACCCAGTCACAATACAGCCACTGCCATCCTAGGGTTTACAGATAAAATAAATCACAATAGAAATTCAGTTTTCTAACCACAGCCCAAGTTCTGGATCTATCCAAGGCATTTGATACAGTCAGTCATCAAATTCTAACTAAAACCTTTTCCTATGGGCTATCCCACTCCTTACTTAACTGACTTTTTAGTTGCCTCACTAATAGTTCCCAAACAGTGAAATACCAAGACAAGTTCTTCTTTTATTCCTATATCCATCGGAGATACATAAGACACCATCCTAGGACTACAACTTTAACTTATTTATCAATGGCCTGAACACAGCAGTCAAAGAGTTCACCGCAGTACCATACATGGATGACTGCACTCTAATATGTGCTGCTAGGACACTACGAATGCTCTAAACACTCACCCAGAAAGCCTTCTGATCCATAAAAGATTGGCTCAACAACTCGCCAACTATTTTTGAATAAAAAAAAAATTAAACTACTACTGCTCACCCCTAAGTCTCTCTCTTCTCCCAAAAAAACTGCCTTTAATATAACGTTATTCAACCAGAGTAATATAGAAGTGGTGTCCCATGGACAACCACTGAAGTTTGATGTCTACCTTCGGCAAACCACACACCAAAGGCTAGGCTGCCTCTACAAAGTAAAACACTACCTCACTGACTCTGCTAGACAAAGCACAGCCACTTCTTTTCTACTCCCCACCCTTTTATATGCTTCTCATATTCTAACCAGTCTTGACTTCTCTCTATCAGCCAAACTAGAACAATGGTACAATAAAGTAACCAAATCTGCACCCAACCAACAACACAAATCTCATCACTGCCTCTCTCTAAAATAATTAAATTGGTTCAAACTATATCATTCTCTCTTGTACTCACAGTTAACTGCAACCTTGAAACTAATGCACAACCCTGAACATTTTCCATCTGTTCACTCCATCATTCAAACTTACACTACTAAGAGACCTCCCTGTACTCTTTACTGACAAATCATTACTTTCCACAGCTAAGCCTAACAACAACACAGAACACTCCCTGTACTGACACCGCATTGTTAATCGATGGAATATGCTCCCAATCCAATTAAAACTTGTCTGAAAATTGAACGAATTTAAATGCCGACTAAGGCAACATCTGATCGATAAATGGTTCTGCACCTGCACCATCCTTGTTTAAACTGATAATAATATAGCTATATGAATTTATGCCATAGCTTTATGCTGCACAAAATGTAATGTAGTATTGTCACAAATATACCCTCTTCTTTCATCTCGTCTCATCTCCTTTATCTTCCTTGTGCCTTCTACACTCCTTATTTTCTTTGGTCTGTTCCAACTCTTTACCTTATCTTCATATATTTTAGATTTTGAACAAGTTTTTATAGTAACAAATATTTTTAAGTAAAACCTGTATTCACATAAACACCATGTAATTGTTACTTTTAATGAAAATTATTTGTAAATTACGTAAATGGTGTCAGAGATGTCTGAATAATGGAACTATTGCTCATGAATGAAACTGACTGCTAGTGATGAAATAATGCACATGATGCCCATGTTGTCTGTATAATGGAACTTTTCCTTCCAGGCTTCCACTGTAAAAGAACACCGCTCAGTCAGAATTTCCTAGTAAACAAATACCATTAATAAATAAATACATTTTTGAAATCATTTGTTGTACTTTCTCAAGCATGTAATTTATTTTCCCTAAATTATTTATAGTAAAGAACAAAGTATTTCGGGGGTCTCCTCACCAAAGCACTATATTTTGGAATTAAGATGCAGTCTTCCCTTTGTTCTAGTCTTCAATCTACTTCCCATTATTCTGTTGACTTTGACTGGAGCTTCTTGCTTTCCCTTTGATGATTCATTTTATACAACATAATGATTCAAAGGTATTTTTTTTCTTCTTTATTTGACCACACCTTTATGCGTGCACAGTATTCTATTGTAGTAGCTTTGAATCCAGCTGCATAGTATTGTATTCTCATATTATAAGTCAGGTATCACTGATCTATTCATTCCATCAGAACTAAATAAGTTGTCAAACTACAAGCCCCATCTTTCATATTTGCCATATTCACAAGCTATTGTTAATTTCTGCCTCATTCTTGCCATCAATAAACAAATTAATTAATTATCAGTCTTATTTTTGAAATTAACCAAAAATATGTTAAGAAGCACCATACAGAACTAAAGCAACAGATACTGCACTTATCATTTCCTTTAAGTTTATTTCCATTTCTCTTATTAACATTTTCGCCATTCTCTGTTTTAGTCTAGATAATCAATTTCCGATCCACTTTTTTGTAGTGAGGTCTATATCTCATCTTAAGTCTTGCATCAACCTTTATTTACAGTTATGTCAAAGGAATTGATAATTCCAGAAAAAATCTCAGATACCCAATCATAGGTCTGTAATAAGTGTGACTTACACATCTGACATTCTGAGTTCATGTCAACGTCAAGTCAATGGCCCATTTCTGACAGAAATGTAACTAACCTCCTTACACACACACACACACACACACACACACACACACACACACACACACACACACACATGCACACGCACATGCACACACACACACACACACACACACGCACACGCACATGCACACACACACACACACACACACACACACAGATATATATATATATATATATATAAAACCTCTCACTACAACTTTTTTGCCATGCTTGTAGGAAAACACTTGAAAATTCCAGAATATGGCATATGAGTACTGCAACAATATGAGAACATTTGGGTCTGACTATGAAAAGATTTTGATGGTCCTAGATCTAAGGATCCCTTAGTAGTATCAGAAGCTCTGGGTAAGCATCAACTTTCTAGTTCTAAGGTAAAGACATAGAATAACTGGGTGATTGGTTTATTCATGATTTACCTATACTTAAATGCCTTTGAATTATTAGTGAGCTTATAATTTAAGTGTGGGGGGTATCCTGGTTATGGTATGACTAGCAGTTTATGAAAATTAAAGCAGTGACAAGTCACCTTATGTGGGAAGACTTGGGGGTCAGAGTCATGGGAAAAAGGCCAAGAACACTTTCCTATAGTAGTGAAGCTTTGGGTCCTTTTAAAGTGAATGCTTATTGGGCCTTTAACACTGGTAATTGTGCTTCACCAACATTCAGATTTGTAAGTGTGTTCTCATTGTAGGGGTAGGAATACAGCTGTAAAATGTTGGTTTAAGGAAGAAGGTCACATCAAGAACAAGAATGACTCAGGTAAAACAATAGTCTATGGTTGTGTGGGTCAGGTTCCCTTTTCATGGTTCTAAAAGAGGTCATGCATTCTAAAGCTTCCAGTAGTCTTTATTATCATTCCCCATTATGGCCGATGACCTTTCTGACTTTTTGGAACATTACCCATTTAAACAGACCAAGACGGAGTCAGTCCAAGGACTCAATAGTCAATGCTTCCCAGATAGCTAACCAGTTTACTTGTAAATATCTGGGCTCAGTTAGAGGTAAAAAAGGTATGCTAAGGTACCTTTTGTTTAAGAAGATGTCAAAGGACAAAATTACTGGGCCATTTCTTATCCCTTCTTTTGATGCCTTTAGAAAGTCACCATGTGGGATCGCTACCAAAAAATTAAAAAGGATAAGTGTTTTTAACCCATTAATACTTATGTGATGTGGAATGTCAGACCTCTAGCAGCCTACACATATCTTGCATTCCAGAGCATTTTCTAAAAATTAGACTTGAAAAAAGGCATAAGAAAACAAATGTCAATATTTTATGTACAATAAAAGCTATTAAAACTGTACAAATAGCAACATTATCAGTAAGAAGTATCTGCTCCATTGATAATAGTCAGTGCATTCATTGTCTTTTCCATAAATACTGTAGTATATTATAATAACTCAAACTCCAAATTGTATTTTTTAAACTTTCACAAACAAATTTTCATATCTTGAAAATTATAAAACTTATATATTGTCAGAACTTTTTTGTTAAGTAGACATAAGCTTTCACATGACAACAAGAAATTCCTTTATAAGTGCATGTTTATTTGGATATTTACAGAAATACAAAAAACATATATTTAGTGGTATAATTAGCAATGCAAATAATACTGGATACCTCTGAAGAAGTGCAACTTACAGATAAAATATCAAAGATAGTTTTCTTCAACAACATCTAAGGTTTTAACTAATGTCATGCAACAACTTGTAAGTCACTTGTTTTTTGAAGTATTAAGTACATATGGAAATATTGCATATTTTCATACCTGCAAACAAACAACTAGTAATATTTCTAGTATAATGAGATATAAACCAGCATTTCAGTGAATTGTCTTGTTTCCCACATTGGTGTTTCAAACCATACACTTCAATTAAATGTAGGTCTCCCAGTTATGAAAAAATGAACAAAATTATGAAAATATAAACGATAACTGACAAAGATTAATTTCTCCACTGTAGTGCATCATAGACTAACAATCTTAAATGTAATTTCATTAATAACTCCTTGCCCTAATACTGCCTATTACTAGCTGGTAAGACTCTTAGTTAAAGAAGCCAGATCCAAAACCCAAAAAAGTTTTGGATGCCGTAAGAAAGTATGGGTGAGAACTGGAAGCATACAAACAAGGATTTTTGTGAGTTAATTCATCATCTTTCCTGCCCAAAAGGGTAATCGGTTGTTGATGGAATGAGCAAGTCAGATGTCATGATACAATATTCTTCTTCAGATTATGCTGTTTTTCTGATTTGCCAATTTAAGACACCTGGATAGCTAAAGAAGATATAGAAACAGTTTTTAGGCTTATCCCAGTTTCACTTCCAGATCAATACCTTCTTGGAATGCAGTTTGAAGTTTTTGTTTTCTTTTTTTGACATGACCATGCCAGTGGGGTGTGCAGTGACTTGCACTACTTTTGAGGAATTCAGTTCATCCCTCCAATTGTACCATGTAACAGAGGTCTCCTAAGTATCATGCATTCCGCTATTTAGACTATTTTCTGATTGTAGGTGAGGACAAGTGGGGGTGCACTGAAAGGCATCTATTCATTTCAGAATCGTTGCCAACAGATGGGGTTGCTTTAGCATGTGACAGGATTTAGAGCCCTGTGCAAATGAGCATTTTAATATACAAAAACAGATGAAGTTTTTCCATCTTTTAGACTGTCTCCTAACAAGTTGGAAGTGTTATATGTGCATATCCAATCATTTTTAGCAGATGAATAGGTAAAAGTCAGCCAGGTAATGGAATTAGGTGGACATTTGAATTTTGCTTACAGAGTGGTGGCACCAGGCAAAACTTTTATGAGATCCTTGATTAACATTAACCTGCAATAAGCATCACAGAATAAAGGTAACAAAGAAAGGGATGACTGGTCTTCAGTTGCTATCTGTATTTTTAGTAGAATTTAGTGACAGGTCATTTTGGCAGGAGGACTACATGACAAATAAGGTTCAGCAATTGTTCATTGATGCTGCTGAGGGTTTTGCATGATAGCTTATTTTCATGGCCGGTGGTTTACATCTCCTCGGCCTTGTTGCTGGTCTCTAGGAAGAAGGAAGGACATTACAGTTTTCTGCAAATGCCTATTTGGGTAACTGTAGTGATGTGGCAAGGTGACCTTCAAAACAAGAAGGTAATTTTTCAATCTGATATTTTAGTTGTGCAAATTTTGAACAAGAAGTTGTCTAAGTCAGTGAGGTCCAGTCTTTATTCAGACCACTTGTGCTACATAGCTTACATGTTAATTTATAATTTGCCACTGTGCATGTTCCAGTAGATTGCAATAATTTGGCTGAAAATCTTTCTAACCTGAATGTTGTCAAATTTGTCATGTTGGCCCTGTAAGCCTTAGCATGACCAAAAAGGATGCTGTGTGAATTGTGGCTTATTGATGAGGGACAGTAGAGCACTTATGGTGGAATTCATGGACTTTCAATACCAGTAGAGCTTATCTAGCAGCAACTGGGGCTTTACAAGTTTTTGAAATAATTTGTCAATGGATGATAGGTCTTGGTCATTGCATCTTTTAGTGCATTATAGACCTCTTTGTTGGACAAACGGTGTAGCCACTAGTAGAGTGAAGTTGCATTTATCTGCATTAAGTCTGATCACCAGAACTTGAAGCCTCAAAGATTTCACCAAGCATCAGTTAGTGTTCAGGCTTTTAAAAGGTTGTAGCATGATTTAAGGCATGCAGTCTGATTAACACTGCCCCACTGGCCGAACATTGTTAAAATTAGTATTGGCAGGCATACAGTCTATTGCCCCTGGAGTCCATGTTTAAGCTTTTTTGCCCACCTAATTTGCAAGGATCAGCTGTCAGGTATTTCACCTTAGTGATCATCTTGTGAGTTTATAATTGAACCAGGTTTCAGTGGTTCCAGATGTTGTGCTGGATTGTATTGGCTGCCCCAAGATGGATCGAGTAAATAGGGATTAGGAAGTCATTTTAGACAGATTTCTAATCACCTTAATTTACCTATTTACTCTGGTGATTTATTACCTTGTGTAATTTGTAGTGACCTGATAACCATTTTTTCTTTTCTGAATGGCTTCCATGTAGGCTGTAGTGACCTGGATTCATGTTTGTGTAGGGCTTTGCATTCCCAAGGTTTACCCAGCGAAGGTTATTTCACTCTTTCAGGATTAGGCATACTTCTGATTTGGCCTATGAAGGCAGATCACTAGAGCTAATTAAGAAGACAGCATATGGTATTCTCAGGAGTATTTATCTTATATTAGACAACTGATGATGCTCATTACTATCTTATATTAGACAACTGATGATGCTCATTACTATCTTATATTAGACAACTGATGATGCTCATTACTATCTTATATTAGACAACTGATGATGCTCATTACTATCTTATATTAGACAACTGATGATGCTCATTACTATCTTATATTAGACAACTGATGATGCTCATTACTATCTTATATTAGACAACTGATGATGCTCATTACTACCTTATATTAGACAACTGATGATGTTCATTACTATCTTATATTAGACAACTGATGATACTCATAACTATCTTATATTAGACAACTGATGATGCTCATTACTATCTTATATTAGACAACTGATGATGCTCATTACTATCTTATATTAGGCAACTGATGATGCTCATTATTATCTTATATTAGACAACTGATGATACTCATTACTATCTTATATTAGACAACTGATGATGCTCATTACTATCTTATATTAGACAACTGATGATGCTCATTACTATCTTATATTAGACAACTGATGATGCTCATTATTATCTTATATTAGACAACTGATGATACTCATTACTATCTTATATTAGACAACTGATGATGCTCATTACTATCTTATATTAGACAACTGATGATGCTCATTACTATCTTATATTAGACAACTGATGATGCTCATTACTATCTTATATTAGACAACTGATGATGCTCATTACTATCTTATATTAGACAACTGATGATGCTCATTACTATCTTATATTAGACAACTGATGATGCTCATTACTATCTTATATTAGACAACTGATGATGCTCATTACTATCTTATATTAGACAACTGATGATGCTCATTACTATCTTATATTAGACAACTGATGATGCTCATTACTATCTTATATTAGACAACTGATGATGCTCATTACTATCTTATATTAGACAACTGATGATGCTCATTACTATCTTATATTAGACAACTGATGATGCTCATTACTATCTTATATTAGACAACTGATGATGCTCATTACTATCTTATATTAGACAACTGATGATGCTCATTACTATCTTATATTAGACAACTGATGATGCTCATTACTATCTTATATTAGACAACTGATGATGCTCATTACTATCTTATATTAGACAACTGATGATGCTCATTACTATCTTATATTAGACAACTGATGATGCTCATTACTATCTTATATTAGACAACTGATGATGCTCATTACTATCTTATATTAGACAACTGATGATGCTCATTACTATCTTATATTAGACAACTGATGATGCTCATTACTATCTTATATTAGACAACTGATGATGCTCATTACTATCTTATATTAGACAACTGATGATGCTCATTACTATCTTATATTAGACAACTGATGATGCTCATTACTATCTTATATTAGACAACTGATGATGCTCATTACTATCTTATATTAGACAACTGATGATGCTCATTATTATCTTATATTAGACAACTGATGATGCTCATTACTATCTTATATTAGACAACTGATGATGCTCATTACTATCTTATATTAGACAACTGATGATGCTCATTATTATCTTATATTAGACAACTGATGATACTCATTACTATCTTATATTAGACAACTGATGATGCTCATTATTATCTTATATTAGACAACTGATGATGCTCATTACTATCTTATATTAGACAACTGATGATACTCATTACTATCTTATATTAGACAACTGATGATGCTCATTACTATCTTATATTAGACAACTGATGATGCTCATTACTATCTTATATTAGACAACTGATGATGCTCATTACTATCTTATATTAGACAACTGATGATACTCATTACTATCTTATATTAGACAACTGATGATGCTCATTACTATCTTATATTAGACAACTGATGATACTCATTACTATCTTATATTAGACAACTGATGATGCTCATTATTATCTTATATTAGACAACTGATGATGCTCATTACTATCTTATATTAGACAACTGATGATACTCATTACTATCTTATATTAGACAACTGATGATGTTCATTACTATCTTATATTAGACAACTGATGATACTCATAACTATCTTATATTAGACAACCGATGATGCTCATTACTATCTTATATTAGACAACTGATGATGCTCATTACTATCTTATATTAGACAACTGATGATGCTCATTACTATCTTATATTAGACAACTGATGATACTCATAACTATCTTATATTAGACAACTGATGATACTCATAACTATCTTATATTAGACAACTGATGATACTCATTACTATCTTATATTAGACAACTGATGATACTCATAACTATCTTATATTAGACAACTGATGATGCTCATTACTATCTTATATTAGACAACTGATGATACTCATAACTATCTTATATTAGACAACTGATGATACTCATTACTATCTTATATTAGACAACTGATGATACTCATAACTATCTTATATTAGACAACTGATGATGCTCATTACTCTATTTTCTTACATTTGTTGTTCTTGTTTTAGGTGAACTTTGTATGATGATCCTGGGATGCTGTTTTATACCCCAAGCAGCCAGGTGAGCACAGGTCTGGCCTGGAGGATTGAACCTAAGTCTTTTTCACCATATCTCTCATGTTATTTTGGAAACTTTATGCTAGATTGCACTGTCAATTTTATTACCAATGTTATGTCAGGTTCTTAGTGAAGATGGACTGCCTTATGTCATAGGTACATAGCTTCATAGGTGTTTACTAGGCTAACAACCACAAGGGCCTTTTTAAGCCTTGCCATGCATCCCAAATCTCTGACAAGTTCTGTTACCCTTGATAAGTGTAAGCATGGGCCAGGGAGATGAACCATTTACAGGTTACCTCTATCCACTAGAGACATAGGTGCCAAACCATGGGAGAATTTCCGGTTTCCCATCCAATTGTCCAAGTTGCACTTGAATTGGGTTAGGGTGGAACTCTGCTTCACAAGGATGGGTAGCCTGTTCCATAGACTGGGTAATCTCTGTGATACATATCTATCTCTCCAGCATGTCCTATTTATATCACAGGCAAGGTTTAAGTCTTTAGAATGGGTAATTCTGGTACTGTTTGTTATGTGGATATGCAGGAGGTCCATCAGATTGAGGTCTGACAATGCCCTGCATTCTAGGCATAGATCTCCCCTCAAAAGCCTGTAGGAGACAGAATAAAGAGATGGGGACTTGAGGTTGTCTACATAGGACA
>NC_056751.1:521625455-521677955 GCF_019279795.1 Protopterus annectens | reverse complement strand
TTTATAGTTAAATCAATGTGTAAGTCAAAATTTAGCTGATTGTCTATGGTGATGCCTAGCAGCTTAGTGGAGTAGTCAGGTTTGATGACAGTGCCATTACCTGATACTATAGAAAAAGTGATAGGGGTGGCTTTAGAGGTTGGGGTGAAAAGTAGTAGTTTGGTTTTTTTGGGATTTAGGAGGAGACAAATATGTTGAAACCAGTTTTCTGCTGCAGTGAAGACCAATTGGGTGGCAGAGTGGAGTTGTGTTGGTGAAGAAGCAGAGCAGATGAGAGTGGAATCATCTGCATACTGTATACAGGTAGTGGTTGGGAGGGAGGTGGGCAGGTTATTTATGAAAATAGAGAAAAGTAAGGGACCTAGGATGGATCCTTGTGGGACGCCAATAGTAATTGGGAGTTGGGAAGATAGATGGCTGTCCCAGAGGACTGCTTGTTTTCTATTGGTCAGGTAAGAGTTGAACCACTGTACTGCTTGTGAATCAAGTGAGAGGGATTGCAAGGTATCTAGGAGAAGTTTGTGGTTGACCATATCGAAAGCTTTAGAGAGGTCCAGGAATAGAGCAGAGGAGAACAGGTTGTTGTTGCGGTTTTTATTGATAGAGTCAGTGAAGGAGAGAAGGGCAGTAGAAGTACTGTGGAAGGGTCTAAAACCATGTTGTGAGTCTACAAGCAATCTGTTATTCAAGAGATAATGTAGAAGTTGATGGTGTATGCAGCGTTCCATTATTTTGGATAGAGGTGATAGAAGGGCAATAGGCGGAAATTGGAGAGTTCATTAGAATTTCCTCCTTTGTGAAGGGGAATGATATGGGAGATTTTCCAACAGGATGGGATTTTGGATTCAGTTATGGTTCTATTTATTAAGATGGAGACTGGGTAGGCTATTTCAGTTGCGGCTAGTTGCAGATATTCAGCTGGAAGCTTGTCTGCAGAAGGGGTACAGGGTTTGAGTTTACATAGTTGTTTACATTATATAGGTTGTTGAGACAGTATTAAACTTTAGCTTATTGGTGCTGTTCTGAGTGGGGGTAGTTTGGAGGGTAGTGGGGGGGGGTCATGGTACTTGCAAGTGAGGTGACGGTTTGAGAGAAGAAGTTGTTGAAGGTGTTGGCTATAATGTTAGGTTGGGTTTCTACTAGGCCAGCAGGGGTGGGAGTTTTGTGTTGCCTGGATGGAGTAGTTTGTTTATTCCAGACCAAAAGTGTTTAGGGTTATGGTGTTGGTTTTGTTGGTATTGAAGGTGGTAGTTTTTCTTGTCCAAATAGATGAGCTTTTTTGTTTTGTTTCTCAGGTATTTGAAGTTTTGATGGTCAATTGGGTTTTTTGTTGACCTCCATTTGGACCACAGTCTATTTCTAGCCCGCATAGTTTGTTTAGTGGTTTTGGAAAGCCATGGGGCTGCTTTGGAACTGACTCTGACTAGGCGGGATGGGGCATGCTGGTTTAGAATCAGTAGGAAAGTATTGTTAAAATGGGTTACTGCTTCATCTATTGGGAGGTATTTTAGAGTGGACCAGTTATATTCTTTGAGTTCATTTTGAAAGGATGCTAGGTTAAAATCTGTGTTGTTGTATTTGGTACGATAAGTTGCTTGTTTGGGATTGTTGGTTTTTTGTTTAGTGATAAAGGTAAGGAGGTGGTCACTTATGTTGTCAGGGAGTATTCCTGTTTTATAGGAGAGGGGGTTGTTGTTGGTCAATATCCAGTCTAGAATGGATTGTTTGTGGGTGGATTTATTTATTCTAGTAGGGGAGTTGATGGTTTGATGAAAGTCAAAGAGATTAAGGTGAGTGGTGGGAGTTGGGGATATGCAGGAGTTCCAGTCAATGTTGAAATCGCCTAAGATTATGGTTTCTTGAGGAAAGCTACTAGAGGCCCAGCTAAGGATATTTTCTAGGGTGTTGACGTTATTGCCTGGGGGGATGTAGGAACATATTATGTTTATGGCTTTGGATTTATTAATTTGGAATTTGGTACAAAGTATTTCAGCGTTTGCTGGGGAGGGGGGCAAGGAGTTAATTAAGGTTACCTGAAGTTGGGATTTGTATAGGAGGGCTACTCCTCCGCCCTTTTTATTAAGACGATCTTGCCTGTGAGTACTATAGCCTGGGGGAGTAAATTCATTGTCCTTGGTGCTGGGTTTAAGCCAGGTTTCTGTGAGACAGAGAATATCAAAGGCATAGAAATCAATTAAGGCATGGAGTTGTGTTACTTTGTTGTTAATGCTACGAATATTTAGGTGAGCAATAGAGAGGGAGTCAGTGGAGAAGGGAGAGCTAGTGTGGTTTGTAGTTGGGTTAGTAGTGGTGGGATTGAGGAGGGTATTGGGACCAGGGTTGGGGTGGATGTCCCCATCTATCAATAAAAGAGTTTGTGGGGTTTGGAAGACTTTTGTGTATTTGATGGGTATTATATAGAAGCGTTTGGTGGTTGTGATTTTGTAATGTTGTAATTTATGGTATAGAGGGGGAAGCCAGGGACAGGTTGAAAGTATATTAATATGAGTTTGGTTAGGTAGAGGAAGTGTGGTTATAGCATATTTGTGCAATATAGGATTTTGGCTAAGCGTAAGATGTTCGTAGGAGGTAAGAGTGTAGTAGTAAAGCAGGATGTTAAGGAGAAAAAGAGGAAAGACTATGTTAAGGGTTAGGGGCATGTTATTAATGAGTGAGAAGTTTATGAGTGTAGGAATATGTGGTATCTAGTAAGAGTGAGTGGTAATATAGATCTGAATCAAGAGAGAGGGAGTGGTCTTAGGAGTAAGTGGTTTAAGGGTGGTTGCTCAGGAAATAGAGATTGGAAGGTAGGTAATTAGGGGTGTGTCTAAGTAAGTATAAAGGTAGGACCCCTGGGGGTGGGTGGGAAATGGGGGTAGGGTGGGGAGCGGAGTGAGCGCATCGAACGGAGCGGGGAAGAACTGGATGAGTAGTTGCAGAAAACAATCAGGCAAGAAGAGAGAAACAGGTGTAAAGGTAAGGGAGAGCTCAACAGTAGAGAGTTTGAGGAGATTGTATGGTAAGTGGGGGGAAAATGAAATAGTATTGGGTGAGATAGAGGAGTTTCTCCTGAGAGAAATAGTAAGATGCAATGGTAAACTATGGAACAGGAAAGGACAGTAGGATTTGCAGAGAGAATACTCTGAAAATATGATAGTAGGATTAGTGGTAAGAAGGGCGCCACCTAGTGGCTAGGTTAGAAAAGAGTATCAGACAGAGCAAGCAGGGGGTTTACCAAGATTAAGCACTTACCTTAAATTCCACCTAAATCCACATACTAAACTGACGCCATCCACATGACACATTCCACGTCACGTACCGTTAAAGCATAACCAGGAATTCAAAATATTCGGAATCATGGGTTTACACTTTCGCCAGTCCGAACATTTGACTTTATAGTCTCGAAATACTGAAATTCAATATATATAAATATATATATATATATATATATATATATATATATATATATATATATAAAATAAAGGTTTACTATCAATTAACCAGATCACACAACAGCGAATCATGGTTATGTCGAACTACAACCACGAAAATCAAAAGGATGAATGGAAATAAAATCAAAGTGTGGTGACTGTAAATGTCGACTTCGACATTTTTGAAGACTCACCACACTTCCGGGAACAACATTACTGTCCATTGCACAGTAAATAACATGTTTGCCGGGGGGCTCCCATACACTCCCTGCTACTTTAATATACAAACTCCGGGATTGCACTATAGTGAGGGAAAGGGTACATTTCCCGATCCCCACTATAGTGCGATTGGTACCACAATGTCGAATGCTGTATTGCATTCGCTATTGTACGGTTCAACATTGTGGTATTCGTGTTTACATAGTGCAAATCGGCATTTTCTGACAAATGAAAATTGCACAAGTTGCGATCGACAAAATGATGCTAAATCTATAATAAATATGTCACAAAGTCCTTTGCTGTTTGATTATTTTGTGAGGAAATGTTGGGCAAAAAGGGAGAACCCCTTTTCTTTCTTCTCCCATGTTCGCTTGCTTAACTTATTCTAACCTTTAAGGTTTTTCTCAGCTTAAAATTTGTACTATATCATGTCAAGAAATACCAAAAAGACAAGCTAATTATTATTTTATATATAACAGAAACACAAAAATACTAGAAAAATAGAAAAAATAGAAAAAAATCACCACAGAAGCAGAGTAGAGCCAGCAGGTATCTTTTAATACATAGATCTGGTACCTCGGCTGTTTGCCTTCAACGGACAACTGATACAAAATGTAACCGTCTTAAGTACATTTCAAAAAACCCTAAATCATTTAATCATATTCAGTTAGTGACAATTAATTGCAATTAACAACATTTTAAAATTTAAACTTAAACACTACTCACATTGTTATTCAATAACATTAACGTTATTATTTAAATTATTTAATTTTATATTATTTTACAAGCTATCAACATTGCATTTTATTAAGACTACATTTTATTATAAACTTTTATAAAATCACAAATATAATGCAATTGGGCTCTATTTTCCACTAACTAACCTCTAAAAAATGATTGCACATTTATTTTTATTTATTTATTTATGTATTTGTCTTTTGCTGACCGGTTTAGTCCAACTGGGCTGGTGGCCCATTTTCAGTGGAGACCCAAGGAGGAAAGCTCCATGTAAAAGATAAAATAACAATAACAAAGCTATATCACAAGTAATATGACTCTGAATACATAACTACATACAATATACATTCATGCTATAATGAGAATTAACACAGAATAAAATACAGCAAAAAGTACAGCTGAAAAATACTAGAGGTAGTAACATGGGACAAAAATGTAGAATTTACAATGGGGCTTACAAAATAAAAGAGATTATCAAAAAAAAAAAAAAAAACAAGCCCCAAAATATATGAAATGACTAAACCAAGTTGGTGAAGAGGAAGCAGAAATATTCAATAAAAGGGTTAAAGTAGAGAGGTGGGAAGGAATCTTTAGGAGAGTTAAGAGAGTGAAAGAAAATAGTTATGAGAAGGGAGGAGGCATGGGAAAGTATAGTAGTTAAGGAAGAGGCAAGGGGACATTTATTTATAGTAGTTCTCAGTGGCATTGCTAAGGTACCATAATACTAGTTATTATAAAATAATATTAAAGTAAGGAGAGGAGAAATTTTATAGTCCAATGATAGGGGAAGGGAATATTAAGTAGGATAGTGACAGGTATAGGAGGGAGAGTTAGCAAGGTAGTTTTTCAATTCTCTTTTGAAGTGGATTGAAGTTTAGATAGAACATATGCACATGCAAATCAATTACTTTATACTTATAATTACAAAACACAAAAACAAATCCTAGCCCCAAAAAAGAACAAAACTTAAATGGTGAACTATAAACTACTAATAAAAATACCCAGTGTCTAAATAAAAGCTGCCCTCTGACATCACCTGATGTGGGAGCTCTGCCCCCACATCCATAACTTGGACATACTGACTTTCTGATTGCACATCTGTGAAAAAGTGAAATTATACAAGAAAAATACTGGGGTCTCGAAATGCTACAAATTTTAATACCACAATATTCACAATAATCACACGTGGTTATTGTGAATATAGTGGTATTAAACATTTGCGTTATTTCAAGAGTCTAGTATTTTTCTTGGATTTGTATTTGATTTACTAGAGACTGTTTAACGTGGTGTACTATCCGATTTTTCTGTTGAAAAAGTGAAATCATCACAAGTAATGCTGCAGTTGACAAGTTGTAGCTGAACTATAGCATAATGCACGTAATTTAGTCATTGATTTGGGCCACAAAATTTGCAGTCATCAAATGACTCTTCTGCCAGCTTAATGGTAACATATTTAATACTCTTCACAGTGAATACCACTAAAGGATTTTTGGGGGGCTGGGGCAATTATCGGGGTTATAGATAAAATTATGGGTTGTGACCAGCTGAGCGTAGATTACTTGTTACAGTAGTTCTAAACAGTGTAGTTGTTTTAAAGCAAGAATATGGTGTGTCCTATTTGAGAGGTCTGTAGAAAATTTTGGTACATTTTTGCAGTATATCTCTAACTTGATTTGCTTGTCTGCATGACTGTAAATATGGCTAATACATAAAGATGTATGAGAAGGTGAGAAGGACGTAGGCAGGGCAGTGGTTTTCCTTGTTGTGTCAGATATGGGTATATGACTGATAGAGGAGTTCCATTTTTTGGAGGTTTTTTAATGACTTACTGTAGGTGCTGAACAAATTTCAAATTGTTTTACTATAGTTACTCTTTGTAGTTTTGTATTGGTTAGTTTTTCTATAATAGTATTCTTGTCTGATAAAATATTCAAAGAGTGTTTCAGGACAGATAGTTGTTTGGGTGTGACTAGCATTAATTTGCTTTTTTAGGATTAAAGAGTAGGCTTGCATTGGCTAGCCAGGATTTAACAGATGATAAGGACAATTGTGTGATGGTTTGAATTTTTTCAGATCTGTTGCAAAGCAGAGGAAGGTGGAATCATTCTTGTACTTCTTACTGGTAGCTGGTTGGAGATTGTTAATAAATATATTTAATAAACGGGGACTAAGATTTGAGACATGGGGGACACCTACAGGAACTGGGTAGAGAGAAGATGAAAAGGTGGTAACATGTTTGCAGCCTGCTGCTGCTGGTTGCTGAGGTAGCTATTGAACCAAGATAGCCTAGGTTAGGAGAGGCCTAGGGAGAAAACTTCCATTAGTAGTTTGGGATGAGTGACAATGTCACATGCTTCAGATAAATCAAGGAAGACGAATGAGTCTTAGTTGTCTGCATTTCTATGATAGAGTGTTGGTGAAATGTAAAAGGGAGGTTATGTGGCTATGAGTTGGCGAAAGCCATGTTTGGTCTGGGAGTGGAGCTGTTCACACTGAGATGATTGAGGAGGCTCCATTTTGAAATGTCAGCACAGTTTGTTGTAATATTGTATTTGGTACTGTTTCTGTTTTTGATTCTGAGATGTCAGACTTTTGAATTTTGCCAGCTGCCTTGAGATTTGTTTATTACAACTGTTTCTTAGCTTTCTCCCTGATGTTATGTATATGTTATTTGGTTTATTTTGCTAACCAAAAATGCTGTTTTTTTATTTTATCCTTATTATTAGGATAGGACCGAGCACATTTAATATATTTAGAAATACTTTGCTAAATTCTGACACTGCTTCCTGTAGAGGAATTTTTTTTAGAATGTCCCAGTTACATAGCTGAAGAGTACAAAAAAGTTTGTACTTAAATTTGATGAGGTTGCATTCCTGTTTATATGGTGGTTGATTGAGATATTGCCTTGCTACTGTATAGCAAAGGTAGAAAGTTGGACACATAACTTCTGGTAGGCAAGCACTCATGATTATTTTGTTTTGTTTGTAGATGACATAGGAATCAAATCCAGCATAGATTCTTTACTGGTATTTTTGTTAAGCCTTGCTAGGGCACTGATGAGTTGAATGGAATTATCTATGTTTAATGTGCAGGTGGGGGTAACTGATCATATTAGTTGCCAGTTAATGTTTAAATCTGCCAGTATATTTGTTTCATGGTTTATGTTGGTGGATATCCAGCAGAGGATTTCTTCAGCAGTGTTAATATTGTTTTACCCATGCGTATGTAAAGGAATGTTACACAAACACTCTTTTACTGGTTAGCTTTAGCTGACAGATAAGCATTTCTATGTAGTTAAATTTTGTGGAATGGGGATGGGATGTGGAGTTATTTTGATTGTTTTTCTAAGAAAAATGGCTACCTCTCTTGCCTTTTATTTTTCTATCCATTCTTAGAATGTGGTAGCCTGGTGGGAGAATTTCTTTGTCTTTTATATCTAACTTTAGTCGTGCTTTTGTAGTGACTATTAGACCTTAGTTACAGTGCAGTGCATTTTATATCTATCTGTGCATCCATCTAATTGTGTGTATACATTTTATATATATAACACACAAGCACACAAACACACACGCACACGCACGCACACACATGCACACATGCACACACACGCACACACACACACACACACACACACACACACACACACGCACACACATGCACACACATGTATGGATTATTTACTTGTTTGAAAACTAGTTGGCTTGGTTGGCAAAGTGACTACTTCAACCATGTCTTAAGTCCAAAACCAAAAGTAGATCACAGTAAAAATAATTTATAGGAAGAAACACCCTGTCGGCACAGTTAAGGGTTTAAGATTAAAAAATGAACACTGATTACAGAGAACATCACTTCTTTTAACCTTTGGTAAGTACCAAAGGTGAAACTCAAACAAAGCAGGCAGTCACATATTAACTGAGAAAAGACAGAGATGCAATGATAACAAAAAAAAAAAAAAAAAAATTCTGAGTTCTTTTTAAATCAAAAAAAAAAGTTTTGAATGTTCCTAATTGAGATAGGATCTAAAGTCCATAATGCAGAGGAAGTCTCTCTGAAGGGATGATGTGCTTCCATATCACTGTTGCAGTATTCATTACATTGGGAGTTCCCTGCCAAGGACAGACTGATGTCTGGCCAGTATACCAAAGCCTTTAGGTTGCTTTAAGGTATGCCATACTTCACACATATGCTCTTTTCTTAGTGTAGGCCATAAAAGTGACATCCAGAAGTACCATCCTCAGAACTTCTTTGCCACCAGTCTGAATGCCATCCTTTGATCATCGGACTGATCACCCGAGTCACTGCTGGTTGCCTAACCATTGTGGGGTTTCATGTCATCCAGAAAGGGTAAATACCAGTGTGCGAGACAAATTTCTCATTAAGACCATCACGAGCAGTGCTTATTTTATTTAGGAGCCTCTTACAACCATACGTCCTGTACGATTTGTCAGGCTTTTGTTTGGAAGACCTTACATAGTCATCTTTCCTCTCTTGCCATTTATCTTGACAACCATTGTCTAAAGCTCTTAGCAAAATCACTGTGGAGGGTACTTCCTGGCCTGAGGATCAGCCTTCTTTGAAGAAGAAAGCCAAAAATGTCAGGTCAGAGTCTTTGACTGTGCCTCCTCCACTGGACATCTCTCTTGAGGCTGGTGAAAGCTTGGAGGATCATCTGGTTTCTGGGCTGGATTCCTCTGCCATGACCGGTTTGGAGGCTGGCATGGATCCAGTTTCTCACAAGTCCTCAGAGGCCTTGCAGACATCCCAATTTGAATGCTCAGGAGGAAACATGGCTGATTATCACAGAAAGGCCTAGGAGGGGTGTCTCAGATGCTTGTTAGGGAGGAAGTCATGACTACAATTATTGAGTGAAGGCTGGCATCCGAGCCTTCTTCCTTTCATAAGGTGGACATCCCTTTAAAAGAAATAGAGGACCAAACATATTGCTTCTACTCCCAAGGACCCTCAAAGAGAATGGCAGAATTTTGCACAGTTTTTTCAATACTGTTATGGCCTTGAAGCATCCACAGGGGATCTCAGTCCCATCTCCTCCTTTGTCATCTTCCCCTCTCAAGAGATCTAGGGATCAGGATTCCTCTGAACAAGTTGAGCATTCAGATGAGGAATACTTGGCCTATTCTAACCTGATTCCTTCCCCTCTGGAGTACAGTTCTGAGGAAGAGGAATTTACTAGCCCTGAATCTCCTTCTGAGGAAATGTCTTTTGGGGATGCCATTGCCAGGATGATGCAGTTCTTAAATGGGATTGTTTCCAAGTGTCTGAAGTGCAGAGAAGATATTATGAGCTCCTTCAAATGGAGTTTCCCAGACCCTCTGCGGTTCCTCCTGTTTTAGCTGCTTTATTGGATGCTTTCCCTTCTGCTTCTTGGGCTCCAGACCCTCGGCCCCCTGCTCCTAAGGAACCAGGCTGGTTTTACAAATTGCCCAATGACTGCAAATTCCTTTAGAAGGTCCATCTGCTGACCTTTCACTGGTCTATGTAGCATCCGATAAGCCTTCTAAATTACTACGCTCAACTAACCTTCGTCCTTCTAATAAGGACAGCAGGACCACGTAAAGGCTTGGTAAGAGGGTTTATACTTTAGCCAACCTAGCCTTTCAGGCTATGAATTATCAGACTCATATGGCCAGATATGTTTTGGCTATCCATTCTCAGACTTGTCAGGTTATTCCTAACCTTTCTGATTCTGATTGTAAAACTTCTGCTTTGTCTCTGTTAGGGGCTTCTTCCCTGGTAGCTCACCATTCCATTAAATGTAGTTATGATGCAGCAGCCTCTGGCTCTGTGTTGAGGAAATATTCCTTGCTTCAGCTTCATCATCTGCCTGATGATATTAAGGCTAAGTTAATGGATGTTTCTCTGGACAAAACATTTTGTGTGGTGCTTCTGCAGCTGATTTGTTCATGTCCTTGCAGGAGAAAGACAAGGAGCTAAAGGATCTGAAACATATTTTTGTTTCACCAGTGCCTAAATTTCAGAGGAACTATCCAACTAAACCAGTTTTTGTTAGAAGGCAGTCTTGTCCTCCTTCTAGTGGCAAGAAGGGTGGTGGGATGGTTCCCCATGCTAAGTCTACTCAGACACTACCTGCTCAGAAGCCTTCCTTTCCAGATAAACTGGGTGGTGTCAGACTACCCGATTCTTCCCAGCCACATTCCACTCTCACTTTGTCTCTTTCTGTTTGGCAAAAAATAACCCAAGATTCTTGAGTTCTTTCCATCATTTGGCAAGGGTATTTTATGGTTTGTAAATGTCTTCCCCCTTCATGGGCATTCCTCAGCCACCTCAAGAACAGTTAAGCTTTTACCCAGATTTACTTCAGGATCTTATGACTCAGGGAACTATTGAAGAGGTTCCAGCTGTTGAAAGTGGGAAGAGGTTTTGTTCCAGAATGTTTCTGGTCACCAGGAAAGAGGGCATTTGGAGACACCCATTCTGGATGTTTCTCACCTTAATACTTTTCTGAAGGTTCCTTCCTTTCCAATGTTATCCCTTCACATGTTATTCCCTTTGCTGGTTCCTCAGGCTTTAATGGTTTCTCTGGATCTCAAGGATGCTTACCTCCATACCCCTATTCATCCCCTTTACAGGAAGATTTTACTTGTCTCTGTTGATTCCTGGCATTTTTAGTTCTATTCTTTGACCTTTGGCCTCTCTACTGCCCCAAGGGTATTCACCAAATGCCTAACCCCTGTGTTTGCTTTTAGCAAGATTCAGGGGATCCAAGTATTTCCTTACTTGGATGACCTCTTATTTCAGGCATCATCTCCAGAGATCCTCTTACAAAACCTTAATTTTGCCTTTTCCCTTCTGCAGAACCTGGGTTTCACAATAAACTTTAAAAAGTCTTTATTGACTCCTTCTCAGGACCATGTTTTTCTGGGGTGCAGGATTCAGACAGTGCCTATGCTGGAATCTCTGCCTCCTGTCAAGCTCTTGAACCTCGTTCCTTATTTCACAGTTTTCTTCCTCTGGCCTCTATTACAACCAGGGAGTTCCTGAAAGCTCTGGGGTTCATGGCATCCACCATCCCTATGCTCCCTCTGGAGAAGCTCCACATGAGAAAGTTTCAGTGGTTTCGGAAGTCAGTTTGGCTTCAACATGCGCATCACCTAGACTTTGCTGATCCTCTTCTTCCATGTCTAAAGAAGGAACTTCACTGTTGGATTCAGCAGTTATCTTGAATCCCAGGGGTCCCCTTTCATCCCCCTCTTCCCTCTCAGGAGCTGTTCACAGATGCCTCAGATGTGAAATGGGGAGCAGCTTTTAGCTCCCTAAATGTGCAGGGGGTGTGGCTTACACTTCAACAGAAACAGCACATCAATGTCAAAGAGATGAGAGCTCTTCTGCTGGTGCTTGAGATTTTCCATCCTCTTTTCTCCCCCGGACCTTTCATAGTATTTACAGACAATACCACAGTGATGTGGTATGTAAACAAACAGGGGAGAGCAAGATCTTATCTTTTTTGCTGGTTGGCTCTCCTGGCATGGGGTCTTGCTGTCCAGTATCAAATGACTCTTCAGGCAGTTTACATTCCCTCAGGTGAAAACGTTGTGGCAGACAGTCTGAGCAGGTTCCCTAACTCACTACCACAAATGGATGCGTCCCAAGGATGTGTTTCTGAAAATTGTCCACCAGTGGGGTACTCCTCAAATAGATTTATTTGCCTCACCTCTTAACAGACAAGTTCCTCTATTTTGTGCCAGAATCCCAGGTTCTCTGGTTTAGAAGGTGGATGCCCTCTCTTTTTCTTGGAAGGGGATGTTTCTTTATGAGTTCCCTCCCCTTCCCCTAATTCCAGACATCCTATTCAGCATACAACTGGATTCTCCCAAAGTCTTGTTGGTGACTCATTTTTGGCCGAGACAGCATTGGTTCTGTCTTTTTCTGCATTAAGCCAAGGGCAGTCATCACAATTTACCTCACAGGGTGAACCTTCTTAGACAAGACAAGGGAATTCTCATCCATCCCCATCTGTCTACTCTTCAACTGACACTGTGGGTGATAGGATTTTGATTCCACTTAGACACCTTTTTTCCTGAGGACTTGTTTAGCGTCCTGCAGGAGGCCAGGAAAACCAATACTAGGAAATCCTACTTATCCAAATGGAAGAGGTTTTTTTTTAATTGGTGTCTTTCTTGTAACCTGAATCCACTTTCTGTGGATGTTCCTTTGGTTCTGTCCGATTTGTGTGAATTGCTCAATACTGGGTTGGCCTATTTTTCTTTTAATGCCCACTTATCAACTATCTCTGCTTATTTGCATTGTTCTTTGCCTTTGACTTCTAGGTTTGAAGGTAAACAATTGCTTAAATGCATCCTTTATATTAGGCCTCCCAGGAAGCCTGTTCCTCCCTGGGATCTTAATTTTGTTTTTGAAAAATTGACTCAGGCTCCTTCTCAGCCTGCTACTTCAGCTTCCTTGCAACATTACTCTTGGGAGACTGTACTTTTGTTAGCTCTTACTTCTGCCAGATGGGTGTCTGAGCTTCAAGCCCTTATGGCTTGTCCTCCTTTTTTGGTGTTTCATAAGGACAGAGTGTCCTTGTGTACTAATCCTTTTATGACCAGGGTGGTTAATGAGTTGTCTCTTAATCAGTCTGCTCATTTGCCCACTTTTTCTCCTACTCCACAATCTACCAGTGAGAGGGTGCTGCACACCTTGGATGTGCATAAAGGCTAAGACTATTAGGAAATACGATTAGCTGTTTGCTTCTTTTCATTCTAGGTCCCTAAGATTATCTGTATCTAAGCAAACAGTTTCTTCTTGGATCTCCAAAGCTATTTCCTATTGTTATTCTTTTCAAGGTAAGAGCCTTTCTTTTCCTATGCTCATTCTCCTAGAGCTGTGGCTTCTTCTGGTGCTTTTTCAAGGGTTTGGCACTAACTCTGTTCTTAAGGCAGCTACCTGGACTTCTGTGCATATATTTACCAATCACTACAAGTTGGATGGAATCTCCAGACCTAGAGCTGGTTTGGCTTAAACCATCCTTCATGGCTTCCTAGAGGGTTCTGCTGGTCCTTCCTCCTCCCAAGTTCCTTGCTGAGTTTTGGCACTCTCCCTAATGTAATGAATACTGCAACAGTGATATGGAAGGACATAGTACAGTTGTGTAAAATCTTACCATAATGGTAAATGTTCTCTTCACTGTTGGAGTATTCACTCCTTCCCTCTTCCCCCTGTCCATTTCTCTTCTGGATTTACTGATTGCCTGTCTTTTTCTTGGACTGACATTCCTACTGGGTCTCATTTCTGAGGATGTTACATCTGGACATCACCTTCATGCCCTACACTATGCGAGGAGCATACATGTGATGTACAGTGTACCTTAAAGCAACCTAAAGACTTTGGTATATTGGCTGGATGCTGGGCCACCCTTGGCAGGGTATCCCCAATGTAATGAATACTGCAACAGTGAAGAGAAGGACATCTACCATTATGGTATGATTTTACACAGCTGTACTTTCTCTTAGCACTCATCAAAAAAGAGATCTTTTTAAGCTAAAGTTCAATCATCTTGAAAACTGATGGCCTGTAGCTTTGAGTGTACACTAGTTAAAGTTAAGGAAGATAAGCGTGACAAAAATGTTACCAACACTGTAAGTACTAGGACTCTTATTAACTGTACTGTGAGTTAAGATATAATGCTTCTGAGAACCAGACAATTTAATAAAGAATCACATTTTGTTGTGTTGCTTGCAAAGCATATGTATCTAGAGGCAATATAAATTATGTAAAGTGCAGCAAATAGTCAAGGCTAGGTGTCAGGATAAATTTGGAAATCAAGGACCCTGCCACTGGAGAGCACAGAAGAGACAGTAGTGACAGATAGTCATAACGTGGGTCAGGGGAAATCCAAAGACACCAGGAAGAAGTCTAATGATGAGGTCAGGGGATCACTAGACCCCATGTATAACTCTTTGAATTTGTGTCATTCTGGCACTTAAGCAAGATGTTGGAACAAGGAGCACTAGACATCAAGGTGAGCTCTCATTCCATAATGGCAGTTGCAAAAGATGTATTCAGCGGGAAACACTAGACAAAAGAGATAGTATAAATAGCATGCCTCAATGACATTAAAATAATTTAAACCCTACACCCTACACCACTTACTGTGTCTATTAGTCCTCCTTACAAGCACTAGACATCAAGGCATTCATGAGAACAAAACATAAACACTGAAAAACAATTAAGTGCAAAGGATGGGGAAAAGCTTTGAATCCAGCACCATTGCCACATGAAACATCAGCAGTAACCGTGTGCTAACTGCAATGTTTGTATAGCAAGGTTTTATATATAATGAGAATTTGGGGCCTGATTCAATGCCTGCGACAGGGCAGGTGTTATGCAGGAGAGACCATTTATAAATATACCTTTCAACCTTGGAGATCAATAAATCTAAACAAAGTCAAAAATAATGGTTGCACTAATACACAATAAGGGATGGATTGTAATTATTCATTTATAAACTTAAAATGTAACTAGAATAACATCTTTTGTACTAGCTTGCAATAACTGAAGGCTATGGAGTGCGAAACTGTAAGGTCTAACATTAATGAGGAACTGTTATCATCAGTGATTTATAAAGTCAGAAAAATAGATGACACTGGGGATACTGTAAAACACAGGAACAGATATAAGGTATGTAGCATATGTATGTGTGTGTGTGTGTGTGTGTGTGTGTGTGTGTGTGTGTGTGTGTGTGTGTGTGTGTATATATCACTTCCACTATGAATGGATGAAAGAAAATGCACTGAGGATTGGAATCCCTAAAATGATTTCAGCAAACACATGTTGCCAAAAACACTTTTCTATGTGTTTTTGCAGGGTGCAACCCCTTCAGCACCCCAAAATGTGGAGGACAAGCCCGCACCCCACACCCCAAAACTTATATGTATCAACTGTAAAGTCAAACTTACTCAAAATAGGGGGGAAATCAACCCAAAAGGTAATTACTTCTTGCACCACTTGCCAACAGTGATTTCCTATGGAGAAACTTGGATCATTGGCGAGTTGAAGCTTGGGCAGTCAAAGCTCGAGAGTTCAAAGGTAATCCAAAAGTAGGATAATCATATGTTTCTGTGTGTGCGTGTGTGTGTGTGTGTGTGTGTGTGTGTGTGTGTGTGTGTGTGTGTGTGTGTGTGTGTTTATCAGTGGATGTGTTTTATTTTGTGCATTTTTGCAGCAGAGTGAATGGGGAGATGCATGTTCTAACACAATGTTAACTCAATGTTTCTGTGATCAGTGGTATATCCCTCAGCTTCCATTGCCTGCGTGACTCTGATCAAGTCATTTAACCAGACACCACTCCCAGATGGAGTTTGAAAAAGGTCCAGAGAGATCAGTGCTCTGCCCCAGAAAACAAATATAAATAAAATAAAATTTCAGGAAAATAACATTTCAGGGAAGTGTAGATAACAGTAATTCAGAGACCATCAGAAACTGTGAATGGTCCTCTGTCATGACAGAAAAAAAAATATTTTCCTCATTGCTTCTTATACATATCTGTATCAGAAATTACTACTCTGTGGGAAAAGGGCCTTTTTACTACAGTCCCTACCACACACTGGCCAGAGATGTACTAGATTTTCTTGAAAACATTTTTAATGTTGTTATAATAGAACAAGTGGACCATATTCCAAGAGGAGGTCCATGGCACTTATATTTGGAAAGGCAGGAACTTTTTTTGGCAGCTAGCATTTAAAGCTGACTACTGGCCAGGACTTAATGAAAATATTTTGAATTCATGTTTGCTGAAATTAAAATCATTAACAGGATAGATTAGGCAAAACCCGCGGTGGTGGTGCTGCGGTAGCGTTGTCACCTCACAGTAAGACGCTGTCCGATTAGATTCTCAGCTAGAGCGTCTTCTGCATAGAGACATGCGTGAATGGGCGTACCTTCGTTGAAGGTTGTGCGTCAGGGCTGGTAACTCGGCATGTAAAAATAAACTACCAATCATTAGCGGACTGGAGTTCCGCTGTGGCGACCCCTAACCGGGAAAAGCCAAAAGACACAACAACAAGATAGATTAGGCAAAAAAGTCCTTTGGTATGTTTTTAAGAGCTTTATGGAATGGGCCAATTATTTTGGTTTTAAAAGGGGTGTTGCTGTTTTTTTTGTTCTCTAATTGGCTATTGGTCATGTGATCATTGGTGCTCTGTTTAACCATTTGAGATTTGTTTGTTGGCTATCCAAAGAAGTCCCAAATAGCTCGAGACGAAAGCGCTTATCTCCCTTCTGTCTGATAGTCGTTTCATATTTTGAACGGAGGGACTTTGATTTGGGAATTTATCGTGGAGATTTTGGATTAAACTAAGCTGCTGTTTGTCTTAGAGGTCTGTTTTTTTCTTGTTTTTAGTTTGCCTTTTTGTATTTATGAATTCTTATGTAGAAAAAGATGGTAAATATAAATTCCTTTTCTCTTAGCTGCAGGAAACAGCTCATATAAATAGGGGCCATTATGTCCCCACAGCTCAACCTTGTTCATTATCTAAAAATGTTATCATTAACATTGTTTTCTAAGGGTGCATGTCGGGTTGCTGAATGTAGTTTCACTGAAGTTAAACAAGCAGAAAGTAATTTGCCTAAATTACATTTGCTAACAGTGGAGATAGTCTTTTGCTCCACTGTTGTACAACCTCAGAGTAGGTATCTATAATTCCTTTAATGTTCACAGAAAGTTGTTTCAGAAAAATACTTTTGATCTTTTTGTGTTCACTGATATTACCGGTGGTGAGACAATGTGTATCCATTTTCTAAAAATTCCTGTAAGAAAAGACAGATAATGTTTCTCTGTGTATTTGTTGTAATGTTATTTTCCTGGCCTACTAAAATTTTTGCCTTCTACACCTGTATTGTGTAGAAAACAGGAGAAGAACATGTCAACATAAATGGTAACAAAAATGGAATATCTCAAACCAATATTCTGATTTTTCATGTTCAAGGTGAATTTTCTTAAGAAATATTCTGGATATAATAAGAAGGAAGCCTGCCTCTTATCTGAATATTTAAATGTATGCACAGGATAAATAGCTAACATCCCTGCTAATCAACCTTTTCCAGAAACAATGACTCTAAATGGAGGTTGCAATACTTTTAAGAGTCTTTGGCTGTCTGAATACAAATGGAATTATCATGTAATTAATAAAAAAAATTGCAGTAATTGAGACAAAATTCACTTATTCATATAGCTCCTACAGAATGTCATTATTTAACATATGTTTGCGAGTTACTTCAGCAAAAATTCTTTGTAGACTTTTCATCTGCTACAAATGTGACTATTAAAGCATCTTTGTCAGCTTTCATTGTTTTATTATATTTCTCTGTTAGATGTGTTTTGAATGGTTTGTCTTTCTCATTCAAATGTATTAAATTAAGTAATGTACACATTTCTTTTCAAAACTGTATCATATTCCATCTTCACATACTTAGTCAAATGCTGAATTAATGCATTTATATTGGCACAGATATAAACTAGCCCTGGGATTCATTAACAATTGTGTAGGCTTTGCGCTGAGCCTACACAATTTAAGTATTTTAGCGCAATGAGCAGCAGGGTTAATGGAATATGTATACTGCTCATCACGCCCACATGTTTGCAAGTATCTTTTCATGGCCACCAATAGTGTTCATGGCTATGGAAATGTTCTTACAAGCACGAGCAGAGACTACCAACAAAATGGCTTGCCTATAGGCAAAGCTAAGCTATGAGCACTCAATCTCCTGAAATATTAAGGGCAAGTACAGTCAAAGAATTCTGAAGGAGGGGAAGTGAAATGGGGGAATTTTACACAAATAATGGTTTGTACTGCATAAGTAATTAATAGGGAAGGGGAAATGAGTAAAGTGTACTGATACACTGCAGACAAATTTGCTGAAGTGTCAAAAAAACTAATTCTGACATAGATCCTGCAATACCAATGTAAAGTTAATTAATGTCAATGACAATACTGGAGTTATGCACATAAATAAAAATGGACATGCTAACAAAGGATGTGAGAGGGATATAAAGCTGTAGTGTAACAAAGGGAAGTTAAAATGTGATATACCTGCTAATAACATACTGAGCTGGGATAACAGTTAGCAAGGACAGAAAAATACATTATGGGATGGATGCATAGACTGCAGTTTTTGCATATGAAATGTATATACAGGAAAATTATGTATGTAAGTTGACACCACTGTTGTATCCTCCACCTCAACATGTATACAAGAGAACAAGTGGACCTAACAGCTGTAATGTGATGTACAACAGAAATTGACAAGTCTTTGCAAATAAATGTCAGTGGCACCCATAGGAAAGGGGTTTATCACCTATAAATATGCAATAGACAAACAAGTGTTGTATTGTGTTATAAATGCTAAATGATAATATAGCAACCCTCAACATACGTAAGTGAAAAATAACAACATAGATTGGATGACATTTCATGATTTTCAAGTTTTCTGTTGCTAATATGCAAACATCTCAGACATTGTTATACTGGCCATGCTCACTTTAAATTACAGGTAACAGTAACATAACAAAAATTATACAATGACCCCCCATTAATATTCAAAAACGTGCATGCTGATTGGTCAGCGTGCACGTTGTAAATCAGAGTTATAGTAATGGAAAAAGGTCCGGTCGCCCGGACTTTTTCCATTACTATAACTCTTTTTTTACAGCAACGGAGAATGCAAGATCTCTGTTGCTTCACACTATCTTGCTATGTTAAACCCATTTAACATAGCAAAACAGTTTGTAAAAAGCAACGGAGATCTTGCTTTCTCCGTTGCTTTTTTCAAAACTGTCTCGCTATGTTTAATGGGTTTAACATAGCGAGACAGCTTTAAAAAAGGCAACGGAGATTCAAATTCAGATTCAGTACATCAGAACTGCCTCAGAATACCAGACAGCTGCGGAAGGGGAGCAAGGAGGCATTATACGATGCCATTATTTAAGAAAAGTAATTATTTTTTTTCTTAAATAATGTCATTGTATAATAGCAATAACCCACTTCTGGGTGTGGGTAATGCGTGACCAAACCACACCAAACGTGGGTAAATCCAGCATTACCCACACCCAGAAGTGGGTTATTGCTATATTCAACAGCACCAACACACAATAAAGTGTCATGACAGAGGACCAATCTCAGTTTCTGATGGTCTGGCAGCATGCCATGCAGTAAGAAATGTTTATGGAAGCCCTCATCTGCCATTAAGTTGTATAGTGTGTGGCAAAGAATTGCAGTAAAAGAAATACCCAGACACAGACACGGAAGGCAGAGTATAATTATTTTGGAAACAGGTAATTCTTGTGAGCAATGAATGACATAATAACATTCGTATCATGTCATTTAAAAAACGTGCGAGGGCAGATATCAGACCAGTCATGGATACAACAGAAATACGCATGCCAGTTATGTCATAAAGAACACTGCTAAGGGGCTTGCAGCACTTTCTTATCATAAGGGTCATGGATGCCCTACCTTGAAGGACAGCAGCCTGTGTCATAACTATTATCTGTGTAAGCCACTTCTGTCTGACACAGTTGCCTGACAGACAGATGTGACCAGATTTAAACCCCTGCATTATATTATACTAGGCTCTCTACAGAACTCTGAATTGACTGCATGTGCCACGGTAGATGGCAATGGAGGCTGTCACAAATAACTGAGATCAATGTGTGCAGTAAGAAAGGAGTTATGAATGTGATATGAACAATCCATTTTAGTCAGAATGTTGGAAAGGAGCTACACATGTTACTGTACACACAATGGTGAGAATTACCTCAATTACAGCATCAATGCTTCCGCTGTGTAGTAAACATACTGTGCGAGAATTGAAGCACAGTCTATCTGTGTAGGTGTGCTATGCAAGCACTTGTCACAGGAGCACTGACAGCATGACATGCCTGAAATAACCATTTCATTGCCATGCATTCACAACCTGTGATGATATATCATTGTCCAACATAAAAATGGGTGAGAACAATTAGTTACAATAGTGCTTATGTAGTGGGAGCACATTCATATAATGCTCCCCTTCAGGTGTTGAATAGCAAGCTATGTGAGTCTACTGACTGACGTTATTTGCATGAACAACAAGCACCACAGTGCAAGTCTTAACACAACTGTGACCCCACCTGTGATAACCTTTAACATCATTTGTATGTGTTGTAAAAATCTCTTTGAAATAAAGGGGATGTTTGAGGCTTCTCCACTGTAAATGTACACAGTATAACTGTGGTGGATGCCATTCATTCACTAAAGTATAAGGCAAAACAGTGCGAAGAATCACTGATATACTGATGAGTTATTGAACACCTGAGCATTTGACAACACAAAAATCATTATATTGTACAGAATGAATATGCCATGGTAGAAATGTTGCTGCAATAGTGAGATATTTTGGTATGTGAAGGCATTATATTATGTTTTTGCTGCAAGGGGTATGTGTGCCTGTAATTACTTTACTGAGGCAACAACATACAGAATGTTGTATAATTCTCTTGTCCCAAAGGATAATGTTTCCTGCATTTAAGTAATCACATGTCATAAATACTCTGAATAAAAACATTGCTGTGTGAGAAATTATCATAACTTTTTTAATAGGAATCAACATCTATATGTGTACACAGCAGATGTGTTTGACAACAGTGTTAATGAAATGTAGAGTCATAATAAGACTGACACAACATAGTCTGAGTGACAATGGCTGGATTTGAACTAGGTACCTAAGATTATAAACTACAGATTAGGGCCTAAATTGTAACTGCCAGTAAACAGTTAGATGGATGGCATCACCACTGTTTATTAGCTGCATGTTTATGGTAAAAAGTGGCCAAAGTGCACAATAACACTGTGCAGCTACACATCATACATGTATTTGAAGAATAGCATAGACACTATGAGGATGGAATAGACACTCACAGCTGGCCTTAAACATCCTACATATGTAGTTAGACAATTTGCAAATTGCAGTATCAATGTCACGCGACACAGGAGAATTCACACTCCAAGTGTGAGACACTGCAGTTATGGTAGCATTATGTAATTATTGTATGGCCAAAAAGTTATTTTCACTGGGATGCTAGGATTTGCTAGTGTAACTCTGTGCCACAGTAAATCCATTTCATTAGTGGAAGTGTACATAAAGGTGGCTGTGAGGTGATCAGCAGTACATGACAGTGATCACAGTTGCACTATTTAAGCAGGGATATACTCCAACCAACTATCTAGTTGCACAATCTGTGGAGCATATTATCAGCACCCAACACCACAGGAGAATACTAAGTCCAAGTGATGCACACAGCATCTGTAAAGGGATGATATCAGCAGTGACTTGCCAAGTAGATATGCCTGGTGAAATGACTCTTACAGCCATTGGGGGTAATAAAAACTGCCACTGCAAATGTGTGTAAACCAAACCTGAATTAATTTACAGTCAAACACACACATGTACACAACACTTGTAGAAGTTAAATATTGCTGTATTCAAACCTCATACCTATTTATAAATTCTAGAAAATAATGTAAAAAACACAATGCCACCGGAGAAGTCTAGCATTTAAAGTGTAACAGTTCATTTTAGAAAGAATGGCCTCATAAGTGGGGTGTAGGCTTTGAATATAACTTCATAATTATGTGTACTAATTGCTGCCATCAACCCACCTGTCTTTTGAAAAAATGAAAGATTCCCCCCAGCACTTAACAAATGTTTCTATCACTTTCCCTCTAAAACCATTGAATAGGTATTTTTTTCAGTTTATGAAACTCCTATTGGAGGCATTAATTTAGACAGTGGTGGACATAACATAACCTAAAAAGAAGCCATGGTGTCTATAAGTAATATAGAGTACAAAGGGTATACCTAGCTACACCCTTGTGTTGGAAAGAAGTTGTGGTTGTGAGAGGTGGGATAAGGGCATAGAGGAGACAGCTATCAGTTTAAAGCATTGCTCCAGAGTAGAAGTTGACTGAGCATAGCTGTGTTGGAGGACATGCTCACCTAGCTCTAGCCCCCCCCCCCCCACACACACAGACAAAAGTTACCCATGTGAGCATCAAACCTCCCACTTATTTAGTTATACAATCTAGAGAGCTTAGTATTAGTCATAAGCACCACAGAGGGAATCTGACTTATGAGGACAGAGAGTGCACTTTTGCTAGGATGACCTTATCAGTGAGTTTCAGAAAGGATGTTTCTGTAAAAAAGTAGAGTAACGGAGCTGTGTGCGGTGTTAAATGTATTCTCCTTACAGCACGTGGATACAGCAACAAGTGTTGAATGCACACATTTATCGTGTTGAGCATCAAACTTCCTGCCTATCTAGTTACACAATCCAGAGGGCAAAATATTATTTGCAAGCACTACAAGAGAAGACTGATTTTAAGCATGTTTGTACTTCTTGAAAATCCACTGTTTGGAACAGATGGTATTCTTCATCAAAGGCTGTGCAAGAAATGGATATGTATGCAAAGGGCAATGTGATATCTCTTTGATTGTCCCATTTAGTTACATACTTCCTTAACATCTACATACTGTCCTTCATATAGAATGTGTTACTGTGAGGGGCATGGACATGTTGCACATTATGGAATGCCATAGAATTTTGCTGTTGTAAACTGGTGGATTATCAATCAAACTTTCCTGCCACATCATGCCGGGATGAATGCACATGCATATTGTCTCATACTTGCACAATGTGCATTGACAAGACAAACATGCAACTCATACACAGGACAGTGCACTGCAGAATAACGTTGATGGATTATATGATAATAGGTTAACAAAACCTGTAGCACAATTTTAAGTGAAAACATTGTAGAGCAGACAGACATACATTAATCGACTGAACTGAGTCAAAATCAGCCTGAATTCAAAATAATCTGTTGACAAAATTAGAACAGACATACAAATGTTGTGCAAACTTAAAATATTTATTTGATTATATTTTATTTTTTTATTTTACTTTTTGAGCATAGCTCTGCCAGGCTGTAGAATTTGTAAAAGGCAGGCTTCACAGTAGGAAAGCAGGCACCTTAATATAGCAGCAGGATAAAGGCACGTTAAGGAAAGGTGTAACCAGCAATTACAGACACAGGAGTTGGATAACACATTTTGAAACATTCTGCATCCACCGAGACTTGTACTTTTAGAGCATTGCAAGAAAAGCCTTTATACCGGACCGAGTATTATCTAAGCAAGTAGAATAATAAGTCCACAGTAGTAGAAACGCTTAATTAATTAATTAATTAATTAATTAATTAAGCGTTTCTACTACTGTGGACTTATTATTCTATGAATTTAGCAATAGTGTTCTTGGTGGTTTACTTCAGCTAACTCGTCTACATTGTATTTTCTAAGCACAGCATTTAGGACATCAGATTTCAGCAAACGTAACTGTATGTATTCAGCTTTATTTCCCTATTGACCACTGTAATCTGTGCATTAAACTTTTAGCTTGTTGAAAAGTACATTAAACTGAATAAATATAGCTAGCCACAGTAGTATGAAGAGCAACAGAGTTATGTGGCAGAAGGCAATGCAATCCTAGCATGTTGCCATAAACTATGTACTTCCATTTAGCTTAAGTTGCATTTGTTGCCCAGCACCAGATATTGTGCAAATGCAGAGGTGGAAGAATAATGATACAGAAGTGAAAAGATCCATCGCCAGAGTGAGGCAGGGACAAAGGAGCTTATTACAGAAAAAAGATAATGGTGGTTCATAAGAATATGTAGTCAGCAGGTACACATAAAACAGTGTACCAAAAACTGTCAGTAACACTTGGCTATTGGCTGGATTAGAACCATTGAAATTAGTCAAAAATCTATCTATACTTTGAGCATTAGCTCATCACACCACAAAATAACTACTTTACAACGTTTAAGTAATACAGCTGAAGCACAGTGACAACTTACTGAGGCAGTAAGGGTGAACAGAGAGAGATACAGACAGATGCAGAGAGGAATAGCAACAATATGCATTGTGGGACATGTAAGGACATCTGTGTGGTGTGTTACTCCTACTTAATAAATCATAATTAATCTGTCATGCTCTATACAATAAAATACTTGCTACAGGGAGAATAAGGGGTAGAAGAGTGCTAAAAACACAAAGACATAAGCAGGATAAAGTTGGCTTAATAAGTCTCCCTGTTGGGGTTGCAATGTTTTTGTAAATGATGTTTTCTGCACTATTCAAGCTCTATGTTGATGAAATGTTGTATATGGATAGAAATGCAAACATTTGCAGTTAAATATATGATTGAAATATGAAATTGACCAAGACCTATAATTGAACCCATGACACTGCAAAAAATCCAGTCTATAGACAGAGTAATTATCCCAACTCACCATATAAGAACTCCTGCTTGATTATATCCAGCAGCCTAAGAACTACTACAATAACAGTTATACAGTATTGCCTTTTGTCCTCCTTTACACTGTATTCCCATAACACAGTTGATTTAAGCATATTTGCACAAGTAACAGGACCACAGTGGATTAAAATGAAATCATGGGTTTTTGCAATAAGACGTTTAACAGCATTCACCATCACTTAGCATGATTGCATTATGTCAGCCTCCACACGATTGATGAGAACATAAAACAAAGGCTTTTCCATGGGCCATTTCTGGCCATGGATGTTGTGTGTGAATCTATTTTTTAACCAAATTAAACATGTGAAAAAAGATATATGGAAGAAGTGGTAAAAAATGGGTTGGCAAGCAGATAGACAGCAACCAAATAATGTTGTACAGCCAATTTTCTACATCGTGTGTCAAGATGCCACATAGTTGACGTGGTGAGCTATGTATAGGGCATATTCTTTTATTCGACAGGTGCCCATTTTTTTAGAGAGAGAAGAATGTTGTGGGAGGTTCTTAGGAATGTGAGGTTCTAATAGGTAAGGTAGCTTAGAAAGCATGCATTGATGTAAAGGACATACAAGACTGATAGGTGGGAGGTTCTTAGGAATGTGAGGTTCTGATAGGTAAGGTAGTTTAGAAAGCATGCACCAATGTACAGGACATACACGATTGACAGGTGGGAGGTTCTTAGGAATGTAAGGTTCTGATAGGTAAGGTAGTTTAGAAAGCATGCACCAATGTACAGGACATACAAGACTGAAAGGGACAATGATGGAGACAGAAAGGAAGCATCCAGCTTGAGGATAGTATGAATCTAGTCTTCACCCCCTAACTTATCATAACTGTCTCCTGTAGTAGCTCCCTAGGTCATTTCCAGATGTGGTATCGCCTTTACAGGATGCAGGATCTTTTCAACCCTGCCAATATATGCACTGAGGCCCCTCTACCTGATATCCTCAACTAGACCTGCAATCTCCTGCTGGATGACAAAATTGCCATCTCAGCTGGAACTGCTCCAGGAGGATACCACTCCACCAGCTCCCAGGTCAGACGTACCTGAAGCAGGTGGAGCAAGTAGGGAAGGTATTGTGGAGACAATGCTGACAGGTTGTGACCCTGATGTGTTGGGTGTCTGTGCTACCATTTGTGAAGGTATTGTGGGCCTAGCTGCAGTAGTCGGTAAACCTCTGTGATATAGTCCATTTATTTTTCAGCAGCAAGGTATTCAAACAGCAGAATGTTAATAAATTATAACCCTCTCAAAATAAAATTAAGAAAGGAATAAGGGGGGGATGAAGAAAAAGAGATAACTAGATACATAGCATGTCACATTATTTTCTTTTTAATAAACTTTCTTTGGCAAAACACAAACAGTTATGATAATTTATTATTGTATACCTTTGCCACAAACATACATGATGGGGAGGTATTAATGTGTCATAAAATAAGCAAACCTCGCTGATATGATATAGCAAAGAGCAGCTTTTAGTTCTCTATGACAGATAGAAGGTAGACAGTGGTCTCACCTTCGATAACCACATCACCACAACAGTCTGGAAATCCTTCTATGTGGCACACCTCATCACTAAGGACTTTTCATCAGGAAAAAAAGAGGTCATTGTCCCACTGTACTCGTCCCTCATTAGACCCATTATAGAATGCAACACCCCATTTGGTATGTACCTCTCAAGACACCTGCAACAACTGGAAAGACCACAGAATTACCTCACTAAAAGAATCGCAGGCCTAAAGCAGATGCCCTGTGCTGACCGCCTTAAAAAACTCCAGCTATACTCTGTCACATATCGTCCACTCAGAGGCGATCTCTACTTAGCATACAAGGCCATGTCAAACCCAGAGCTGTTGGACATGCTGCACTTAAAAAAATCCCAATCCCTCAGAGCCACACACTCCAGGGATCTAAACCTTGTCATCACAATAAACAAAACATGCTGGAGGGATAGGTTCCTGACCCAGAGACTCCCCAGACTCTAGAACAGATTGCGCATACATGTCAAGCAGAGCACCTCTTTGGCCCTCTTCAAAAGGAACCTTGACGATTGGAAGGGAGAAAGGAAATTCACCCCGGGGATCACGTCAGTCACCCTGCTAGACAGGGGTCCAAGAAGTAAATAGTGTGGGAAGAAATAGTCAGAGAATTGTTATGGCTAGGCTTGTATAGGCCCTAGGACCGATAGCCTAGTACCAACCTATGAACCTATGAACCTATAGGGTATATGCATTCAAATGTAATAATTGCAATTACCATATTGACTTGTTTCTGACATATTATTGCTGTTAGTACTTTAGATGTACTTATCCAGTAATAAAAAGTAATTGCTGCTTCTGGGAATTGAGCCCACACACATTTAATCTGGTGATCTCATTGCTTAATTCAAGCAGTGAGAGTTACTGGGGAAGGAATGAATGCTTGAGATCAAGGTTCCGGTTTGCCTGCTCAAGATGCTAGTTACTGAGGGAATGAAAATTAATTTCTGGCTTGAATTTGGACATGAGTCATACTTAATCCATGCATCTCTGAAGCCAGTTAATCTCTCGTGGTGCACCTCACAGTTTGCTCTGCAGCTGTACAGTGTAAAAAGAAAAGTATATGAATGCATAATGCGTAACTGCATTCACTGGCTATATCATTAATGCCATATCACAGGCAGGTTATGGTTCGGTATACTTACACAACTGAGGAGTGTTTTCAGTCTTAAAATCAACCTCCCATTGGCTTAGGAGGACCTACTTGCACTTTTTAAGGTCACCATAATGATGGCGACATTGTTGCCCAGTGCCTGAGATGCCAGCAGCACTGGAGAGGGCCTTTGCTAAGGTATTCTAAGCCTTAGCCTTATACTGAGACCTGGTGTACTCTACATGCAGTAGCCTATGGCTGTAGCACTTCAAGAGGAGTGACAGAAATATCCTGGACTCTTCAAAACCTACCTTTGTCCTTTAAATTTAGCACCATTCTCTTCCTTGCCAGCCAGGTCTGCAAAAGTTAAGCTGACAGGATATGTCTAAATTGGTATCCAATTCAGATCTAGTGTGCAACTAGTGTTCAAAGGCACACAGTCTTGCCATCTGCATTTGCACAAGTGAAATCAGATGGATTCCTTGTCAGACATATTAGCACTTACATGGCAAAGCAGTAAAGGTGTGAAATATGGCATTGAGCTTTGCCATGTGTGATGCTCAGCCTATTGACACAGGTTGTGTGTTCAACAATGGAATGCTTAATGGCATGGATTTTAATCCTTGCAGTTTGGAAGGAGAAAGAGGAGGAATTGTGACATATTGTGATGTTGGAGCTTACACAATGTTAAAATATTGTTGTACCAGCCGGGAATCAAACCCATGGGATAAAGCATGCAAACATTGAAATTTAGCTTATTAATTGACATTAACATAGCAGAACTACATTTAAGCATGGCAATTAGAGATATAGTAATTTCAGAATGCTTGGAGATACACTTCAGATAGGCCTGTATGTGTGTGATTTTAATTAGTCCTGTGAATGCATTATTATATAAAAGTCAGAATTTCTGTTTGTAAATATATTTCAGATGGCTGCAGTTTAATGAGTTGAGTAATTCAGGTTGGGATATGTTACATATTTACTTTACAAGACATAAGTGGCCTAAACACATAGTTAGGATATGCATTATAAAAAAGTATTGTGCCCATTATATATATATCTACACACACATACACACACACACACACACACACACACACACACACACACACACACACACACACACACACACACACACACGTGAATTATAAATTATCATCATTATCTTGTTTAAGAAATTGGATACACATTAGCTTGAGTTTATATGTGAACCATTAATGATCTATACTAAATAGAAAGGTTTACTTTTGCAAACATTATTGATACATCACTTGCGACAAACATGTTTAACATTATCATTTTTCTTTAATTTTACAGTCTTAATCAAAATGTTGTGAGAAATGGTGCTCTTACACCATTTGTAAAAGTATCTTTTAGCTAGATTTGAACCCTTAATCAGTGGAGTTCTTTACCAAAATTCAATGTACTTACACTTTCTGCCACAGAGATAGGTATGTGACAGGTGGAATTTCTCCATGTATTACTTTCCACAGAGTTGAGGAAAGCACACAGTTGCCAGGCATTATTTCACCACATAAGATATCTTAAACTAAATTGTTCACTTTTTTCCTAAGCTAGTGAGCTGTTTTTGTGAACTGCCATGAGGAGAGCAAATTCAGTTTACAAAATAAATTCTAAAAAAATTACATGTTATGAATAATTCACATGTGATCTCTAAACAGGAAGTGAGCAATGCACCGTGTGCCTTATTTCTCTCAGTTTGCTTCATTTATACCTTGTGCCACCGAGGAAGTTAGAAGACAGGTATATTTTCTTCACTGACTACTGTCCTTAGTGCTGCTGGCTACTCAATGCCACCAGGCATGACTGCACTACATAAGGCTTTCTAAACTAATGTTTTTTTACTTTTTTCCTTAGGTACTGTATCATGTTTGCATGCTGCAGAGAGCAAATACAAAGTAAAATGAGAAAAAAATGACATATTGTGAATAATTGCATTATGAGTTCTAAACGGGGTATGAACAGTGCATCATTTGCCTTATTTCACTCAATTCACTTCATTTACACCTTGTACGACAGATTTCTACATCTCTCAGGTGCATTATCTGCAGTAATTTCTATTCATTGTGCTGAAGGATGTGCACCAATACCAGACATATTAATGCTATGTAAGGCTGCCTAAACTACATTTTTCACTTTTTTCTTTAGGCAGTGAAGTGTGTTTGAGTATTGCTGAGGAGCTGTAAATGAAAAAAAACATTAAAAATATATGGTAGACAAAAAAGCTGACACTAAATTAAATGCAATCATTTGGTATATGTAGAATGACCAGAGCAAGCTTCATCCTTCTCACATGTCATTGCAGCATCAGAAATGTACTTTGTAGAACACACTATCAGACTTGTTGGCAATGACAAGAAAGTCAACACATAGCTCACATGTTAACAATACTTATAATATTTGATTTTAAACAACAACAAGAATACAGTGGTATCACAAAATGTGATTAAATATGTATTCAGTCCACCCACTTTAAAATTATCATTTAAGTGGATTCAAACCATGTGTCAGCCATCCGCTTTCTCTAAGCTCAATACAGTTACACCTTGTGTCACAAAGAAAGCTACCTGCAGGTGTTTCTTTCTTCAGTGAGTACTATTCAGAGTGCTGGCAGCTGTAAAATGCTGCCAGGCTAGTTTGAATTACATAAGGCATCCTAAACAAAAATGTTTAAGCCACAAAAGTACATTTTTGCCACCAGCATGCAAATATTTATCCAAAGCACTCACAACGTTCTAGATAATTTGAAGGACCATGAAATAAATCACAGTATATATCTATGAATGAAGAGCTACTACTGCATTACATGGATATATTCTGCCTTCTCACATCTCCTAGGCACATCAGTACTATCATGTATGAATCATAATATAGGACCTTAACTAATGGTGTGGGAATGTGGAAAGGCACAGGGAACAGCAGAAATTACTTCATTTTTCACACAGCACACATAATTAATATTCACATAATTTCAAATGACTTGTCTGTCACTTTTTGTCAATACTAGCAACCAAAAAGAAAATGTATAAACTATTGAAAATAAAATGCTTCCAAGAGTCAGGCTGCCAAACTGATATTAACGCAAGTTTATTACTACACAAAAAGCGTTTTCGCTTCTGTCCTTGTACTTTTTGTCAATACTGTCCTTACTTGAGTTACCCACATCAGCACATTCATACACCAAAATGAATGTCAAGACTTATTATGATCTCCAGATTCCTGTACTTACCACCCAGAAGAGAATAGTCTGGAATGACGATCCCTTTGTCACAAATTAAAAAAAAAAAAAAAAACTCCAGTAACCACAAGCATTCCATTATCCCTATCAAGGTGATGAGAGGTAAAGGACTCTCATCCTTTGCCATTGTGTTACCAATAGCAGTGAACCAAACAATTGCCAGAGCACAATCAAAAATGCTATTTATTACACCCGTTGAGAACAAGGACCAGGCAAGAAAAGACTGGATTCCATGCCTGAATTCAACTAAGTAACCTGCCTGAAAATACCACTGGAGTTCATACCATACCAAATACTGCCACCAACTCAGTGCTATAAAATTAACCCAAAGAGCAAAAGAAAAGAAACAAAATATTCAGCATCACTGAGTTTGGCAAACACAGTAGCAAGGTAAACACACTGTGCCTAGACACAACTACATCCTTTTCTTTTCTGCCCAACACCTAAAGAGCAACTCTGCCCCACCTAAGGATACTAACTACCTCTGAAAGAGACCAACTCAGGTATACCAAAGCTACATGCCTGTAAATTCAGAATAAAGGAGTAGTTACAATACCTTTTCTCCATTTACCCTCCCCATTATGCTTAATTGACTGCAAGACTGGTTGCCCACAAGGGCGCACAAACCAGCTACAAAATTACCTGCTAAACTCACTGCAAAATGATCATAACAATGCTTAAAACTACTGAAAACTAAAAGAAAGGAAAACCAGTCTGCAGACTCCCACAAAACCAAGGCAGTTCACTGGAACAAAATAATACCTTACCTAAATTAATCCCTGACAACATAGCAGAGCACATGGCACTGTTGCCTGACTATACTTACTATCACTTGATTATATGGATGACAACAGCCATACTTTGTCAAATAGCTACTGTACTGAAAAAGAGCCCAATAATCCTGTGATGCAGTTTTACATAGCCTTTCTGGCATTGTCCTTCTACCTAGATCAGGTCTTCCTCAACCATTCCCTCCTAAACTACCAGTCAACTCAGCTTTCCACCCTTCCTCTGCTATAAATCTACCATAACAAGCATATAATCATAACAGCCTCAGAAAACATTAATCTGCTAACAAACTAGTATGTAATTGCCACACAATTATTTTTCTAACATTTCCAGTCATAACTGTTAAATACTCTACTTTTTATAAATATTTGTGTGCACAGCAAACTTTTTTGATTTTTGGAAGGAATGATGATGGTGGTGGTAAAATGATTCTGATTAAGCAATAATAGTATCGAAAATAATGTCTGCCATACTCTATCCAATGCATTCAGGTTCCTATAGCAACCTCACAAACAGTGACACTATTCACAGATGTTACTAGGCAGTTAGGGAATAGCAGTAGACTGCCACTTCTTTCTTCTGTATCAAAAATACACTGCATATATACCTGTTGGGAATTTAGTGCCACCGATTCACCAGCTGCAAGTATTTGGGATCTTGGAGGAAATCAGAGAACCTTTTGAGACAACAATGTCACCCACTGTGCCATCCAGTGTCTGTCTAATGTAATAGAATTTAGACAGCCATTTATCCATCCTCAACCCTTTTTTCCCATTTTGCACATGGGTTTGGGGTGTCACTTCAACAGTGACAATCATCTCGAGAGAAGGTTTACACCACGTGGTGGCTAGCTCTGCTGTGGTAGCTCATTCATACCACTCACTCACACACTCACACCTATGGCCAAATTAGAGTGCCCAGTTCACCTACTACATGTCTTTGTAATATGGGAGGAAACCCATGTGACCACAGCGAGGACATGCAGACTCCAGACAGAAGGCATCCCAGCCAGGAATTCAACTGGAGAACCTGATGCTGTGAGGCACCAACACTAATGGCTGTACCACCACGGCCACTCCAGAACTTAGAATTTAGACACTGAAGCAAAAAATAGCAATCAGAAATATATATCATAATCCTGATAGACTATAACTTCACCAACAGTATTCTGCTGTCAGATTTCTTCAAACTTTTCTGAAGATAACAGTGAAAAACCAATGAGATCAGAGCAAACACTGAATACAGTGAATCAGCAGAAGTGTCAATACATCTTCAAGACAACAGTTACAGACTGGCCAATAGGTTGTTACACAGATCAAAGAAGAGAAGACAAAGAGCAAAACAACACTTTTGAAAGGCTAGCATAGCAGAAATGTAACTGCACACTGGACATTTTACAGTAATAACACCAACATCAAAAAGTGGTGAAACAACTCACAGTAATATTTCAAACTTTAAATTAAATTAACTTGGAAGTATAGTGTCACAGAAATTGTTATTATTTATGCTGAGTAAGCATGCTAATGTAGTGGACTCATTGATGTTATTGCACTTTTTTGTCAGAGGTTTAAATTTAAAAGTTATTTAAAAATGTAGAATCAAAATAGTAAACATTTGCTGTTTTTAAGAAACCTACAGGAGGATTTATTAAAAGCTACACCAAGTATAGCTATTGTGCTGGCAGTGCACCATGTTGCCAAAATGGTAGTGAACTATTTGGTATTCATTAAACAGCTCCACGTGACATGTAGAGCTGCTAAACAAAGGGAAATGGCAGAATATACTAAGCCAGCATAAACAGCTGAATTCTATGTCAATTAACCAACCCAATATTGTGGAGCTATTCAGGAAGCTATAAACCAGTCATGTGCACTCAGTGTAGTCTTTTACTCTGTACACCAAAACTCTTTGGAATACAGCATGATTACACTTAGAAAAAAAGCATGTTAGGGGTTACAGCTGCTATTATTATGCTGCATGTGCAACAGGCTTTAAATCAGGGTGCTGTTGCTGTTGCCAGACCTCAGACCAGAAGAAGAAGGATATTTAGACCCCCATTTGACTTATAACAGACTACATGACTCAGAAATTGCTGAGAGATACAGGCAGGTGGATAGGGAAACACGGGAGCAACTATATAACCTCTGCCTCTCCCATCTAAGGCTCCAGGGAAATTGTGAAGAATCCATTGCAGTGAAAACAAAGGTATGTGTTGCATTACATATACTAGCTAATGGTATTTTCCAGAGACCCACAAGGGATATATTAGGGGTGTTATAGGCATCAGTCTCTAGAATGTCACATCAGTTTTTAAATGCAATACTACTACATGAAAGGGATCACATCTGTTTCCCACGTAGCCCACAGGAGACAGCAAGAACCATCCTGGAATTTTATGCAATTGCACTCTTTCCTAAGGTGTCAGGGCCATAGACTGCACACACATAAAATAAAAGGCCCAGATGGTGAACAAGGAAGGTGGTACATCAACAGAAAAGGTTTCCATTCAATAACTGTCAGCTTGTATGTAATACCTGAAGGATCATCTACAGTGTTTCTGTAGGTAACCCAGGTAGTTTCCATAAATCACACATATGGCACACCTGTGAGCTGTATACTAAGTTTGCTAGGGGTCCCATTCCTCAGGGTCATCAAGTAGGGGATGCACGTTATGCACATGAGCCTGGGCTTATGACGCCAATGACAAAGCCACACAACACCACTGAACCAGGATACAATGAGGCCCACATTCAAACAAGAAATATCATAGACGTGTTTGGGTTGCTTAAATCAAGGTTCCGGTGTCTTGGCACATCAGGTGATGCACTGCAGTATGACTGAGGCATCACAGACAAAATACACACAGTGTGTGTCATGTTACATAATATAATTCTTAGGAAACAGTTTCAACAAAGACTTTAAGGGCAACAGACAGGGTCAGCAGAAGCAGCAGATACAGATGAGGAGTCTGAGGGAGAACCACCAGCTGCAGATGGTGCTGGCAGATGGAGGTGTGCACAGTAAGCCTTGGCTCTTGCTAAGAGGCAAAGGATAGCACACACATTCACTGTTTTGGTCAAAGCCTAGGATCCCAAGCACATACATATAAGAAAACTGATGCCTTTCAAACTCCATAACCTATTCTTAACCATGTAATGGCTGCATTCTCATAGCATCAGGCAGGGATATCCCCCAAGGACACAACTGTTGCCTGCCGTAATGACAAGGTAAATGTGGAACCTGTAAAAAAATTATACAACCAACTGTTCTCATATGGAAATATGTTTAAGCCCCTAAGCAGAACATCCATCTGAGGTGTACATTCATGTCAGTAATATTGCCTATGTCAGATTTTTTTTCTAATTTCTCCAAATCTTTTGGGTTTCTAATACCATGATGGGAATCAGCCCCATTCATAAGTCAAAATACAATTAAAGTTCATGAAATTAGTATTGTTTCAATCTTTGATATCAGCCAAAAGTACTTTTCACGGCATCATTAATGTGCCCAGTAATGACTCCTTCAGCAATTTGTATGGAATTACACATATTGGTAGCATATCTAAATATAATTGTAGATTCTTTTTTTATAAGACCCGTTGGTCCTACTACTATTGGAACTGTCTGGGTATTTTTCTTCCACATTGCTCTCACTTCTGCCTGCAGATCGTAATATTTTATGACTTTGGGTCTCTCTGCAAGACACTTAAGTAACTGGGTGTAGCAATTTCAATAATCAATGCCACTTTTGTCCACTTTTCTTGGACCACTATATCTGGTTTTCTAGCATCTTTCTTTTGAACTGTTGGTAATACATGATCCCATGTGATGTAGACTTCTTCATTTTCTATGATGCTTTGTAGCTCATGTTTCCAGTGTTTTTCAGCCACGTCAATACCATAATGTTTACACAATCCCCAGTGTAAAAGTCTTGCCACATTATTATTCCTTAGAGTATACAGTCCTTCTGCCATTAGCATGTCGCAACCAGCAACAAGATGTGCAACTGTTTCCAAGTCAGTTTTACAAAACCTACATTTGTCTGTTTATCCCACATGTTCAATGGACTTTGTAAAAAAATGTGTATGCAGCCCACTATCTTGTGCCGCCAATATTAACTTTTCATCTTTTGGTTTGAATTCACCTCTGCTTAATCCTTCCTGCATTCGTTCCTAATCACCATGGGATTCTACCAGAAGTTTTTTATACTTGCAACTATATTAATGCTTTTTCCACATTTCTTACCTTCTCATCTGGTCCTTCACCTTATATTCTTTATTTTTTTTTTTTGGCACATTCATTTGCTGCCTGATTTTTATATACTTCTGGTTTGATTTCCATTCCTGCTTGACATCGATATGCTTCTGCTAAATTAAGTAGTTACATATTACAATGAAAACAGAGTATCAAGCAATTCAATTGATCAAAATCTATGAAACATGGAAAAGCTCAGTCATACCCTCATCTGCACAACTATACCAAGAAGCAAGACTGGAATACCTAATGCTTCCACTGCTTTAATTGCAATACTAACTGAAATACAATGAGGTTTAACAATTACATAAACAATTATTCACACATGACTAGGAACAAGAAATCAAAAACTTTTCAAATGTAAAACATATTGATAAATGCAAGGTTGTGAGTAAGCAAGCATTAGCTATCCACTGTGTGTTAGACATATATGCAACCCTAATTCACAAAGACATGAGCAAAGGGCAGGACACAGTCATCTTCCTTTGCACAGGGTGAGTGGGGTTGGGGCAAGGCTGATATCAAAGAAGTGAGTGTGTGTGAGTAAGAAACAGATGTATCTCTCAGAGTATACAGTGTTCAAGGCCAGTAACAACAGATATATAACACTAAATGATACTGTTTAGATAGTTTGCATGTGTGAGGTGGTATGGGCAATTGATTTTTTTTCCAATGTATACGTGTGTTTGCATGCTGTGGTAACATTATATCCTGGCATCGCGGGCAGGCATGAATCACGCATGGAAGAGTAGTCAGTTCAGCATCTTCACCCCCCCCCCCGACCATGAGCAGTTTGCTTTGCCTGCTTTAACATATGCTAAATATGAATAAGGTTAAGTAAGTCTGATTAAAGCAATGTGAATGTATTGGCCAGTGCCACCTGTCTTCTTTTCCCTTCATGCTTGTATCACACAGTGAAATCAAAAATTCCTTTTGCTGAGACATGCTATCATTTTCAGTCTTGTTAGCTGGCTGGTTGGTAGTTGTGGATGATTTCTTAAATATCTTGCATCACACAAATAAATATAAAGGCAATGTTGATGTTTGCCCTGTTATCTACTGTGGTTATTATTCTGGTGGTTTTATTCTCTACCCTAGCCAGTTCTAGCACAGGAGATCAGTGTGTAGTGGGTTCTGCCTCATATGTTTGAGGTCAAGTATTCAAGTCTGACACCTTGTCATTTTTTGTTTGATTTGAAATCATTCACTGAGTACTTTATTAAAAAAAAAAAAATAAATAAATAAAATAAATTATGTGGGACTGTTGATGATGCTAATGCATGACCTTGTGATACTGAACAAGTTGGTGTTTTGATTATTTAAGATGGCTTATAAGGTCGTAGCATGACAGAGGACTTGGGTATCATCCAATCGCCTATCTTTAGTTTAAGAAATAACTTAAGCTAGAGAGATTGGATAAGTAATTCACATTCATATATGAATCTCTACCAAATATGCAACAAAGTCTAGAAGATTTAGAATCTTTGCTTGGAAGTGTTTACATAGATATTTTTATACCACAAGTAGACTCCAAAGAATTTTTTCCTGAGGTAGACAGCAAATGTTGGAAGTGGGGAAGAAAGAGTTAACTGGGAACATATTTTCTGGGAATGTAATGAGCTGGCAGACTTTAAAGATTCCCTTCAGTCAGCTTTTTCAGAGATACTGGGTGAATAAATTAGTGTAATTGAGGAAAAGATTTTTTGAGCTATGATACAGAATCAGAATTACCTAGTAAGGCCTCACTGAGTCTTATTACGGTGACTGCTAAAATAGCAGTTACTAGGAAATGGAAACCAAATTTTAAGCCAACTTTACTAGAAGTAACAAATATAGTAACAGGGATAAAACAACTGAAATTGGAATCTTTAAAAAAAGGGAAGGAGCAAATTATAGAGGAAAAATGGGAATTGTGGGAACAATCCACACAGATGAGGAACAAGGTTTAAAAGAAGGCAGGGTTTGAATGAGCTATGATATGTTTGACTGACAATGGCTGGATGGATTATAAGTAATGAATAATGCTTGCAACTATAATTGTGCCAATGTGGTTTGTAATGTATAATGTTTGCAACTGGAATTGTGTCAAGATGGTTTGTTTTCATTTATATAAATGAAGATTGCCTATGCCATATGTGATAATTTAATAAAGATGTTTCTTGTTTTGTGAAATAACTTAAGCTAGCAGTCATCTTGGAAGATTACAGTTATGAGGGTTTTGCTTTGTGCTTGCTCATCTGAAGGATTTGTTTCCTTCAGCCTCAAGTGAGTCTTTTAACTGGTAATGCTGTTGGACTAAACAGGAATCGAGTCAGCCTGGTTATTTAAGGGGTTATCACTTTTGCCTATATATATATTCAGAACATGTACCTTAATTCTTTTGTAATTGACACTGTTGTTTGTATTTTTTCCAGTACTTAATATTTTCCAAATTGTTTGTTTTTCCATGGCATACTTGTGAGTGAGGCCAAAAATAAATCTTTATTTCAGTTGTCTGCTCATTCTTCGCAAGTTTCATCCATTTGCTGCTAGAACTACTGTTTCTTACTTATGAGCAAAATGACCTTGAGGTATCTGCAGATATCTTAACTTGAAAATATGAGGGTGTCTTTTTATATAGTGTGATGATTGCCACTGGGTCCTGGGGGGTTATTACAGTTCTGTTAGGAGCATGTTTTGGTGTTTCCAGGCATTGTAATTGTTTTGGAGTTGCTACTGGCTGTTGTGATTGTTATATTTCAGTCATTGTTCTATGGAGTGCATTTGATGGTTGCTACATTGCTAAAGGCATAACACACTACAATTGTATTGTGTAAGTGCAGTAGTCTGGGGGTTCAAATCCAGAGCTGTATAATTGCTTAATCTCTGTTTATCTTTTTTTTTTCTTTTTCTATGTGTACATCATGTGGCATCGAACAAACAAGGTTAGTTGCTTAAAACTGAAAATGTAATTTTCATTCGCCTTATAAAGCATAAACATGCTTAGCAGCATTGTGCGGTGGTTGCTCACTTAGATTGTAATGAATGCAGAAATTCCACCTGTTACCCGACTGCCCCTGTCCACAAGGTGTAAATACACTGAGCAAAAAAGAGAGAACATAAGTAAGGGGGGTTGGAGTTATATGACTATGTTAACAGTTCCACTGTCACATGTGATTCATATCCAAGGATTTATTTCAAGGTGATGTACAGCCTAAATTCCTGTTATACCCTAGTTATAGCTATAGTGTGACTGTACTGCATCACAGATGTACCACTATATCATATCAGTATTACCCCTTGATAGTGTGCATGAGCACATATGGAGGTATGTCAGGATTTCATGGCAGTATAACATTTTCACTCTCAATGTCAAGGAGACAGTGATCACACAGCACATGTTTTGAGGTTTGACATGTAGTTAGAGAGGGTGCTCCAATTATTGTTTCGTGCATGTACAATATCACAGTGACAGCTTTCTCGATCACTGACACTTTGAATTTGCACTGCTGCACTTTCTGGACAAATCACCATAGTTTATGCATTGCCATCAGTATCCCATATTGCTGTACTATTCATTATAACAGATCACTTCTTAATTCACTCATCCATTGCAGATGCTTCAGACAATATCCATTGCTATCACATGTGGCAAATGCATGCACTACCTAGCTGTGTGTAGGGAATCTACTGATAATATTGTGGTGTTTGAAAGTGTTGTCTGTATGGCTGACACCTTCATCAGCCAGGGATGCTTTAGTCAAGTGTACCACATGTGGCACAGTGAGCTCCCACACATCTGTTAGGCCACAGTGAGCTCCCACGCATCTGTTAGGCCATACAGAACTACACTTCAGAATACATACTCATTAGAATTAGACAGCACAGACTTCCCTTCAAGGTATTCTACTAGATGCATGTGTGATATGTCTCTCTGTATTGCGCCCAGTAAATACACAGCTCAGTGACAACATTGATGCCATTGGTTTTATTCTTGCAGGTGGGGATTGGGGCTTATTTGTCCTGCAAGAAGTGGTCATTTTTGTGGAAGGGGTGGTGAATTCCGCAGATAGAATACCAACAATCATTATGGTTGTACACATCTGTTACTGCAGAGCATGTATAATAATTTGCACTACCATATTCTGTTAAGGCCTCAGATTAATAGTCTTAATATTTTAAAAGTGCCCATGATTGTGCCAGTTTCTGTCTACATTTGTCAAGGAGTCTGTTTGTTATGAATCCCTGATTGGTTGAGTGCTATGGTGACATGTCAGTCATATTTAAACAAATCAGTTTGCAGATCTTCAGAGGATGCACATACCCCCTATTGTATATACCATCTTTGCTAAATGTCCTCCCCAGTGAGCATGTCAGTGATTTTCATATCACAGACATTCACCTCCTTTGACATGTAACCTTATGTGACTGTCACATAAATATACTATCTTGTGTGATGATGTAATATATTTGCACAGGAGATGTGATGAGCTGTAAGTACAGTGCCGTCTAGCTCTGTGCTTAATTTTATGCTACTGACTTGTCATGGAAGTGCATATGCATTGACATATCCCATCTTGGGGACATTTCCATATTTACCATGTCCTCTTCCACTTTACTCATTCCTATTATTCATGTCTTTGGCCATTTTTATTAGCACCCTTTCCCTGGCAGTGTACATTTCATTGTAGGTGCCCTAGCTGTCCCCCCTTATTTCCTTCTGTCAATAACTGTTGCAGTGTACACTCACTCAGTACACTTTTCTTTACTGTGTTAATGCTGCTGCTATTGCGGTATTTTCACCCCTGGTAGTCACTGTGGCTGTCTGTCCAGTTTCACTAACAGGTTTGCTCATAAACAAACTTGAATGATACTTGCTTCTGCACTTATGTTGCTCTGCATGGCTTCCTGGTGGCAGCACTGTTGCTAGCCACAAAACCATTTCTTGAAAATGTGTAAGTGATGAGAAGCAAGAATATGTGACTGGCACTACAGCTCGTCATGCTAACATGTAAACTCTGTGTAGACCTCGTGCAAAGCCTACATGAAGTTTATTGAATTCCATGGTATATGTATAAGAATGGCTAGCATTCTCTCTCTATGCACACTGGCACACACATATACAGACATACAGAAATGCAAACACACACACACACACACATATATATATATATATATATATATATATATATATATATATATACATATATATACATATATGTATATATAAAGAGAGAGAGAGAGAGATATTTTATGTCTGTCTATATCTAGCTATGTCTACTTATATGTATATATAGCTACTGTGTGTGTGTGTGTGTGTGTGTGTGTGTGTGTGTGTGTGTGTGTGTGTGTGTGTGTGTGTCTGTGTGTGTGTATGTGTGTGTGTGTATATATATATATATATATATATATGTGTGTGTGTATATATATATATATATATATATATATATATATATATACGTCTGTGTGTGTGTGTGCATATATATATATATATATATATATATGGGTCCCTACCAAATGATATAAAGCTCATTTGATAGAAACTCGTTTCACTGACACCACTGAAAATGATATGTGCCCTTTTCCCTATGGTAGTGCGATCCTGGAGTTAGTATATATATAGTTAGGGGGGTTGTGGGGGGCTAATGGGTGGGTGTGGGTGGCGTAGCCTCCCTCATAGGTTATGTAAAATTGTTTTCTCCAAACAGTTATTCATTTTAGTTATAAGTATCCATGTGTAGATTATAAAATGTGTGAAGTATGTGGGGGGCTATGTCCCCCACACCCCCCATTGTTTGGGGCTGTGCCCCCCTAAATGTATATACTAACTCCGGGATTGCACTACCATGGGGAAAAGGGCATATTGCATTTTCAGTCTTTTGAGTTTCAGTCAAATGAGTTTTCAGTGTTTTGAGCTTTCTATGTTTTGCTTTCAGCCAAATGATTTTCCATCAAATGCGTTTTCTATCATTTGATAGCGACATATATATATATATATATATATATATATATATATATATATATATATATATATATATGTGTGTGTGTGTGTGTGTGTGTGTGTGTGTGTGTGTATAAAGGGGGAGCTGAATTTAATAAACAACGAAGCAGCAAAGAGCAACAAATATATTCAGAAGGAAGGGACTTCTGTAGCACCAGAAAATACCACCTTATTCAGTTTAATGGTTTCATCTGTGTTTTAACAAGACTTCATCATGATACTGGGAGCTGAATTTTGTCAAATCCACTTATAATCATTATACATTTAGTTGACAAAATTTGATTATACAGATAGTTAACAAGTATGCAATATTGCACAACTGGGTTTGGAAAAATGCGTTTTCCATGGCATTGTGTGATCTTGGAGTTAGTATATGTAATTAGCAGGGGGTGTGGGGGGCGCAGGAGGTACTAGCACATACCGATGCTTTAATCTTTTTTTACCTTTGTTTTTCACATGTACCAAGGTTACTGCTCAGTGCATGCATAGCAGCATGTGAACATTCACATCGCCAGTCTTTTTTGTTTGATATTGTAGACAACAACGACATTTGGTTCTGTCAACGAAATGCATATTTACTTATACTTAAAGCTCACAAAATGATAAAAAAGAAAGCAACAATAAATAAATAAATAAATGAATAGACAGATAAAAAGGACACTGGCTCTGCCATTTGGCAGTATGTATTCACCGGTGTGAAGAAGATTGTTGTTGAAGTACAATACTTCATTATTATTAATCTCACATCAAATGAGGAAGTTCATGGTATAGAAATTAAAACGATGGAAAAAATGTTTCCAGAGCCTACCAAAGATTATTGTTCATGGAATGGCATTTTATTTTCATTGGAGGTTATCTTCCTTTGTCAATGCTGAATTGGGTATGGTTATTGCTCTTATATGCTCCCAGGATAGTAGCCCTATTAAAAAGTAGTACACAATAACGAGTTTTTTATTGACTCAGGTTTTTATTGAACTTCATGGGAAAGGCCAGAACTTTCAAATGTTAAATAATTCCTAAAAAAATATTTAATAATGCTGAGCCCTGTAAGTATGAAAATTGTAGCTGTTGTAGGTACGTTGCAAACTCCCCTTGTTACTATAACATTTTTAAGGTCTAGTACTCTACAAGTGTTTTACCTGTGCTTAAGAGTATGCAGCATATGTTGAAGTATGCCCTGGGTGTAGCAGGACGCTCTGCACCCATATGGAAATCTATATAGTACCAATGTAAAGAACATCAGTAATCTCCTTTACAAAGCATATGTTAGGGTACAGTACTTTCACAAGGTATTTTCCATATGTGACAGACTACCAGTTTGGATGTAGGGGAGTGATTATGATAATTTTCTCGAAATGGAAAAATCTAAGTACAGATATCATTTAATGCCTGTATTTTCCGATGCATTAATGACTGCATTAATTAATAGTGTTGTAAAACATGTTTGTCAGAAACACCAATTATTTATGTTTTGGTTTTATGTATTGCCTTTTAAAAAGCTGATCATGTAATTATGTTATGTGGTAAATTTGCAAGCATAACTTGATTTGATAATTGTTGAGCTACAGGCTAGTATTCATAGCCATTTGTGTAAAAGCAATAGGGACATCCCTGATGTTTACAAATGAGTGTAGCAAAGGGAAGATACATAGAGGCCATTTGTGCTAATAAAAATGACTTTAACTATAATGAGATGCAAATAAGAAATTTTGAAAAATGCTAAAAGCTAATGAGGTGTTCTTGCAACTGACAGTCCAATACCCATGTGGCATGCACATTCGCTGTTGATATCTGATTAGCAATCCATGAAATTGCCCCAGCCATTCCTTTAGTAGTTTGTCCAAGTATGCACAAGTAATACCCTGACAAACAAATTATTTCCCTCAGCAACTTCTTCAGTAGTTTTGCTTAAGTATGATCAAGTACTAAAATGCCACAAAATAAATTATTTTGCCCAACAATTACAGTCTGACAATGTATGTTCAAGTACTTCACAGACAGTAAAATGACACATTACTCCTAGCGATCACTTCAGTAAGTTTGCAAAGTATGCACAAGCACTGAAATGAAGCACTTCCACAAGAGATCTTTTCAGTAGTTTGTCCAAGTATGCACACGCACCAAAGTGAATCATTTCTCTAAGCAATGCCACTAGTAGTTTCACCAACTATACACAAGCACCCAAATGAAAGATACACCCCGGCAATCCCTTCAATGCTACATCCAAGTATGCACACGCACCAAAGTGAATCATTTCTCTAAGCAATACCACTAGTAGTTTCACCAACTATACACAAGCACCCAAATGAAAGATACACCCCAGCAATCCCTTCAATACTATGTCCAAGTATGCACACGCACCAAAGTGAATCATTTCTCTAAGCAATACCACTAGTAGTTTCACCAACTATACACAAGCACCCAAATGAAAGATACACCCCGGCAATCCCTTCAATACTATATCCAAGTATGTACACGCACCAAAGTGAATCATTTCTCTAAGCAATACCACTAGTAGTTTCACCAACTATACACAAGCACCCAAATGAAAGATACACCCCGGCAATCCCTTCAATACTATGTCCAAGTATGCACAAGCACAAAAAAGGAAACCCTTCCCCCAAGCAATCAATTCAGTAGTTTCAACAAGTATCCACCAGCACCAAAATTAAACATTTCCCCAAGTGATTCCTTCAGTAGTATGTCCAAATGTGCACAAGCACCAAAAATAAAACATTTCTCCTACCAATCCCTTCACTGGTATGTCCAAGTATGCAGACGCACCAAAATGAACCATTTTCCTTAGTGATCTCTTCAGTACTTTCATCAAGCATGCACAAGCAACAAAATGAAACATTTCCCCTAGCTATTTCTTCAATAGTATTCCCACGTATGCAGAAGCTCCAAAATAAATCATTTTCCTCGATGTTCATTTAAGTAGTTGTCCAAGTATGCACAAGCACCAGAATGAAATATTTTCCCCAGCAATCTCTTCAAAGTATGTTCAAGTATGTACAAGCACCAAAATGAAACTCTCATTCAGCAATCCCTTCAGCAGTATGTTCAAGTATGTACAAGCACCAAAATGAAACTCTCATTCAGCAATCCCTTCAGCAGTATGTTCAAGTATGTACAAGCACCAAAATGAAACTCTCATTCAGCTATCCCTTCAGCAGTATGTTCAAGTATGCTCAAGCACCGAAATGAAGCATTTCCCCAAATGACCCCAACAGTAGTTTCTCCATGCATACAAAAGGACTTCACTGATAGCAAAATGAAACATCTCCCCCCAAAAAACCCTTTAGTGGTATGTCCGTCTATGCTTATAACAAAAAATTTCTTTAAGCGAAGTCAGTAATTGTACCACCTTTTAAAATGCATGACTATGCATATTCTTTTTCCCCTTCCACTCACAACTCTATATTCTCATGGTAAAATGCTGCTTACTGGCATAAGTTCAGAGCCATTTACATATTTAATATGCAAATCAGGTAATTTCAGATTAATCTCTATATCTCTATGAATCCTACTGATACACAAACTTGTAATGCCCCTTATCTGCATATTAGCTGTACCCAATCACTTATGACTTAAGCATGTTAGGCTTTTGCGATAGAGAGTCATGTTTACCAAAATGCCTCTGCATTCCCAAAGTAATCTTTAAAGCTGTGATTTTCTCTTCACACATTACCGCTATGAAAATATGAAACCCCAGACTATGAGTACTGACTATTGCCTGAAGAAAAGCAACTTTTATGCGATATAGGTTCATAGGTATTTACTAGGCTAAAGACCTCAAGAGCCTTTTTAAACCTAGCCATGCATCCCAAATCTCTGACACGTTCTGGTACCTTTGATAAGTATAAGCAGGGGCTTGGGAGATGAACCATTTACAGGCTACTTGTGTCCATTAGAGACATAGGTGCCAAACCAGGGATGAATTTCCTGTTCCCCGTCCAATTGCCCAAGTTACACTTGAATTAGGTTAGAGAGGAACTCTGCTTCACATGGATGGGAAGACTGTAACAGAGAAGGGGTAGTTTCTGGGATACATACCTGTCTCTCCAACAGGTCTTATTTGTATCACAGGTAACATATTTTCAATGGAATGGTATAGTTTTTCAAAGTTTTCAGACCTTGAACACATCTTTGACAAAGAATTATCCTATGTCTACCGTAGAGGTAAAAGCATCAAAAATTACTTGGAAGGAGGGATGAAAGTCAACATGGGCATCAATAGCAATAAATCTAAGAAAGGTTTATACAAATGTGGAAGATGTAATTACTGTTCATATCTGAATTGTGGGGAGATGATGTTTTTAGAAGCAAGAAACAGGACCCTGCATTTGAATACATTTGCCAATTGTGACACTAAAGGCATCATATATTTAGCTGTTTGTAAAAAATGTACCTCTTTCTATGTTGGAAAGAGTGAAAGAAAGCTCAGACAGAGAATATATGAGCATTTATATGATGTTAGGATGATGAATGAGAAAAATGCACTGAGTAAGCATTCAATAAAATGTGACACCACAGGTTACTCATTCTTTATTTTAGAAGTTGTTCCCACTAATCCAAGAGGGGGGATGTGGGAAACACTCATTGATTACAAAGAACTGTATTGGCAACTTTTTTTAGATGCAAATCGTAATTTTGGCCTTAATGATATGGTATCATTGGCCCCAGTTTTGAAGATGAGAGCTGCAAAGCTTTAACTCAAAAAGGTTTCCATTTGGCTTACTTTCATTGTTAGTTAATTCCACATACAATCATAAAATATGTTTTGGAATTTTTTTTTAATTTCTGGTGTTTGTTCTTAATGTAATTTACACTATGACCACAAGAAGGTGCTATGTTGAAATTTCAGATCCACAAGCCTTATTTATGTTTAATGTTGAATCATTTTAAATGATGTATTAAAATGTTTTTAAAAAAATTTTTTTAAGTTTTTTACAGACAGGGAACATGTACTTAGGGAAGTTTATTTTTACACTGTAAAGGTTTTAAGAACTAAGTAGTTTTTATAATCAATTTTAAACAAAAGTGTTCAAATGATTGGTTAATTGACCTGTGATGAAATTCAAACAGTATATAAAAGCATTTATTTTAAATATGGTTGGTATAACTGACGAAGTTGGCGACGAAAACGTCCTGTTGGATACGTTATTGTGCTTGTTTGTACCTTACAGTTCCAGTCTTTGTGGTGGGGTGTTTGCATTAGTGCTTATTAAAGCATTTTTTACTTTTTGGAGCTTCGATTTATTTGTGCTTGGTGGAGGTCGAGTTACACTTTTCTTGTATCACAGGTAAGGCTTAAGTCTTTAAAAAGGGTAATTCTGATGCTGTTTGTTTTGTGGATATGAAGGAGGTCCATCAAAGTGCCAGCTGACAATGTCTTATATGTCAGCCATAAATCTCCCCTCAACAACGTGTAGGAGATAGAATACAGGGATAGAGACTTGAGGAGGTCTGAATAGGACATGTTACTTATGCCCTGTATTCTTTTAGTGAGGAACATCTGAGGACATTCCAGTTGTTGGATATGCCTGGTTAGGTACGTACCAATGGGGGCATTGTACTCAATGATAGGTCGGATGAATGCTGAATAGGGTGGAACAATGACTTACTTGACCTAGATGCCATATGTTTGTTTGTAAGTTGCACAGCATAGAATGATTTCCTCACTAATGTAGACACGTGATGGGCAAAGGTTAGAATACTGGGGTCTATATTAGAACACCGGACATTTGAAATGTTGGGTGTTCTAATATCGACCCGTTTTCAGCGAACGCTGAAATATCGAAATAACAGGAAACCAAATTCTTTCCTGGGGAAAGAATTCGGTTGTCCATTTCTGTTGCTTCGGTATTTTTAGCGCTCTGGTGGAAAGTTACGGGTCGGGTTCAGGTTAATGTGCGATTGTGTGGATGTGTGGGTTAGGGCAGGTTAGGTGAGTTAGGGTTAGGGTGCGGGTCAAGTAAGTGTGCGATTGTGTGGACATGTGGGTTAGGGCGGGTTAGGTGAGTTAGGGTTAGGGCGTGGGTGAGGTGACTGTGTGATAGTGACAGACCTTAGGGTTAGGGTTTGGATTAAGGTAAGTGGATAGTTAGTGGTGTTTGTATAGTTTAGTGTAGGGTTAGGTGTTAGAGTTTAGGTGTATGTATGTGGATTGCTGTTTGTTTGGTGTGCTTGTGTTGTGTGTATGTGTTTTGGAACAGTGAATTTTTTCCCTAGGAAAAAATTTGCTGTTCCGAATGTTCAATGTTTTTTTTTTCGATTGCTAGGGTTCGATATTAGAACACTCGACATTCTGAATGTTCGGTGTTCTAATATAGACCTGATTACTGTCTATGTGTGCATCCCCAAGTCCCTGACTACTGGGTCACCCCTTAGGGGTGGGTTGTCAATATGATAGTTAACAGGGATAGATGACTTCCTGAAGGATACTATTATGCATTTATTGACATTTAATTTTAGCCCATGGCTCTGACACCAGTTATCTGTCTGTGTCAGCCTTTCCTGGAGAACATTTGTGTCAGTGGGGGATTCAATGACAGCTCCTAATTTGCAATCACCTGCAAATTTAATCACATACCCAATTGACATTGGCCTTGACTTCAGAAAAGTAAATACCAAAAAGTAAAGTTCCCAGGACTGATCCCTGTGGGACTCCACTTATCACTAGCCTCTTTGTAGAAGCGGACTCCCCATTTCTAATTTCCTGGGTCCTGTCTGTGAGCCAGCTAACTATCCAGCAGGTGGCATACAGGTTTGTACCTAACCTCTTGAGTTTATCAACAGTGTCTGAGTGGGATATTATATCAAATGCCTTGGCCAGGACAAGGTAGACAGGGTGAACCATTTTGCTCTTGTTCATTGCTCTGTTGACCTTCTCAAAGAAGTCCACCTATGATTAAACATGACCTGCCCTTGAAAAAAACAAATTGGATTGGGTCCAGTGTCTGGAGGTTTTCTATGTCATTATTGATTATATCCATGATAATTCTTCCATGGTTTTGCATATAAGACTAGTGAGACTTATGGGTCTGTAGATGGCCCACAGCTAAGCAGAGAGATGACTATTGCTGTTCTCCATTCATGAGGCACAAAGCCTGTTTGGAGGCTAAAGTTAAATAGCAATTTGAGTGGGTCTGGTAGGCCATGCTTCATGCTATTCAGAAGGCATCCTGGCATATTGCCTGGGCCCATTGATGCAGTATTCTTAGCTTTAGAGAGATCATAAGGACCTGTTCCCTAGTGGTAGCATATTTGATTGGATGAACTGTATTATAAATAGAATGACTGGGTTAATTGAAGTTAGTTTTGATGAAATTCCAACTGGAACAAAAGCGCTTAACTCTATTGTTGTTTAATCAAGTATTTTCAGCTCCTTGCAGTTCTCATTTTATTTGTTTTCTCATTGATAGCAGGGGGAGTTATATTTGATGGTATTTCCTGTGGGAAGGTTGTGGAGGAGAGAGGGGTAAAAATTGAGCTGTATTTGTTGACCAGCATGTTTGTTATATCTTCTTGATCAGTATAGGGTGACTCCATTGGCAATGAGCTCTGCACACAATTTTGTATTGCCTTTGAGGTTGTGGACACAGCTAAAGAATGCCTTGTGGTTGTCCTTGGCCTGATTTACCTCAGATTTGGCTTTGGCAAAATATATTTCTCCTTTGACGTGTTTGTTTTGTTTGATGAGAGTGCTTTTATCCTGCTGGGTGCTGCACCTCCCAAATTTTGTCATGATTTTCTTCCTCCTGTTATAGAGCCTATTAATGTTGTGAGTCCACCAGGGTGGCTTGTTTTCTGAGTTAGTTCTGTACTTCTTTCTGATAGGTGCAGCTGCCTCTATGTAGTTATTGACATGCTTGAATAGGGTTTCTGTGAACAGAAATGGCTTGAAATTTTGCCAGATTATCATGTGATAGTAGGCAGCCTTAGATTCCTAAATATTCCAGGATTAGCTGGGGTTCCAGGTTTGATTTTTACTGCAAAGGAGACCATTTTGAGGTTTGATCTTACCAAAGAAGACATTACAGTAGGGTGGTGCACAGCACTCTCATATATTAGTGAGGAACACATCCAATATGGTTGCACTGCTGATTGGTGTATTGACTATCTGGTCCAGGGAGTTTGTGTTTACAAAAGCACTTCCTGTGAATTAAGAGTTCTAGGTGAAGTAGCTGTTGTTTACTTGCCTTTTTAGTAGTTATTTTGGAAGATTTGACTTTTTAATTGCATTTGAAGTTTTGGAGTTCATGTTGTTTTTTTTTTTTTTTTTTTTTTATGAAGAATCCTTGAAATAAATGATAGAAATCTGTCGTGCACATCACAGATATTACTTCTTTTAAACATCTAGCCATCTAAGCAATCATATTACTAACCTTGCTAAATTCTCTTTCAAGTAACCCAAAATGGACTTCTCTAATTGTATTCACTGATTAGCTACTGACTATATCGTAGTAGGGATTATCTGTACAAAGCAGAAATGGAATTGTTCCAAAATCATTCTGTAAGTGTGTAAATGCATGAACATTATAGGTACTATAGGTTATGCTGAACTGTGTCTGTGTAAATATGAATTGCATCATATCTGGCTTAGATGTAGAATGCTGTATCTCAACTAATTCTAGCTTTTATCATAGGTGTTATGAAACTGTCAACAGATTTCCTTTTATGTGTAAATGCCATAATTCTATATCTGTTCATTGCACAATGCAGCCTCTTCCCTGGGACAGTACTGAAGGTGGGTTTTACACCCAATTGCGCAACTTAGTCATCAAAATGTAAATAAGTAAATCACTATGTGTATTCACGTGTGTGTGTGGTGTGAGTGTGTGTGAGTGAGTGTGTGTGTGTGTGTGTGTGTGTGTGTGTGTGTGTGTGTGTGGGCATGCCCGTGTGTGTGTGTGTGTGTGGGCATGCCCGTGTGTGTGTGTGTGTGTGTGTGTGTAGGTGTGTGTATGTGCACATGTGTGTATGAACTTGTGTGAGGAAAAGTGTTTGCAAGAAGTGTGAAGTTCCATGTTGTGGAAATCCACAGCAGGAGGATTGTATGTTAGGTCTTGAGTAGAACATAAGACAATGTGTAGGATTGGGATTAGGAGCAGGAACAGGGTTAAAGTTTGTGTTAGCATGTCAAAATAAGGATCTAAGCCTAACCCTGCCCCTAACTCCACTGTAACATATAACCTTGTGGGCAGAGGCAGGGCTAAGGTTACTCTAAATGGTAATCCTACCCCTAACTCTAACCCAACCCATAAACCAAATCCTATACATTTCATTCAAAAAGTACTTTCTCTGAGAGTATCACTAGTCAGAAAAAAAGTATGTTTAAAGTCATTGTTATTCTCTTTTTGAATGATCAGAATGATCAGAAATAGACAGTATTTGCTTTTATTTTTTGATCAGTTTAAAGCTGGGAATTGTGGTTGATGCATGTAAGTCTTAACATGTAGAATTCAATGTATTTATCCCAGATTTACCACTCTTCCTGCATCATTAATTGGTCACCACTCCACATATACCATCAACTTTTTCCAGCACAAGTATACCTAATTCAAGATTTGAAATAATCCATATTAGCAACCAGAAAAATCCCCAAACTGGAGTAAAAAACATAAAATGAAAAAAAAAAAAAAAAAAAAAAAAAAAAGCTAAAAATGCCAGCCAGGAGACAGGTCACTAATTTTATTCTAATAAACTACTCTCATTCAGAAATGATTGAGAACTTCATCACATCAGTCCTTTATTTACTTCAGTTAAATTCAACATTTGTTTTTCCTATATGTGAATTTACTTTCACCAAAAATGTATGAATTCCTAAGCTTCCTAAGCTTGAATATGGCCTTCTCCAAGTCCTTCATTTACCTTATAATACTAACAAAATAGAAACAGTCAAAAACATAATCTGCAATTTTATCATTTTAGCAGATTCATTGCTCCACCACTGTATGGATATTAAGAATGTTAAATGGATCTCAGTGCCAGACAATTCCATGTTTATTTTAAGCACTCTAGTTTTCAAAATCCTGAGACAAGACTACTGTCCATTCCTAATCAGAACTCCTCTTATTCTAGATACTATATACTAAGATCAAGATTCAGAACCTCATTAGAAGAAAAGTTTTTCTCCATATAAGGACCAACTATCATGAACCACTTTACAGCTGAATCAAAAAAAAAAATCTGTCTAAGACTTCAAAAAGAAATCATATGACAAAGAATCTAATAGGTGGATCCTCCTACAGAAGATAGCAAACACACTGTGGTAGGGCTGTCTACAAATTTAAAAAGCCGCGGTGGTGGTGCTGCAGTAACGTTGTCACCTCACAGTAAGACGTTGTCCGGTTTGATTCTCAGCTAGAGCGTCTTCTGCATGGAGACATGCGTGAATGGGTCTACTTTCGTTGAAGATTGTGCGTCAGGGCTGGCAACTTGGCACGTAAAAATCAACTGCCAATCATTAGCGGACCGGAGTTCCGTTGTGGCGACCCCTAACCGGGAAAAAAACAAAAGACACAACAACTTTGAGGTGTACACATAATGCACACCTTGTGGTAAACTTTATGAATCCCCCCATTATCTTAAACAGTTCTGAATTGATAATGTATAAACTGAAGAAGTGAAAGTAATGTGTTATTGTAAATATTTGCGCATATAATTTTGGGTGAGTGCTTCCTACAACTATAAATATTTAATATGTGACACCAATGTACTGCTGAAATTTTCTCTATTTGTGATTATTGCATGAATATGAATTCATAAAACTCATAACCCTGCTATGTACAGATGAAAATTC
>NC_056751.1:521485455-521620455 GCF_019279795.1 Protopterus annectens | reverse complement strand
CACAAAACTTTTCGGCCATCTTACCCAATAAAATACCAGAACTGTCACCTGGATCATCCTGATTATTTTTAGCAGATCTTCTGCAAGGCCTCCTGAAGCCTGGTCTGTTATCTGCACCATTTCAACAGACTTGCTTGCTTCCTTCTCCATGGATTCAGCCAAACACCGCTCATTTGTAACATCCACCAAATAACAACCTTCATTTACATTCTGAAGCTCCACACTGAACACATTTTCTCCAAATTCTCACTTTCCACCTCCAAATTCTGCTTAGCATTCCTCTCCTTCGCCATGGTGCTGCTTTCCTTAGGCCTATTTCTTGCTACTGTATGAGCCCTTTGGCATCATCTAACAGCTCCAAAGAGTAGGGGAAATTCCCCAAAACACTTGTCAAATGTTTTTAAAAGCTAGTATAAATCCTAACCCAGGTTACCCTTGGAAAGAGACTACTAGTCTAGTCGGCTAACCAGGTCAATAAAAGATAGATGGATGAATAAATAAGAACTCCATCTGCCCATTTATTAAAAAAAAGTATTTATTTAGTAACAAAAAAACAAACAAAAAAAAAAACGAAGGGATCACTGCCAGACCCCAAATAATAGTTATTTTGTATTGTTTGATTCTTCATCTCCGTGTAATTTCATCACTGGAAACTCAAGGAATCTAATCCTAACTTCCTGCAGATATATATGTATGGAATAGTAGGGATCAGCCATTAGCATACAAGTATAAATAACTTAAAACAAAATATATTATAAGGGTACTCTGAGCGCAAAAGCTATTCAGTATATTGTAACTTCTACAAAATGACTGCTGTTTTTATACATTCCAAATGTGAATCTGTGCAGGTATGAAAAACAAATCAGCTGTACCATACTTTGGATAATACTTTAACATTTTGCCTGTTTTGCTACATTTTTATACAACATATAAAATCTACAGTCCTTCTTCTGTGATTAGATAGATTCTAGATTCCTAGATTATTTTTAATGATAATGATTACTGTATTTGGATTTGTCTCATTCAGACATTTCTGATTGCTGTACCTGAGTAAAATAAATAAATAAATACATTAAATAAATAAAATACAATGAACTTTCATTTTAAACAAACAATGAATGAAAGGTTAATAGCATTTGTCAGCCAGTTACTATGCTAAAAGTGTTTTTCAGCTTCAAATGAGCAAGAAAAATTATGGGTACTAATTTCCAATGACCTTTTAGATCTTTCTTATCAGTTTTGAAATACACTAACAAAAAGAATATCACAAACATTTCACTCGCTGTTTTTTTCTTTTCTTTTTTTTTAATTAAAAACAATCCCCGGGATTCATGAAGCTCGGCGCAAGGGCGCTTGGCGCTTCGGGCGGTGCATTTACATAAAATTAATGAGAGTGCACCATGAAAATAGGAATTTGTTGGATCAGTGGAATATACTGGGTTGGTCCAAGCGAGCCAGTAGGCCCATTTTCAGTAGAGTCCCAAGAAGAAATGGCTGCAGTCATGGCATACTGAAATGTCCGCATATGCAACAAAAATATCCGTCCCAACTAAACATAATGAAACAAATAAAACCCAAACCGAAATGTACCTGTCCCAGGAACAAAGGATAGCACAATACTGTCCGTGCAGCAATGTACTGTGAGTGTGCATAGTCAGAGAAGGTGTACAGCATGTCAGCACGCCGCACCGACATAGGAGTAGCGCCTAAGGTCACCAACCGTCCCACTTTGCGAGGGGCAGTCCCTGTATTGGCATAATGTTCGAAATAAAGCATTACAAACGGAAGTGTGCTAAGAGTAGTGTAGGTCATAATGATTTCCGTATTTAATGTAATTGTAGCCTGAATCGGTTATTTCCGTAACTGAAATACCTAAATGTCCCAAGAAACAGAATAAGCTACCAAACTGCCACAACAATAAGCTCATACTTAGGCAAATAAGTGAAGTTCTATGCTATATACTGACCGTGTGTACGTGTCGGGCTGTGAAGTCAGATGTGACTCCCTGCACATACAGGTGGTCAATGTAGAATCCCCACAGAACCACGATAGCAATGTGTGTGTTGAATGAAAGGCGACCGACAAACCCTGTCCCCTGATCCCTGGTAGTCACCCCTGTGCTGTGTGGACAGCCACCTATACGCTGTACAGGGTGACCTACGACCCCTCGACAGGTATGACTTTGCATTATGTACCAGTTAGCTGTGGGACATGTCCCTGACAGCAGATATGCATATCCGGGAGGCCCCTGCGAAGGATATCTGTGTCAGATGTCCGTCCCAGTATGGCATCTGTTCTGCAAGCATCTACAAACAATGTTACCCATAACACCCGTGTGTGCCTGTACCGTGGAAATGTAGATGTATGACAGGGGTGCACCCACGGAATGGCAACATGGGACACCACCTGTGACAGGCAGTTGGTCTGACATGCAGCCAGCAACTATGACCATGTGGGTTGTGTCACATAGACAGTTTACAACACATTCTGTGATGTACATGTTCACATCCCAGCCAATGGTTTCATTAACGTTACCTGAGGGGGGTAATGTTATGAAGCCCTTTGCCAGGACGAGGTAGGCTGTATGGACTGCAACACCCCCAGCAATGGGCTGGGTGACCGTCCCGAAAATGTCAACCATGTCTTAAAGGCATGAACCGCCCCTGAACAAGACAAACCGTGTGGGATGCGAAGTATGTATGTCCCCTATGCAGTCATGGACGAACCGCCGTATGATCCCACCCCATGTCTATGCAGATAGGTCTCCTCAGGGTACTGGGACAGTAATAACCAGCCTCAGTGGAGGCATTGGCCCTGTGATGTGGGAATACAGTTGTCATGCGATACAACCTGGCCACCCTACCTGAGGTGAGGCTATAAAGAAATAGCTGTCCTAACTGTGGGTCCTAATCCCAAATGAGATAGTGGAGTACACAGCGGGCTCACCATCTGGTCTCATGGATGCTATTCACACTACCCTGGAGAGAGCATGTCCCACCTGTGTGTCACAGAACATTTGGTGACCACAAACCGCTGGTACAGACATCTCCACATGTGTGGTGGAGGGTGTGGAGATGTCCTCACTGGACCTGTCAGCCTGTATGTCGGCAATGTGTGTATGTTGAGTAAACCCCACCTCTATGTGAACCCAGTCAGAGCATATGTGGTAGTGACCTCACAGGTGTCGAGTATAGCAACTGAAGGTGGTATGATTGTCAGCCAGGTCCATGTAGGTATATCTGTGGAATGTGCCCTGGACAATCCCATGACATTGTGTAACTGTACACATATGATGACCAAGGGTGTCACACCTCACAAGGTGTCTGCTCCACTCTGTAGTAGCCACCTCCTCGTGTTGTACATCATGTGTATGGCTGGGGTACACCACACTGGACGCTTGGCATTGGTACAATGAACCACAGTTGGGTAAGTGAATGCCTGGTACATGCAGTCCTGTAGGTACTGGTAGATGGCAAATGTGATTGATGCAGTGGCTGCTGTACCATTGACCACTGGCTCAGGGTCCTTAAAGGAGACCACAGTACTGCGCAGTAGTGTGTAGTCTGCCTCCGAGCAATCAATGTGTATGTTAACTGGTAACACTCACAGCAACGGATGGCAAAAGCAGAAGCCAATGTCCAAATAACATAGATCAACTTCTGCATGACAATATGTGTTATCATACATGTATTGACATGTGTCTGCCAATTACAATTGGAAATGGGCGGTAAGACTGGCCTAAAGTTCCCATGATGTACACAGTCTGGGGGTGGTGTTCCGATAATAAAGTGGCAATACCTCCCAATCGTGACCTCTGGGTATGGTATGAAAGTGGTTGTTAACCTGCAACAATGGATGTATAGCATTGGTTTCTGGTGTCGGAAGACATGTTTCCCGTAGCACAACACAGTATGGGTAGTCAAGCACACATACACAATTGCTGAACACACAGCATCAGTGAAACCCACTGCACACAAGGACACAGCCCGACAAGCTCTACACTTTACATATGCACAGTGGTGTCCATTGTAGGACCCAAAAATTGTGGAAAGAACCAAATTATGTCTTATTTCAATGCGTACCTGAACTTATTGACGTCACAGGTACACATATGCACCGCAAACGTGTTTAATGTTGCTGATAGCTGTCCATGTAATGCAGCACAGATGCACAGAATTACACAGGGTACCGGGTCCATAGCACTGCATCCACATCACACCTCCGCACACATGACGTATGTGTAATGGGTACTGGCAATTGTTGCGGTCAAGGGATTCTGGATATGTAGATTCTGTGCTCGGTGTTGTTTCGCAGGCAATCATTCTACCGCCCTGTGGGAGGGATTTCTGCGTAGCACCTGCCTTACTCTCCGCTAATAATGCAAACCATACTCCGGAGAATGCTAAATGTAGGTGTGGAATGTGTACAGCCCTATAGTAGTGTCCAGTAGGCAATTGTCATGGATGGACACCCGTATGGCCAGGATGGCACCCACAACTGCAAACCGGGTAAATGACATAGCGGTAAGGCATGACACAGGAAATACACATAGGGAACACAGTTGGCATTCGACATAGAGAGCCGCACTCAGGTGCCAACACCCGCGTACAAAGCACTCAGTCTGCCAGCAACAGAGTGAGGAGCACCCGCTACCGTGACAGCGGAACAGATGTACGACCTGTGGAACACATACTAATGGCACACACACAACGCCACGAGGATGTGTAAACTATGGCATTCCCACCTACGAAGACAACATGGTTACATGAATGCATAGGTAAGCAACATGTTCTGGTGGTGTTATATTGGAAATATAGTGACGGATATGTCCCATTGGGATGTCTGAGGTTTATATGAAGCAGTTGGTAACCACCATCTTTGGATGTATGTCATTTGTTCACAGTACTAACGCAGCGGTTATGTAGCACCATGTGGAATGGGTAGTCAAACAGACATCCGCGATTGGGGAACATACACCAGCAGTGAAAAGCACTGGGCAGGTGGACACAGTCCAGCAACATCTAACTTGACAAATGCACATCGGTGTCCATTGTAGGACCCACAATTCTGTTCAGAGCATGCCTGCTAGCTTCCTGCATTACTCATGTGATCTAATTGTCGTCACCACGTCACAGGTACACATAGGCACGCAAGCGTGTTCAATGTTGATGATAGCTGTCCATGAACTGCAGCACACATGCACAGAGATACCCAGGGTATCGGGTCCATACAGCTGCGTCCACATCACACTGCAGCACACATGAAGGATGTGTAATGGGTACTGTCCACTGTTGCAGTCAAGGGAGTCTGGGTATGTAGAATCAGGCCTCGGTGTTGTTTCGCAGGCAATCCTTTGTCCCGCCCCGTGGGAGGGACGTGTGCGTAGCACATGCGTCACTCTCCGCTAATAATGCACACCATACTCCGGGGAATGCAAAATGCAGGGGTGAAATGTGTACAGCCCCATACCAGGGTATAGTAGGCAATTCACATGGATGGACAAGCGTATGACTAAGATGGCACACATAAATGCAAACCCGGTGGAATTACACTGCCGTAGTAAAGCATTACACAACTCATACACATAGGGACTACAGTCGACATTCTCCATACAAGAAACACAGACAACCAGCCGATGAAGTCCAAAGCAAAGACGAGGTACTGTAGGGACCGTCAGTGACCAACCAGAGCACACCAAGAATTAAAGGCAGTCACCATAGTGTATTGAGCACACTGTCTGCTTCATAAGCAGACTTATTCAGACTACATACAATGTAGTCCAACCTACTAAATTTACAAGCATTAATTGGTTTACATTAGATGTGCTAGGTACTAATTACATGCCTTAAAGGCAGACAAGCGAACAAACCTTACTTGGGTTACACATCCCACACAGTGAGGACAACAGACATTGCTCCTAAAGGTACAGTATTCATCGGAAATGGAAATATATGTACATATATGAAACATGAACCAACATAAAATGTTTTCCAAATGTCTGACTGTGTAAGCTACATGTATATGTCCAATGGATTGTGCCAATATATTAACAGAACTGCAGACACCTAGTAATATGAATGAACCATAATATATACACATAAACCGTATGAATATGAGTACTGTAAAATAGACCAACGAAATGTAAAGATTCACAATGTGCTAATGTAACATTCATTTAGAAGGTTACAGAAATAAATCAATCCAGACATCCATGTGTAAATACTAACAGAAGGCCAGCGAGGTGCTTGCCCTCACATGTACTGGGATGTTGTTCCACAGCATAGTGAGTGTCTGGGTGATGAATCCGTCCCAACAACACGTTCGATTAATGACAGTGTCAAGGTGTACGTCAGCTGCCCTTGTGGTTCCGAGGGATTTACCTTATTGACGTGAAGCATAGTCATCAGATCTGGGTTCGACCTAGCCGTGCATGCCAGGCACGGGTCACCTCTGGGCAAGTGGTATGCAATTGTATACAGCTGGAATCCTTTCAGTTGGTCATTATAACACATATACCTGAGACCCTGCATCCGTTTGTCGAAGAACTGTTGGTGCCTTTCCAGCTGCTGCAGGTGTTGGGTCAGATACATTCTGAACGGGCATTGTACCCAATCATAGGTCTATTGAGTGATGAGTACAAGGGGACAATGACCTCCCCTGATCTAGATGTGAATCCCTTCATGATGATGTGGCCAATGTGGAAGGTCTACACAAGTATGTTAGCAACATGTGTGTCTAACGAACGGTTAACAACAACACGTGTCCCCAGATCACTGGTAACCCCCTCCGTGTTCAGTGGACTGCCACCTATATGGTAGCTCGGGGTAACCTTGTTCATCCCGAAGGGTATGCCTATGCATTTCCTGGCATTTAGCTGTAGGACATGTCTCTGGTACCACTTATCCACATCTGTGAGGCACTCCTGAAGGATATCTGTGTCAGATGTGTGTCTGACCTTGGCATCCGGTTTGCAGTCGTATGAAAACATTTTCACCCATGACCCCCCTGTGTGTGCGTGTACATTGGAAATGTAGAAGCTGGAAATAGTGGACCCAGGACTGAGCCCCATGGGACACCACCTGTGACTGGCTGTGAGTATGACATGGCGCCAGCAACTATGGCCATGTGTGTTCTGTGACCTAGCCCGTTTGCAAACCATAGGGCGATGTATGGATTTACATTCAAGATGACGGGTTTATCAAGTATACCCGAGGGGGGTATTGTGTCGACCTCTGCCGGGTTGAGGTAGGCTGTATGGACTGGTTTACCCTCAGCAATGGCCTTGGTGACTGATTCTACAAAGTGAAACACGTAAAGGGCATGATCTGACTATGACCAAGCTAAACTGGGTTGTATCCAAAGTATCACGGGTCCCCTATGTCCTAATCTATGTGTCCCATTATGATCCATCTCCATGGCTTTGCAGATAAGGCTTGTCAAAGTAATGGTATGGTAATACCCAGGGTCAGTGGAGGCACCATCTATGTGGAGTGTGACTACAATCGCCCTGTGCTACTACTCAGGTATGTATCCTGAGGTGAGGTTAGGATTACACAGCTGTCCGAAGTGTGGGTTAAATTCCCCATAGAGTTCCCGGAGTGCACAGCTGGGACACCATGTGGACCCATGGATGTTGTGTTAACTGCCTTGGGGCTGGATGTGGGTAATGCTGGACATACCAACGGCAGACGTACACGTTCGAGTCCGATGCCCAAGGGACCACACACATAGCCGGCCTTAGGCATAGGCCAAGTAGGTAGCCGTCTAGGGTGTTGCTCTACTCGGGGCACCTTTCCAGACTCTATTTGGTGTAGGTAGACCAGGAGGGGGGTAGCGGTGGCGTGTCGGTGGCAACCTCTGCCTAGGTCACCACTTACCCTAAGGCCACTCTTCCCGTGGGTAATACAGCAGTACCCACACCCAGACGCGGGTCATCGCTAGGGTCATTGCTAGTATGGCACATCATCTACGTAGGGAAGGAAACCATATATCCCCAGACATAATGGCACAGCATAATGCCTGTTCGCCGCCAAAGGCAGACATCGCCACCCGCCGGTGCGGACGGATACCGCGAGATGTCCGTTAACAATGCCGACAATGTGTCGCTTTGTGAAACAAACTCCACAGAGACATTCAATAATAGACAATGACGGACAACCCGATGTCCTCGTGTTCGAGCTGTTCAATCTGTTACGCCATGTCAAATGTATGTAGCACAGCGGAACAGCGCCAACAAAAGCAACGGACATGTCTGTGGCTCAGTGAAAGTAGATCACGCCAATGTTAAACCCTTGTAATATTGCGACACAGCCCATACATATGGAGGGTTAGTAATGGCAGTAGGTTAGTTCGATCAGACCGTGTGCAATTAGTATAACGAGATCTACAACGGATACACCGGACAATCGGCGCACACGGTTAAGACTAATTGGGGGGGGGGGCCGTGACATGGTACCATGGACACGGACAAAACGTGCCCATGTGACTCATCTAACATTCGTACAGGGTCAGGGCGGTCCCGTACAGTGGGCGGACAACACCAAACCCAAAGCACCACAGCAACACCCTGACAATCGAAGGCCTGTATGCATATGGGATATAAGCAGCTGTCATCTGAACAGCCCTGTGGTGACGACATATGCATCTTGGGCCAAGAGCGAGGAGGAATTAGGAATGTTCAACATGCAGTACCGCACCTTTCCCAGCAGGGGAATGGATGCCTGTGACGTGAGTGTGGGGGGGGGGGGGGGTGATATGTAAATGTACATAGGTACCACGGGTATGCATATTAATGACAACGAACAGCTAACGTGCACTGGTCACAGTAAGTGTCAAACGTGACTGCAGTCACGTTGGAATTACGACTATAGAACATATAGATGTGCGTAATGCGTAAAGCGTCCATGCTGCAAAGACTGTTACATTTATAAAGCTGTAAGTGCTTTCTGCACACGTCCGTCAACCGGATCAGACATATGTTACCGGAATAGTCACAGTAACGCAAAACACGTAACCACACAGACACTGTAAACATATATAAACGGAATACGGAGATGCATGTGGCGTCGCGGCGTAACCCACAATCCGGACATGCGAAAGCGTGTAACGCGTGTGTGATCCAGTGGAACCAGGAAGGTTACGGATGTCTCCTCCACACGCTTACATTCATAATTGTCAAATACATGCTTAAATAGTACCTATTGATTCCATGCTTTGTTATCGTAATGCTACTAATATACACATCGATATACAATAACCTGATCAACACACTACATTCTAAGGTGCACTCTCACCAATTATCAACTATGTGTCCGGATACTGATTGTATTTACCAATATTGTAGATATATTAACACATTGTTATCCGTATTATTGTTTCCATGAAGTAAGGCATGCAACACTGATATGTATATGTCACGTTATAATCAAGACTTGGAGCACTGTCCACCTAACTATGAGCAGGTTTATTGATTAATTCGCTTTAAACCGACTCTGAAGGAAGTGAATTAGGGCTATATGTCATGACATCCGTTACTCCGACGGTGCCCCATGTTAGTAGTTGAGAGCTCAGTATCCCTTCACTGTGGAGTCTATCGTATTTGACAGTGTCTGTTTCAGCCGATATATGTTCCATAATGTCGTTTATGAAGATGGGCAGGACGCAAGGTTTGCTGTATTTACGCATACTAGCACGTGGATATAGATAGGGCATGTCATACAAACGATGGGTAGTCAAGCAGACATCCACGGCTGGGGAACATACAGCGGCAGTCAATACCAATGGCCAGATGGGGACAGTCAAACACGTTCTACACTTTACAAATGCACATCGGTGTCCATTGTAGGACTCCAAAAATTACGATGTCTGCGCCGTTATCCATCGAGATCGCCAATCAGAGTAATAACCGTGACTACGGCACAGCTAGACATATGCACCACCAGCGTGTTTAAGGTTGATGATACCCGCCCATCACATGCAGGACATATGAACAGAGGTCCCCAGACTGCCGTGTCCATACATATGGGTGCATATCCCAGTTCCGCACACATGAATGATGTGGGATGCGTATCGTGGGGGTTGCAGCCCTGGTACCCTGGCTATGCAAAATGGGACCCGGTGTTGTTTGGCTGATAATCCGTTGTCACGCCCCGTGGGAGGGCTGCGGGTACAGGACGTGCCTTAGTCCCCAGTAAGGATGCAAAGCACCCATAGGGTAATGCTAAAGGCATGTGTCAAATGTGTTCAGCCCTACATCAGTGTCCAGTAGGCATTTCCCAAGGATGGACAAACGTACGGACAAGATGGCACCCATAATAGCAAGCCTGCTGGAATCACACAGCCGTAGTAGGGCATGACACAGGACATAAAGATGGAAACAGCAGTACATACACCCGTGAGACATCCATCCTGCCATGCTAATCCCAGCGTGCACAGCAGCGAAGGTGCTATCCAGTATGTGGGGATCACCCGCCTCCACCCGGGGAACATACCTGCGACCCGCGGAACACATATTAATGGCACACCAACAACGTCAAGTAGGAAGGCCATACTATCGCTAAAATATGGAGTTCACACACATAACCGACATACTGTCATGAATTCATAGGTTCTACATGTACCGGCTGTGTTATACTGACGATTCAGTGGCGGATAGTTCACAGTGGTACCTGTGAGGATTATGTTTAGCTGTTGCCATCCTGCTAGACTACACTAACACCCTCTGGGTAGATTGTGGAAGGACACGGGTTACGAAAGCACTACATAATATGGGTAGGCGGACAGACATCCGGGAATGGGGAACATACGGCGGCAGTCAGACCCACTGGCCGAATGGACACAGTCCAACATGTCCTAAACCTTACATATGCACATCGGTGTCCATTGCAGGACCCAAATATTACTCCTTAAGTGAGTGTGAGCAACATAGTGTGAACCGGAAGAGGTGACAGCCGTGACTACGGCACAGGTAGATATGTGCACCACAGGTGTCTTCAAGGGTGATGACAGCCGTCCATGAAATGCAGGACATATGAATAGGACTCCCCAGGCTGCTGCATCCATACACGTACGTCCACATCCCATTTCCGCACACATGAAGGGTGTGCAAGGGGTACTGTCGACGGTTGCAGACATGGTATCGTGGGTATGCATATATGGGTGTCGGTGTGGATTGGCAGATGATTCACCATCCCGCACGGTGGGCGGGATGTGGACATGGCACATGCGTTACTCCGCAATACTAATACCGATCATCCACCGGAAATGGAGAATGCAGCTGTGAAATGTTGACAGGCCGATACTGAGTGTCCAGTACGCAGTTCCCATGGATGGACAAGACGTGCCAAGATGGCACCCATAGCTGCCAACCTGGGGGAATCCCACAGCTGTTGCAAGGCATAACCCAGGGAATACAGATACGGTGTACAGTACACACACCCCATTCAAAGAAAGGCCGCTGGGCAGATACCGCGCATGCAACACACCATGTGCCAGCACATCTATGGGGATGACACGCTTATACAGTGGAACAGATGGGTCACCTGTGTAAAGATGCCAATGGCACAATCTCCACGTCTGCTGGCAATCACATAGCATGGTCAAACTATGGCGTTCACACCAAAGAAAGACATCCTTCGGTGAATTAATAGGATTGATGTCAATACAACATGGCAAACACCCAATGAACAGGGAAGACTTGCTGGCACCCTATGGCCCCAAACAATGTCACACATAGGTAGATGGAACAGTCAACATAAACATTTCGTCCCACGACAGGTCGCATATGGTATCCAAAGGTACTTCATAGACATGTATGCGCTATCACCCGTTGGCCCCGTGAGACTTACACATAACATGGACGTATCCAGGCTTTAAATGTCCACCCTTACACTTCCATTTGTCACTTTCCATGCGAGCAATGGGGATGTAGCCACAGCATAGAAAGCAGAGACGTACTGCTAACGAAACACACACATGTCACCATCACAGAAAGCATACTATGAACACACGTATTACATGATATTGTACGATGCAACACAAACAAACCGGAAACATGCAGCAAGAATAGTCACCGAGTTGACACAACCCAAGTCTTCGTAACATTTGAACAGTTCATGAAAACATGCAACGTTTTCGTTGTTTCCACAACGTGTGCAGGAAATATGCTATGTCTACGAATGTTCACAAACAACAATGTGAGTCGCACATCATTTTTTATATCACACTGTTGATTGTGAACACTGTAAAATTTTGCTTTTTCAGATGTATGGTCGCAAGCAACGCAAACACACACTCGGAAGGGACGGGAGATGAACCTACGTCTATTTACATGAACTCAGTACAGTATGAATCAATTACACAACGCGCTACCGAGTTAACTGACGTCAGCGCTGTCGAAGGCATACATGTAGGCTGCTGACGTCACCCGCAAGACAATAGTTGGCAATAGCCAAGGCATGTGTTGCGGAGCGTCTAAAAGCATAATCAGTCGCAGAGGCAGCTGGAAACACACACACATTAACGGAAGGGACGGGGGGCGAACCTCACGACTATCTACATGAACACACTACTGTATGAAGCATTTACAGAACGCGCTACCGAGTTTGCTAAACAGAGCGCTGTCACAGGCATACTTGTAGGCTGCTGACGCCAGCCAAGACAATAGTTGGCAATAGCCAAGGCATGTGTTGGCGGAGCGCCTAAAAGCATAATCAGTCGCAGAGGCAGCTGGAAACACACACACACACGCATTACGGAAGGGACGGGGACGAACCTACGACTATCTACATGAACACACTACTGTATGAAGCATTTACAGAACGCTGCCATCGAAGTTTGCTAAACAGAGCTGTCACAGGCATACTTGTAGGCTGCTGACGATCAGCCATAAGACAATAGTTGGCAATAGCCAAGGCATGTGCATGGAGCGCCTAAAAGCATAATCAGTCGCAGAGGCAGCTGGAAACACACACACACACGCACACGCAAGGGACGGGGGACGAACCTACGACTATCTACATGAACACACTACTGTATGAAGCATTTACAGAACGCTACCGAAGTTTGCTAAACAGAGCGCTGTCACAGGCATACGTAGGCTGCTGGCGTCGCTAAAGACAATAGTTGGCAATAGCCAAGGCATGTGTTGCGGAGCGTCTAAAAGCATAATCAGTCGCAGAGGCAGCTGGAACACACACACACGCACATCGAAGGGACGGGGACGAACCTACGACTATCTAAATGAACACACTACTGTATGAAGCATTTACAGAACCCGCTACCGAGTTTGCTAAACAGAGCGCTGTCACAGAGCATACTTGTAGGCTGCTGGCGCCACCCGAAGACAATAGTTGGCACAGCCGGCATGTGTGTTGGGCGGAGCGCCTAAAAGCATAATCAGTCGCAGAGGCAGCTGGAAACACACACACACACGCACGAGGAAGGGACGGGGACGAACCTCGACTATCTACATGAACACACTACTGTATGAAGCATTTACAGAACGCTACCCGAGTTTGCTAAACAGAGCTGTCACGAGGCATACTTGTAGGCTGCTGGCGTCAGCAAGACAATAGTTGGCAATAGCTAAGGCATGTGTTATGGAGCGTCTAAAAGCATAATCAGTCGCAGAGGCGGCTGGAAACACACACAGACACACACACACACACACACACACACACACACACAGACACACGGAAAGGACGGGGGTCGAACCTACGCCTATCTACATGAACACACTACAGTATGAAGCATTTACAGAACGCGCTACGAGTTTACTGAGCAGAGCTGTCAGGCATACTCTACGTGAAGGTGGTATCATTTGCAAAGGCAATGCGCTTTCGGGTGTTAGGACAGCGTAGTCACGCAGTCTGTTACCAGCCAAGGTGGACAGTAACACGTTAGTGCTGCAGTCGAGAATAACAAGTAACTACTGATCAGTACATCACTGCATACTGGGCATGCTCAGACACTTAGACTCGGCACAGGGCAGACATGCATACACATGTTGCGACCGCATGGGTGGCGTGAATGTGGACCGTGGTGTGTCCAGCCACACAACAGAAACCTGGCCATGCCACAGACGTGGCGTCGCGTAGGGATAGAGGCATGCACCCGTATTACTGCAGACGGCTGCGGTGTGCACTGTGCTGTGTGTGTATCTACAGCTGCCTACTGGGCATGCTCAGACACTTAAGCGTCGGCACAGATCAGACATGCATACACATGGTGCGGACGGCATGGGTGGCGGAATGCGGACCATCCTGTGTCCGCCACACAACAGTAACCGGTCATGCCACAGACCTTGTTGTTGCTGCGGGAATATGTAGGTGCAATTAACCATGTGTAGGACTGGCCTACAGTTTGTTGCATGCTACAGACAACCCTCACAAACACAGGATACCTTCACAGATGTCCTGAGGACACTGGTGGGTGGGCATGCTCTCACAACAGCACCGTTTGTGTGACATGAACCACCCATGCATAGCCTGGGAACATTACCCATGGCGCAACACATGCGCCAGCAGTCACAGGTGTTCACACACCTGGCCACTGTTAAACAGCCATGCACCATACATACCAGGGGGGGGGGATGTCTGACAGTTCTGGCCATCACGCATGGTGAGGATAGGCGCCACACAGGATGTACAGCGCTCAATGGTGATGCAAGAACGTATAGTGGATCCACTGGTCATCCACTCACTGTAACCAACACCAGCATGGGGGACCTCAGTGATGACCTCTCCACAGGTGAAAAAACCACACATCATGTAGCCGGTGTGGTGCCCTACAGGTCCTCCATGCCAATGTTGAACAGAGGCCAGACCGGAATACACCTACCGAATGCCTTCCATGACCACCCACATGCATGTCTGCAACAGGCAAACATGATGACATCAGGACCTTGTCCACCACAGGTAGGCACATGGTGTGGTGGACCGCAGCCACTGACTACCTGTACATCAACAGTTGAGCTACTACATGGCAGGGCAATGACAGTACCAGGAAACCATCACCCATTCATACCGGCGTCACCATACGCACATACCAACATCCAGGTCCGCTCGTGGGAGTGGTACTGCAGAGGGCACATGAGACAACCACAGGGCCTTCCTAACTGTGGTAAGGACATGGTTGGGGCACACTGACATTCCTGGATATGCTCCAGCATCGTACAACAGTCACTGCACCACAGACATTGTCTGCATACCACAGGACATGTTCCATGCATGCCCCTTTAACAGGGAACATATATCCATCCCACCAGAGTGTATCCTCCAAAACATGTCATATGGCCCGGGGTGATCCCACATCTCTATGGCGCTTTGGACATCGCCAGCAATGGGCACCGATGGTTTCCCCTGGCTGTGTGCTACCCATCCTCTTTGAGGCCCTCGCCCACACATGCGCGCGACCACTGTGTCATGTTAGCCTTTACTATGGGCTATGTCCCCAATGGATGCCATATGGCATCTGTGGTCCCACTCCATGCCAGGGTAGTGCTCCTATGGACTGTCAACAGCCACACCCTATCAATGCTTGACAAATGTTGTCTGCAAAGCTGTGTGGAGGTCCATACAGGTAGTCACTTTGCTGGTTACAGATAGCGTGTACAGCCAATCACGGGAACATACCGACAACCACATAGCCAGCGCGGATCCTGCCTCCCGAACCTGCTCGTCCAGTCTGGAGTGTTCACCAAGGCCATTGATGGGGATATGTGGGTTTTGCACACAGTAACATGACCTGCTGGGAGGCGTGCTCAGAGCACACTACACATGGGACCCATGTAAAGCTGCTGCGCCAGCATACATGTGGACATATGGACATATGTCAACCCGATGCTTCTCACACAGGTTGGAGGTCACACCACCACAGGGGTTGGTGCTGAAGGTGCTTTGTCACACTCATATCTGCGGACCCAGTGGAGGGCCACAGGGCTCACTCCTGTGCACCCTGCCAGATAGCATCCGACCTTCCAATGTGCATGCAATCATAGGGGATTGTAGCAGACAAGGTATGCAGATGACTACGCACCGCCAACATACCCAGCACCCCATGTTGGCACGACATCTACCCACCTAGGGCGCCATAGACATGGCTGACTGGTGCCAGAGCCATGGGCCTGCTAACATATGCCGCTGAGAAGGTACAGCCCTACCCAGTGTGAAGAACATGTTCGATCCCCACTTCATACATGCAGGTGGTACGCCATTAAAGATGGTGGACATGTTCAGGGTAATGGCTACCACACCTGTTGGCAACCCTGTCAACACAATAATAATGGCAATGTCGGTGTGAAGACATTCCATCATGTGGCCTCCTGGTCTGGATGGAATGGCAAACACATCAGGGTGTTCATTGTACCCCTGTACATCACACACCAGTGCACAATGACTGCACATAATGGCACATGTGGCCTGTAGCTAACCTGATGCCTGCAGCACTCCTCGGGAAGGACCGAAAGCGTTCCATTAAGACGGGATGACACAGCCAGGGCATGTGTCACAAGGTGCACGGCCAAGGGGACACTGGCTGTGGATCTCCACAGCACAGCTGCTCGGTAGGTGTCTCTGTGCCCGACATACACGCACGGCCATGTCTGTCACTGGGTGACATGGGCACATTCCACCACCTCAGGCCCCATGCGAACCGCGGGCACAGAAGCGACTGTCAGGACACCCCAACCCAACGATGAGTGGGACGTGCTGGGGAACAGGGTAACGCCAGACACACTACCACAACACAGGGAGGGGTGCCAGGCCATGTGAAGGAAAGGCCCTGACTGCCTTTGTCCAGACTGCTACTGACGCGGTGTGGATGTGCCTATAGTTATGCCGCCAGTCAACCTCTGTGTGTCACCAAGCAGACCAGGGACTGGTGATCGATGGATATGGCATCCACCATCTGAGGGGTGTTAGATGCCACACACAGTCATGCTAGGTCCACACATGTCGAGGCACATATCCTGTCACCGCTCATGTGTGCCTATGTACCTATGTAGGGTCCATGCCAGATGTGGGTAACTGTGCTATGCTGGGATTTTTGCCAGACATGCCTGTGGGTTGTGGGGAACTAATTGTGCTCCCCTGGGTGGTACACCCTCAGTATCTGGGGAATGCCCCCCAGGGTAACCTGACCCCTACTGGGCACATATCAATGTGCTGCACCGCCTGCTGGGTCGCGCAGAGGTGAGAAAAACTCACTCACACCTGCCCCAGCCAAAACCCCCCAACAACCCCCCTTTCCGGGGATTACCCTCACTATTTTCCACCCCGTGTCATAAATTTTCACAAAACCCTGCTGATGGTGTGGCCACAGTTATGCCAAACTTTTTTTGCACGGGTGGGGCCAAGGATGGGCTGTACCAATATGCATCTTTGGAACCCGGCAGAGTGGGCATGCATGTGATTGCATTGGGTTGGGTGGAGCCCTCAGTTGGCTCTGTTTGGGTGGGGTCCATTCAGTTTTGGATGCCCCGGTATGCTTGGGACCCTGGACGGCAGGTGTTTTGGCTACGTGTCTCGGGGTGCCACCCCCCCTGGGGCATCGCCACCTGGAACAGCCCCAACCCCCCGACACATTCCGCTGGAAAAACGTGCCCCCGGGCCTGGGGGAGTGGCCTGCCCGTCAGGTGGGATGGGTGGGGGCAGCTGCGGCACTGCTCCATCACTGTCTTGTCTGGGGGGGCCGCTCGTGACCGCGGGGGGTTCGGCCCCCCGGTATCCCACCCTACCTGGTTTGCACACCCCAAAAAACCCCCCCAAACCACCAAGCCCCAACCCAAACCCCAAAACCAAAAAGCTGTTGTTTGGGTGGATTTCAGACCCCAGCCTTGCCCCTCCTGGTTTGCCGGACCTGCCTGGCCCTTTCACGGCATGTCTTTATACCCGCGTCACCCCCAGGTGTTGTCTGGGGGTGTCCCCACGGGCAGATCCCCATGCCCGCGTGGCACGCACCTCCTTTCATGGAAAATTGGGGGTGTCCCCCCCCCTGCACCACCCCCATTCTGCTGGGGCAAAGGGTGATACCCCAAATTTTGGGCAATGGTGTTGGGGTTTGTCGGCATCTGACTTTGGGAGGGCTTGTGATGCCCAGTGGCACAGTTTGCCCGGGCGCCCCCCCTGGCCTCATGCCATGCTTACCAGTTCGTGGGGGGCAGCACAATTAAGGGGGGGGAACAAGCACCTGTAATACAAGGACATCCCTGGTTACAATCAGAACCCAAACCCCCCCACAAAAACCCACAAAAACAAACCCCCAAAAAACCCACTGTGGATTTGCGGTGGCCAGCTTTAACAACCAGCCTGTGCGACCAGACATTTTGTGGAAATGTGCACGCCCTGGTGGGGACATACAACAGGAGGTTCAATTTTTGGATGCGACAATTCTGGTAGTTTGCATGCCCTGTACATGTGGCCACGAGTTGGGACATGGCTGGGCCATGTAAGTCAGGCAAACATGGGTACATTGGGGGGAAATGTGTCCAGATCACCACTCTGTGGCTGTCATTGCATGTTAAATGACAGTGTACAATACAATGTATGTGTAACAGTATGTTGTGTGGGTTCTGTGGACCTCTGTACTGTGGTGCGGGTTGTGCCACTGAATAGCGGACACACAGTGCTGCTGCTGACCTGGGATTCAATCCCCGAACCCTTCGCTGCTCACAGACTTTTGAACATTGGAGGCAGGACTGGGAAAGCATTCACGGTTACTACATAATTCCAGGGGGCCCCACTTTATGAACCCACATTTTGTCAGGTGCAATGGTGAACCCACTGTGGATTGTGTGGCAACTGCCTGTAGGTATTACCCTGGTTGTCACCACAAGGGTTTTAACATAAAAGCCCGGGTGGCCCATGTGAAACACCCATAATGGCGTGTCCTTTCTGGTTGCTGCAGGTGTATTTGCTTGTTGTCCATTCATGGGTTTCTGCTGCAGCCAGCTCCTGCATGGGACATGGCATGCCTGCACGTGAGTGCGGGGTTTTACTTTTCCCTCCTGGGCCCAATCCCCACTCTTGGTTGTGCCTCTGTGGCAACCAAAGCTAACACATGAGCCATTGGTAAACCTCCCTTGTATGAAGCGAATGCACGAAACAAATTGGTGGGGTCATCCACTGTCACGGGGTTTTTTACTGTACATGGGTTGGGGGAGTCGGGGGTGCGCGATGGGGCTCACACCATGAGCATGTCATCTCTGGGGAAATCAATGCAGAACATGGTTTGCTGGCAACAGACTTCACCCAACCCTTGGATTGCCCCGAGCGTGCCGAAACTTACACAAAGGTAACACATTGCCATTTACCCACGGCGCACTGTCAAAACATGCATGTGTGTGTTGTGCCGTCTCAAAACAACATGTACGGTTTGCACTTTGGGCCAATTACCTGGAGTATTGTAACATGGTTGTACATGACACCCAAAGGGCCTACATACAAACAGCAACACGACTTACCAGGCAGCTCCAGGTATGTGAGACCCCACCTCCGGGTGGGCCGGTGTTTCTGCTGTTGCGGGTTCCCCAACTCCAGGGCCCTCCGGGGCTGTGAGTGGGGCTGTGTTGGTGGCCCCCCACCTGTCCCAGGGTTGTTTCCTGGGGATTGCGCGGCGTTGAGGGTGGGTTTTGGTGCCTGCGGATCTGTTGGGAGCTGCGGTGTTTCGTGTTCACCCTTGCACAACCCTCCCCATCCCTGGTTCTGTGCCCGTGTGGCACATGGCAAACAGGGCGTTGGAAACCAGGGTTTGGTATACCCGTCCTCCTGTGGAAATGGTGGGCCCACGGGCATTATCTGGAAGACATAATGATGGTAGTCACATTCACATGTGTGCTCATACTGTTGGAAATGCATTGCTATGACATTCGACATCTCACAGTGATCTGTGAAGGGACTGGTGTGGGTTTTGGGCCCAAAGCATGGGGTGTCCCTCACTGACCCATCCCCTGTTTGGGGGGCACCATGAGGGTGTTGCCTGCCAACGTGGTGGCTCACTTGTCCCTTGTTGGCCAAGCCCCATGTCCCTTTCACTGCACCCCACCTGTGTTTGCCCCTACCCCCCTGTGGGGGCTTTAAAACCCACACCCTTTTACCAAATTTCCATGCACTTTGGGGGGGCCCTCATTGGTTTTTGCCTTTACCCACACAGCATGTACCGGTCCCGGACCAATTACACTGGTTGTTGTAGTGGACTTGTCCTACCATTGGGCGGAAATCATGCAGCCTGTACCCATTTGCGGATCACACGGCAATTTTTAAATACAGGGTGCTTTCCCCCTTCTTGTTATTGGTTTAAAATGGAGTTTCCCCTTTTTATCCCAGTGGGGTGTCCTAGTTTCTGGCATCTTGGGGTTTTTTTGGCAGGTTCCCCTCATGGGTTGTCCCCCGGGGCTGCGGATTTTTGGCCCCGGGTTTTTCCCCCTTGCCCCGTCCCTAAACGTGGGGGAAAAAGGACATTAATGGGTTTCACCATGGGGAAAAGTCCTCCGGGGTTGTTGCCTGCTTGTTTGGGTGGTGTTCAAAAACCCCCCATTTCCCTGCCCCTACACTTAACCCCCTCATGTATGTTTTTTCCCAAAAAGGTGCCACCAATGCTTATGGCAACGTTCCCATCACCCCCCTGGATTTCCCTATGGGGGGTTTCACTATGTGACTCATGCCCGACCCACATGTTCTGTGCCTAACACCGGCCATCCCTCCCTTTGTTGTTTTTTTGGACAGGGCCCCTGGGGGACATGGATGTTCAATTGAAAGGCCCATGTGGTATTCGTCCATTCTGACCAAAACACATTGGCCCCTCCATACCCCCTTCATTGTTGTTCAAATTGCCACTATAGCTTGGGGCCCTTCAACATAATTACAGGCTTTTCACCCCACTTTCAAAGGCCGGGTAAATGGTTTTTGTTTGGCACCTAAATTGGGGACTGCCCCGGTTGGCAGCCAAGTGCACAAGTCTACAGGTGCCGGGTTCAGTACACTAGTGTTCACAAATCCCTGACATCCTGGTCCCACCGGGGGTGGTTACCCCGGATTTCAACATATGTAAATCCCGGGTTTTTCCTGCCTTTCAGATTTCCCCTGTTTTTGGGCGTGCAGGACAAACCCCGGGTTTGGCGTCCCTCCATTCCCACTTTTTTGCTAATTCCCCCCCAATTTCCTTGTATGGGGTGCCCCTTGCACTATGTGGGGGGTGCTACAAAATTACTATTCCTTTCACCCATCACCCAACCCATTGTCCAACAAAACACCCCCCCATACACCCTCGCAAAATTTTTCCCAAACATGCCAAAGTGGGAACCCTCAATTCCCTGGGGACATGGCCCCTAAAGGGGATGTCCTTGAAAAATACACAGCACCCCACATGGAGGGCCCTTTTGGGGGCATGGTCCATTACAAACGGGGACTATCACAAGGGGGAATTTCCTTTCACTAAATTTGGTTACCTTGGTTTGGGGTCTGCACCTGTTGGCCCCTTTGGGGTGACAAACATCTAATGTGCCCAAATTCCCCGTGGGGTTGCATTTGGAAAAGTTTTCCTGTGCAATCCATTTTCAATTTTTTTGGGGGATCGGGGTTTTCAGGCATTGGCGGTGTCTGTGCTGTTCCAACTCCCTTCACCAGGGCTTTTTACATTGTAATTACCACATGTACCTTAATGAGTGGGGGGTCCCCATGTCCCTTTCACCGGGTGGGCCCATTGGGATGTTTGACGCCCCCAAAAGTGTGTACGTGTGACAACCCCTACCACCAAAGGTTTTTGGTGGGGCTTCCACCCAAAAACCCCCCCCCATAGAGCACAGTCCCCCCAATACTCCTGGCCCCGCACCCTTGTTCCCCGTAAAAATTTTGTTTCCATGCAATTATCATGGTGGCAAACCCATGGTTTTTCCTACACACATTTTTTAACCCCTGCAAAACCCCTTACACCAGTCACCCACACCTGGGCGGGCCCTGTATTTGGGGACGGCATTCCATTTCAGTCCCCCGTTAAATCATGCCCCCCGGGTAAATTGCAACATTTTAAACCCCGTCACCAAACCTTCCCCTGACACCCCCACCCCTTTGGGAAACCGTGTTCTCCTTCCACCCCTAGACCACCCGTATGACATAGCGGCACATATACGTTTAAAAGGGAAATGGAATTAAACCTCCCCCGGTGTGTGTCTTTTCCAGGTGGGCCAGTAAACCCACTTTCTGGCATTTCAGGGGGCCCCTTGGCCTTTCCCCGCACGGGCTGTTACATGGCACTGTTGGGGGTTTTTCACTGGTGTTTGTCCTCTTGTCGTGTGCCCTACCCCCTGCAACATATGGACATTGCAAGGTTGGGCCCCCCCAAAAGTCTTTCTCCCAATCATGCGCCCCGGGTCGCGGGCACATGTTGCCCTCCCTGCCAGGGCCTTTACATCCCCCAATCAAAATTGTGGGGCAATTTTTAACCCCCACTGTGCTGATTAGCCCCGGGGAAAACAGTCCCCAATGCATTTTTTGTTGCCGGGAAAATCCTTTCTGCCCTAGGGGACACCTCAGTATTTTACACAATTTTACCCCCCCAAAATAACCACACCCATGGGTGGCCACCCAATTTATTTCACCATTGATTTTCCCCTCAATTTTTAAAACATGCCCATTTTAATCCCATGTTTTACCCGTTTTTGTGAACAAACCCCCAACCCTGTCACCCAATTAAATTGCCAGGGGGTTGGGGGCTACATTCACTGACGTTTCCCTCTTGTTTCACAAAAAATTCCCTGTTGGACCCTGTAAACCCCACACCCATGTTTTTTTGGCCCCCTGCCCTGGGGTTTACACTTGCACATCCCCCCCTGACCCACTTTTACTGGGAAACCTAAATGTGGGTCTTTGTAGCTCAACCCCCCTTTTTTTTGTACATCCATTTACAAACCCTGCCACACCTGCACACCCATACAGGTGATTAATTTATCAGGGTATTACTAATTTCCCCCTCCCAATGTTAAATCACCCCCCTGGGGTTATGGGGGTTACAGGTACGTCCCCCACATTTTGGTTGGGTGTAAACCACCCTTGTGTGGGGATTTCACCCAACGCCCCAGTGGGGTTCCTGTTCCATTTGCAAACCGGGGGTTTTTTATTTGGGCCCCCCCATTGCGGTGTTCTTTTAAAATGGTTTTTTTTCCTTAATTTTGGTTGTCTGTGGGGATCTACCCCGGTTACTACCAAAAACGCGACCCTTTTTCCCCCCGGGTGGGGCCCTCCCGGGGGTTATTTTTCTCTGTGGATTTTACATTTGCGATCCCGGCTTTGCAGGGGATTTGGGATGTTTTTGCACCTGCCTGCCCCTTGGGGTCTCCCAAATAAAAACCTCTTTACCTTACTACAGGGGCCAACCCTTTCTGGCAGGATTTTTGGGTTGGGCACACCCCGTAAATTTTACTTTTGCTGGGAACCCGTTTCCCTGGGAACCCCCATTTTCCGGGGATTGTTTTCCCGTGCTGGGTTTTTCCTCCCGCAACTCGGGGACTTTTTTTCCCCATTTGGGTCCCCTTTTTCCCCCATTTCCCCCCTTTTACATCACTGGTTTTATTCATTGCCCCGTATTTGGGGTTTTCCTTTTACCCTGATTTTGGGCCATTCATATGCACGGGGCCCATCTGCTAAGTTCCCACCATTACCCCTGCGCCTTCCTGGCACCTTTTGTGCCTTCTGTGAACGCACACCATCCCCTGCGGGGACCGTTTTATTGCATTGGGGGGGGTTGGCGGGGTTTCACTTTGGGGCTTTTCCCCTTTGCCCTTTTCGACCCTTCCCTTTATGGTTTGACTTTTACACCCAAAACACTTATGGATTTTAAATTTCCCTTGCTTTTTAATTCAAAACATTTTAGGGAACATTCCAACACAACAAAAAAGCAGTTCCCCAAAACATTTCCCCATGCCAATTCAACCTAAAAACCTGTTTTACACATCTAATGGGCACTTAATTTCTTTTAAATCAGCAATTCGGGTTTTTTTTCCAGTGGAAACCCCAAAAAGGGGTATTGGGTTTTAATTAATATAACTTTCCCAACAATTTTTAACACATTTTAAACTGCAGGCATGCTGTTTTACACCCATTACGTCCCTTTTCGCATTCAGGGTTTTGGGATTGACCACCCCGGCCCCGGTCGGGGTTTCCATATTCACCATGTGGGTTAACCCAATCCTTTTGGGACTTTTTACGAACCCCTTTTTGTACCTCCCCCCAGTCCCGGGCCGTTTTTTCAATACCTTGGGTTTTTTGTTTTTACAAATTTTTTTTTCAAAACGTTTTTGTTAATTTGGTGGTTTACCCGTAGGGTTTTTTTAAATGGATGTTTCACATGTGTCCCTCCTGCCCTTCCCCAAGGGGTGTTAAATTTTTCCTGGGATTTTCCACTGGATGATGGTTTCGGCCTTTGTTTTGGGGGGGGAACCGTCCTGCATTGGGTTTTAAAATGCCCATTGTAGGGGTTTTTTTGTGGGTTTACGCTGGACAAACCAGTTGGGGTTGGGGTTGTGCCATCCCCGGGGGGCCCCTGGTGTTTAGTTGTGATGGGTTTTCTTTTTTGGGTTTGGGTCACAAATTCCCCCACAGGAAATTGGGGAAAGGTTCCCCCATTTTTGGGGTTCGGGGGACCTCCTGGGGTGTAGTAGTGTCCCTTTTGGGGGACTGGGGGTTTACCACGGGGGCTGGCTCGGGGGGGAACCCGCCCTTTCTTTTGGGGTTGGCCCCTGGAGGGTTTCCCCTTTGGGTCCTTTTGCACCTTTTGTCCCCTTTTGGCAAACCCTCTTTATTTTGTAGTTAAACTAGGACGGTTATTTGGGGATGTTAAAAACGCCCATGTTTGCTTCCTCGCCTTTATTTTTGCATTCATTATACCGTGCCACATTCCCCAAAACACCCCCGGTTATCCCATCAATTGGGGCTGTACCCATACAACAATTTAAACCCCGGGGTTGTGGCAATTTGGATATCCCTTCGATAGGTTTGGGGGGTTTATTGTTTTTGTTTGCAACCCTATGAACCCGGGGGATTTTTTCCAGGGGGCCCTTTTAAACATCCTCCTGGTTTTTTGGAAAATTTTTCCAAATGGAAAATTAAAATGGCATCACTTTTTCCCCATGGGAGTTTCCCCTAACTCCTTTTAGGGATGTCCTTCCAAGTTACAAACCCTTTTCCCCTGGGTGTCCCGTTTCCTTTTCCCCCGCAAATAGGGTTCCACCTTTTATTGGCCAGGGGGTTTTGGTCCACCTTTCCCCCCCAAGTTTGGGGCCCCGGTTTCCCCTTTTTGCAAATTGCAAGGGCCCCACTTTTTAAAGTTTCCCCTGCTGGGGCCCCTTGGGAAAGGGTTTGTTATTCCTTTAATTTTTCTTTTCCCAAAATTTGTTAGGGACAGGTACCCTTTACCTTCACCACCCTACTCCCCAAGGGAAATTTATTGTGGGTTCCCCTTTTATTCTGGGTTCCGACCCAAAAACTTTCCGGCCTTTTTTTGTTTATTTCGTTCTTTTTCCCTTTATTTCTTTTTTCTTTTTCCCCTTTCTTCTGGTTTGAATATCCGGGCTTTTATTTTGGGGTTGTGTTAATGCCCAATCTTTTTGTTCTTTCGCATTCCTACCCCTTCCCCTTTTTTACGGGTGGATTTGGGCCGGGCTTTCCCTGTTTTGGCGTTTTTTGGAATACCCGTAAGGTAATTGACAGTTTGTGTCTCCATTTTAGTGGGGTGGGGTTCATTTCCTGGGGACCGTGATTGTGTTTTTTGGGTTTGGTATTTGTTTTGCATGGGGTCCCGGGGTTCCGGCGGCCCCCCCTCTTTCCCTGGCGTTTCTTTCCCGGTTTTCTGGATGTTTTTTTTGTCTCAATCATATTCACTTTAAACTTTGGTGGGTTGGGCGTTTTTCACCCGCCTTTATTTTTTTTTTTGGGGTTTTCTTTGGGGCAATTTTTGGGTTTCCCCCATTGGTAGGGGCCTTTGTAGCTTTGCATTTTACTCCGTATGGTTTTGGGTTGTAAACCCTTTAAGCCCTGCGTTACCGTTGGGTTTGGGGTTTTTTTGTTTTGTCGCCCTGTGTTTGGTCCTGCAGGTGCCGCCGGATCCTTTTCACACTAACGGGGGTTTGCTGCCAAACCCCCATTGGGGGTTTTTTGGGGAAGGGGATGTGGAAATTTTTCCCAAAATTTTAAAATTCCCCTTTGGTTTTGGTGGGCCCGGGGATTTTCCAGGATTTCAAATGGCCCGGGAGGGGCCCCCCTTTTTTTCCCTTAAAATTTGTAAGGTTTCCAAACCCGGGGGCTATTTCCGTTCCTGGGCACCCCTTTAAAATTTTTTGGACCCCCGTTTGGGGAACTGGGAATTTTTACAAAACGCCCCAAAACCCTAACATTTAAATGTGTAAATTGTTTGGGATCTGTTTTGGTTCCGATGTTTCATTATTCATTGGGGTGGGGGTTTCTAAATTTGTGGCCCAAATTAAACCCCAAAGGAAAAAGGGCCCCCCACCTATTTTAATATGCCCCAAATGGTTTTAATTTTTTTTGGGGGGAAACAAAGGGATTGGGTTTCATTTTTTGGGAAAATTAAAATGGCCCTATGCCCTTTTCCCCAATTTTTAGAATGGGGCCCCTTCCTAATTTTTGACGGAAAATTTCCCACATTTTTTTTTTTTTTTTCTTTTGTTTTTTTTTTTTTTTTTTTTTTTTTTTTTTTTTTTTTTTTTTTTTTTTTTTTTTTTTTATTTTTTTTTTTTTTTTTTTTTTTTTTTTTTTTTTTTTTTTTTTTTTTTTTTTTTTTTTTTTTTTTTTTTTTTTTTTTTGTTTTTTTTTTTTTTTTTTTTTTTTTTTTTTTTTTTTTTTTTTTTTTTTTTTTTTTTTTTTGTTTCTTTTTTTTTTTTTTTTTTTTTTTTTTTTTTTTTTTGGGGGGGGGGGGGGGGGCGGGTGGGGGGGTGGGGGGGGGGGGGGGGGGGGGGGGGGGGGGGGGGGGGAGGGGGGGGGGGGGGGGGGGGGGGGGGGGGGGGGGGGGGGGGGGGGGGGGGGGGGGGGGGTGCGCGGGGGGGGGGGGGGGGGGGGGGGGGGGGGGGGGGGGGGGGGGGGGGGGGGGGGGGGGGGGGGGGGGGGGATGCCCCCCCAAAAAAGGGGGGACCCCCCCCCCCAAAAAAACCCAAAAAAAGTAAAAAAGGGGGGTAATTTTTCCTTAAAGGGAAAGGGCCCAGGCCCCAGCCACGGGGCTGGGGGGGGGGGCCCCCCTTTTTTTTTCCCTCCCCTTTTTTTTTTTTTTTTTCCCCCCCCTTTTTTCCCCAGGATTTTCCCCAAAATAGTGCACGCGGAATTCATTCATACCTGAATCGCTCAGCAGCCATATTTGGCGTTATAACGCCAACGCTATGCGGGCGCCTGGCGCAAGGTTCATGAATCCCGGGGAATATGTTCATACAAAATTTAATAAAACTAATAAAATCCACCATGCTCAAAATAGGAATTTGTTGGATCAGTGGAATATACTGGGTTGGTCCAAGTGAGCCAAAGGCCCATTTTCAGTAGAGACCCAAGGAGAAAAGCTCCAGTCTACATACAAACATACAATAAAAATACAATAAACATAATGATACAGAGTACAATTCCCAAACCGAGGAGACTAGTTCCAGTATACATACGAAAGCACAATACTTTAAATGTTACATGGAAAAATTCCCATTACGATAAAATACAATGTAACTAAAGGTAATATAAGTTATACACCAAAACGATCACCAGGAAAATCACATAACAGTGGTATGACAGTAGTGAAGGTATAATTCTGAAGTTAAAGGTTCCATCTGTATGATGCCAGAAGTGTAAAAAACATTGTATTACATGTCAGGAAAGTGAAAGAGAAGGAAATAATTCTAATAGGTCTGAAGAGGCGTGAGACAAATAAAGGGGAGGTAGAGACTACAGAGATGTCAAGTAGGAGGTTGACATGGGCAGGACCAAGTATTTAGGAGGTAGTGTTTTAACTCTCTTCAAAACTGGTGTTGTTGAGTGATATTTTTTTATATAAGGGGGAAGTGCCTTCCAAACTTGTGTTATAGAGTACTTGTAAAGGGATTTTCCAATATTCTTTTTCAGTTTATAGATGTGAAGAAGATGTCTGTCAGTTGAGTGGGGATGTCAGAGGGGGATGTGATGCCCCACTACTGGTCTAGTAATCAAGGAGCCTAAATCCTCACCACTGGTGACAGTGGGAGATGTACACACTGGGAGGATGACAAGTACATACACAGTAAAGTGCAATTTCCCTTAAGAGCACACAGAGACCACAGCCAGTCTGGGGCTGGTTTCTCCCTCTTTCTCCAGATCCCCATTAAGACTCCCCACTGGCACAGCTATAGAGTTGAGATCCCAGCTGAGTTGCCAAGCCAAGAGCTCCAGCACCCTCTCTGTTCCACCAGTGCTTCATGTCCCTGCCCAAGTAGCTGACACACACATCTCTCTTTGAGATTTAATTGATACATACACACACACACACACACACACACACACACACACACACACACACACGTGCACACACACACACACACACACACACACACACACACACACACACACACACACACACACACACACACACACACACACACACACACACACACACACACTTCTGCAGAACTTGGAGTACTTGGAGGCCCCACAATATCCATAGCTACCCTCTGAAATGGCTCCTCAATCATAGGCAAAGGCATCGAAAGAGCTTTCACCTCATCTCCTGCCTTGTCTACCTTTTTGCACTACTCACAGGTCCTGCAGTACCCTGTTACATCTCTGGATATCTCCGACCAATAAAAGTTCTGCCTAATGTCTCTTCGTACACTTTATGCCCATATGACCTGCAAAGGGAATGTCATGGGCTATGACTAGAAGTGCCAGAAGCTAGGCTGTGGGCACTACTAATTGCTGTATTCTCTCAGCCTCTAGCCCTCCCTCAGGGGTCCACTCTCCATAAAGTAGCCCTTTGTCTCAGTGTATAGATTCCCCATACCCTTGAAAATCAGGTGCCTCACTGGCTACCTCCCTCAAGCCTTATAATATAGGGTCTGAGAGCTGAGCCTGTCTGAACTCTCTTGTTGTAACCCCCCCCCAGATCCCCTTCCACAAGAAGTCTGTCATCCTGTGACAACAGTGCCTCACTGTCAGCCTGGGTACTACTACTCACCTCTGCCCTTGCAGTCAACCTGTCCAAGAGAACACCCGTACCCACAAGCAGCAGTAGCTCACCTTCGGTCTCACTGCTACAGGGTAGCTCCCTCCCTGAACTAACCACCACACCAGTCCTGGCTTCAAATCTGTGGTATGTCTGGGTCCCCAAAGACTACCAGACCCACATGCTTGTCTCCAAGCCTGACTGCTTGTCACTGCATGCACACAAGGTACTGCATTATCAAAATCATTCCGATCAGAACATCTGCAGGGATATCCTCAAACACACCTACTTGCTGGCTACCATTTCCACTCTGCCAGTCAAGGTGAACCCTTGCCAAAGGTACTTGGAGTGGGGTCCCTCCTAATGCTCTGACTGGAGTAGACTGCTCAAGCAAGTGGTGCTCATCTTTAACCATTACAGGCTTCACAATGGTTAGGTCAGAGGCTGTGTCTCTCTTAGCAATGGACTGTTTCCCACTTACTAAGATAGGATATAACATCTTGTTGTAGTTTGATACCCTTATTGTCTCCAGACAACTCACTGTTGGCATTCTGTCATTCCCACTTACTCTCTTTCCCACACTTTTGTTCTCCACCTTGCCTCCATGGACATTTATATGCTACATGGCCCCACTGGTTGCATTTAAAACATTTAACCCTTTGTCATGGACATGTACCTGGACTAGTGGCTTCCCCTGCTACTGTCAGACTCTGTTGGGGCAGTTCAGGCTGCTCACCATGGGTTCTCTTAGACCCATGAGCAGCACTGGGTATCCCTTTCCTGTGCAGTGATGCCCTGCTTGCTAGGTATAGGTCTCCCTTCTTCTCCAACTCTTCTGAAATATTGCATTGCCTATCTGCTAACCAGATTCTCATGTCCTCAGGCAGAGTGCTAAGGGCTTTTTCCCTCACCAAAAGGTCTGCCAGCCCTTCAAAGTGGTGATCTGACACTCACTCACCCACCTATGAAAATATGTGATTAACTCAGCAATATATTCACACACACTTTCATCTGTCTAGAGTCTGTGCTCACAAAACTTTTTCCTACAGGCATCACATGTTAAAACACTCTAATAGACAATTTTAACAGTATTATAATTTAAGCAATCAGTATCAGACAATTCAGAAATAGTAGTTACACTTTGCCATGGAGTAAGGAGGTCAGGAATCGTACTCAGAGCCCTTGGTCAGCATAATGCTGCTTACATACCCTTTCACACATATGAATGAATCTATCAAAATTGTCACCCTCTGTAAATTGTGGAAGAAATTTACTGACCTTTGTTGCTTTTGGGGTTTGGTTACTCCTTTCCCCATTACCTCCATGACCCTGGCAAAGAGGCAGCATCTACTTTTCATGTTGCCTCTGCCTGTCATACTCCTCAGCTTCCAGGTATCTCAGTCTCTCTGCTGCTTCTGTTAAAGTCTGGCCTCCAGTTCAAGTCTTTTAACTTTGAATGTTCACCATTTGGCTGATTGAGAGCACAAATACCTTCCTTATGACCACTGTTTACAGGCCACAGGAATTCAATATCCACATGACTGAATCCTAATATGTGGCTATCCCACTACCGCCAACAAATTAATATGTGATCTGGATATCCTCCACTGCCCACCAATTAAGGAGCCTCAATCCTCACCACTAGTGACAGTGGGGGATGTACACACTGGGAGGATGACAAGTACATACACAGTAAAGTGCAATTTCCCTTAAGAGCACACAGAGACCACAGTGAGACTGGGGCTGCTTTTTCCCTCTTTCTCCAGATCCCCATTAAGACTCCCCACTGGCACAGCTATAGAGTTGAGATCCCAGCTGAGTAGGCAAGCCAAGAGCTCCAGCACCCTCTCTGTTCAACCAGTGCTTCATGTCCCTGCCCAAGTAGCTGACACACACATCTCTCTTTGAGATTTAATTTATACACACACACACACACACACACACACACACACACACACACACACACACACACACACACACACACACACACACACACACACACACACACACACACACACGTGCACACACACACATACACACACACACACACACACTGGGAAAGGCTGGCACACTTTTACTAGCAATTTCCCCTTTTTTCCCAGACTATAAGATCACTGCCACCAGCCAACTCTTTATCAGTTACTTTCAGGTCTTTAACAAAGGGTGTCCAATCTTACTGTGTAATGTTACTCTAATTTAATGGTGCTTCTGGTACCTTGGCAAACAGCCTTCAAGCTTGAAGGCTGTTTGCCAAGGTAGTAGAAGCATCATTAAATTGGATTGTGTTCCCAGTCACTGCCTCTTGAGTGTATTTTATGTTGATTTTCCTTGTTGCTGTGTGTTGAATTGTGCAATGTTACTATGAATCTAAATGATAGTTGACCAAGAGTAAGGCTATTAGGAGATGCCCACACAGTCTCACCAAATAAATATGCAAGTAGTCTCAGTACATAAATATGTGTCTATACAAATCAGCTACAATCTTCTTCTTCTTTCGGCTTTTCCCAGTTAGGGGTTGCAACAGCGGATCACCTATCCGCTCATGATTGGCAGTGAAGTTTTATGGTGTTGAGTTGCCAGCCCAGCGCCCAACCTTCTACAGAAGGCACACACATGCACATACTCACGCCTAGGGCCAATTTAGAGTGTCCAATCCACCTACAGCATGTCTTTGGGATGTGGGAGGAAACCGGAGCACCTGGAGGAAACCCACGTGACCACAGGGAGGACATGCAGACTCTGCACAGAAGGCACCACAGCTGAGAATTGAACTGGAGAACCTCTTGCTGTGAGGCAGCAGTGCTAACTGCTGCACCTCCATGGCCGCGCAATGAGAAGTTTAAATATATTTAATAATAAATAAAAGAACAAGAAAATGCTTAATAAAAAACACAGTTATATCAGAGTTCGAAATCACAGGAAATGTTTAAAACAACATTGCAGGAAAGTCTCAAATAAATAAAGAAAACATATAAGCTATACTTCACTATATTCCTGTCTGAATCTACGAGAAATTACTGTACCCTAGTTAACTTCCTTACAGAACAACAAGCAGGCAGATGTGGTGAGTGAATGTTCTTGTCAGGTGTAAGACAAAATACAAAATGCCCTGTCTCTCTCAGAGAGTTCTTAAATTAATATCTCAAATATTGCTGCTGGGATACTTGCAGCATGACATCACTTCTTGGCATCTGACATTAGTTCCCAAGCTAAACCCCCATTGCTAGAAACTGCCAGCATTTAGCATCTCCTTATGAAAATACTTAGCCCTCAGATGTTTATAGCTGCTGGAAGACATAAAACAATAAAATACTTACAAGACAATGCAGAAGGCTGCCTAGTTTTAGATATTCAGTCTCTTTGCTGTATTGAAACCATCTTTTATGGCTCGGTTATAAAATAATTTAATTTCAGCTATTTTTCTGAAGTTTTGCAAATTAATCCTCTAGGTTCCAGTTTCCACTGTTAAAATACATACATCTCCATGGTTACAATAGTGTATATACATTTCTGTCCTTTTCCAGTAGGGTACACTGTGGCTGCATCTTTACAAAGCCTTTCAACACACACTTCTATAGCAGCAGTTTGATATACAGACAACATATAGTTCTAATGCATTTGTAACACAAGCATATGAACCATGTTGATATTCCCAAATGACATATGACTATTTACAAAATTCCAAACAGCTGGGCTGGCAGTCTCTCATTTTGTTACAGGGGACACCAGGTTGATGAGGGAAGGGGAGGAAGAGGGACTGTAGAGAACATAATGTGTGATCTGTATTTGAGAAAGTTGTAGTTGATGAAAGAATTCAAGCCATTGAAGCTTCTTAAGATTGAGACAGTTGTGAGAGTGGTAAGGAAGATTTGTGATGAATCTGGCTATTTTGCTGTATGTTTGGTCATGTTTGGACAAAAGAGTAAATTAAATGCTAGTAAGGATAGGGGCAGCATAAATAAGAGGAGTGACTGAGCCAGAGAAATTTTGAAGGTAGGTGTGAATAATTTCTGTTTTTTTTTTTTAAGTAGGCCAAGTTTCTGGTGTTTTTTATGCATTGTTGGATGTGTAGGTCAAATTTTAATTAATCATTAATTATGGTGCCAAGTAGTTTGGTCAAAGGTTTAGCTTTAATGATAGTATTGTTGATGGAGGTGATGACAAAGGATGATTTGTGTTGTGGCAATGTTTTAGGAAGTAGTTGAAGGAGTTTTTTTTTTTTTTTTTTTTTTTAGGATTTAGTACTAGCGGATTATCAGAGAGCCATGTTTCCACAGCTGAAAAGGTGTCCTGAGTAAGTGCTAAAATGCCTGGAATACTATGGGCAGTGGAGATGAATGTGGAATCATTGTTGTATTGTGTAACAGAGTAGAGAGTTTGCAAGCAGAATGCAGTTTGTTCATGAAGATATTGAATAGGCAGGGGCCCAGGACTGATCCTTGAGAAACTCCTGTGTTGACTGGATGAAAGGGGGAGAGGATAGTTTGCCAACAAACAGACTGTTGTCTATTGGAGCAGTAGCTGAAGAACAAGCTAATTGAGGAGCTGGATAGGTTGAGGTCTGAGAGTTTATTTAAACAATATCAAAAGCCTTTGATAGATTGAGGAACAAGCAGGAAATAAGCATGTTGTTATCATGGACCTCAGCCACTGTATGGGTGAAAGAGAGTAATGCAGTGGAGGTACTGTGGTGGGGCCTGGAACTTTGTTGGGTGGAGGTAGGCAGGTTGTTGTCTAGCAGATGTTTGAGTAACTGGGTATGTATGCATTTCTCAAGCATATTGGAGATAGGGGACAGAATGGCAAGGACCTGAAGTTAGAAGGGTCAGTGGAGTTACCGCCTTTATGTAGTGGGCTTGTATAGTAATGTTTCCATAGATCAAGGATACAGGATTCATTAACAGATCTATTTATTAGTATAGAGACAGGATAAGCAATAGACTCTGCAGCAATTTTGTGAATGTAAGAAGGTAGCGTATCAGCAGAGGGGGCAAAAGATTTGAGTTTGAGCAAGAGAGATTTGATGTAAGTGGTGGGAATTGGTTAAATGAGAAGCTATTGTTTTGTTGGGAGATGGAGGGGGAGAAGAATAAGTGTTGTTATGAGTTAGCTTTTTAATAGTATCTATGAAGTACTTTTTTAGGAGTGTGGCAGTTTTGGTTGCAGTGTTATGGGGTAAGGAGTTGGGTGTAGTAGGGTTGCCAGGATCAAGAAGTTTATTAATGATTGTCCAGAATTTTGGGGGATTATTCTGCAGGTTTGATTAGGTGGAGCAGAAGAAATTCTTCTTATCATCTTTAACTAGTTTTTTGAAAGGTTTCTGATCTCTTTGTACTTTTGAAGGAGCGAATGGGATTTGATTTTGACCCAGGCTTTCCAGACACTCTTTTGTGCATAGTGGTGCTGATATATTTGGAAAGCCAAGGGACAAATTTAGATTTTATTCTGAATTTCCGGTAGGTGCTAGTAAATTTAGTATGTCTAGGAAGATTTGATTGAATGAATTTACAGCTGCGTTGAGAGGTAGTTGGTGAAGGAAGGATCAGTTTATGCTGGACAGTTTACAGTTAAAAAATCTGGATTGAAGTAGGTAAGTTTGCATTTGGATATAGGTAGGAAAATGATCACTTAAAGAGTTTGGAACTGTCCTAGGGTTGTGATAAAGGTTGGATCTGAGGTGAGGATCAAGTCTAGGGTAGGGCCAGTAGTAGAGCTTTTGTTGATGCAAGTAGGGAAGGTGATGAGTTGGTGGAAGCCATGAATGCTGATATTAAGATTAGGAGCTATAGTGGTAAGTTTAGTCCAGTCGATGTTTACATCACTAAGGATGATAGTTTCATAGGTTACATTTTGAGAGATCAATGAGAGTATGTTCTGAAGGAAGGGAATATTGTTCCTGGGGGGGATAGATAGAAGCTATGGCAATTTTTTTGTATGAATTTAGGTGACAGTTTAAAATAAGAAGTTCAGCAGGGTCAAAGCTATGTATAGAAATGGAAAGTGGAGAGATATTAAGTTGGTTAGAGTAGAGGATGGCAACATCTGCACCCCTTTTCTTAATTCTGTCAGAGTGAAAGATGTAACCAGGGGGTAAGATTTTGGTGTTTGTGATGTGTGGTTTTAACCAGGTTTATGACATGTTTAGGATATGGGGGGAGGTGTTAGCTATCCGGGAGTGTAGGTCTGTGATCTTATTTGCAAGGCTTTGAATATTTAAGGAGAGGGGTGGTGTTTGAGAAGAGGTGTGAGGTAAGTGGTTGTGAGGGGTAGTGACATGTGGGCCTGGGTTAGGATGTCCCCATCTTGGATAAGTATATCTATGAAAATAATAAGATGTGTGAAGAAGTCTGTAATAGTAGATGCTTTTAACTTCAGAGTAGAGGAGAGAGAGATATTAGGAAGAATATAGATCTTGAAGAGGTGTGAGGGTGAAAATTTATGGAGATAGAGAGATAAAATGTGAGTGCAGGGTGATGTTGTTAATGTGAGTGTTAGAGAGAGTGGGTGGTGGTATTTGATAAGAAAGTGTGGTGTGGTAAGAGGTTGATAGAGGATGAACAGAAGACAGGTGAAAAGAAATACATGGAGCATTATGAGAAAATATTTGTGAGTTAGAGATAAGGAGTAAAAGTTTAAAGATGGGGAAGAGTAAATATGAATTAGGATAGGGAGGACCAGGGGAGATGCCTATATGTCATAGGGTTATTGGAGACAGAAGTGGAGTAGGATGATTACAGGGAGAGGAGAGAATATATGAAGTGTGACTAGGAGGGAGGAGTTTAAGATATGGGTGGGAAATCATTGGAGATTGTTATTGATGGAAAAAGCTGATTGGTGTGATGTAATAGGAAGAGGTGTAGTATAGAGAGTATAAATGTAAGGAAAGTGGGTGTGGGTAGAAATGGGGGTAGAGTAGGGGAACGGAGTGAGCCTGAACATAGCGAAGGTGAACTGAGTGGGCTGGCCTAGGCAAAGTGGAGACTAGCTGAGAAAAAAACAATCCAAAAGCAGGTAAGTCTGTTGTACTGAATTGCCAGAAGAGATAGACAGGAAGTGTAGTGAGGGCTAGGCTGATAAAAACAGTGCTAGGGCAGGGTGAAAGAGGAAAATTTAAAGGAAAGTATAGGCAAGTACAGGAGAGTTGTAAGAGGTGGAAAATATTAAGGTAGACCCTACTAGTTTGCACAGACATCATTTATATGGCAGTAAAAATACAGGCAATATGTATAGGCGTCCTTTAAGAAGCACGAGTTGGTTCCCTTCAGGAGCATTTCTTTATGTCTTGGGTGTAACTTTAATTTCCCTGGGCATTTGTCTGGACACCAGTGAGATGGGAGGTCAGGATGGAGCATATTGCCTAGAAAAAAAGATAAGAAGAAAAATAAGGTTAGCCTGGATAAGTGAATACACAATTAGACAGCAAGAGGGTATGGGGTTCTGGGGTCAGCTATGATTTTTATGCACAGTATATGTACTTTTTCTTAGTAATCCCAAGAGTAGCAAAGCCATAAGAGAGATATGCAAGGAAAATACACACTTTTTTGATGGCTGGTATTCACAGTGGGGGTTTTGCAGTTTTATAGTAGTGATCTTCAAAGAGAGGTGCTACTTGAAAAAATAAACAATCTTTGCAGTTAGACAATGCTTTTCTGGTATAATCTACATAATTAAAACAAGTTCCAAAGGGCCTCCGAGTACGGAGGTTTCCAGTGGGTATAGAAAAGGATTCCTTGATGCACCAGGAGCTACTGGAACTATTTGACAAGACTGGACTCAAAGGGCCTCCGAGTACGGAGGTTTCCAGTGGGTATAGAAAAGGATTCCTTGATGCACCAGGAGCTACTGGAACTATTTGACAAGACTGGACTCGAGGGGAAGGACAATGAGCGCAAGTTTGTGAAGCTTGAAGGTGACATAAAATTGCTTAATGAAAGTATTATTAATGATTTTATGTTTGAACAGATGTCTGCTAGATACAATAGAATATTTGTTGACAAAAAAAAAAAAAACTTTTCTGATACTAATTGTAAATGTAAACAGAATAAATTAGATAGGGATAAAGCTGTTTATGTACACAATAGAGTGTATCCTGTCCCTCCCCCCACATTACACACAATGATTTCTTTATGAATAGTGCTACTAGTAATAACAGTAACAACAGTAATAATTGTAACAACCAACACAACCAAACAAATGTGAATGAGGGTGATTATGATGAACATTTTTAACAGCAAACACCCTCATTAAGGCGTGCAGAATGCCTGATCAATCAACAACAAAATCAAGCACAACCTTTCAAGGAGCACTCAGGGGTCAGTCTGTGAGGGGGAAGAACTGGGAGAGGGGAACCAGATGTGGAGGGAGGTATATGTACTATATTCTGTGGTGACACCTGAAGAACTGAATGTTTTGAATTCTAGTGACAGAATGTCTGAAGTGTATAATGCTATGGCAGTACTAAATGTTAACATTAATAATGCCTTGGTTAACAGTGATTCCACAGCATCAATTGGAAATTTCAGGGCAGGAACTATACATAACCTCAGGGATTTTTCTTTGAAAAATGAACATATTTCCCTATTGCAAAAAGGTTTTGGTTTTGTTCCAAGTTTCATGTCTGATATTGCTAGACTATTGATTAACTTGAGGCTTTACACCAGAAAACGTAACTTGAGGTTGTTTTTTCTAAACAAGAATCAAGAATGTAGAACAGAACCATTTATATTAAAAAGAAAAAAGTAATTTTTTGCCTCCCTGTAACCTCTTAGTGAATTTGTTTGAAATATGTGTGGAAAATGATTTTAGACAAATTGTAAAAGCAAGTTGTTCCAGTTGTGACAACTTATCCAAAGAAGAAAGGTTGGCAGTTATCTGACAATAAAGCATAACGAGTGATGAAGCCATGAGGTAGATTGACTACATGTGCAGAATGTACTCTTTACTTAATGAGGAAGACACTTATGAGAGAGTTTCTCTTAGTGAACTTAATAGAGCATATGCTAAGATTGACATCTTTTTATTAGATTCTCTAAGCCAGGACACCTTAATAATGGCTACATTTGATTTTTTTGAAAGTAGACACACCAAGAATTCCAATAATCTTCGGAACACCTAACATTCATAAAAATATCAATGACCCCACCTTTTAGACCCATTGTTGCTGCTCAAGGTTCAAAAACTGAACCATTGGCCACATTTGAGGATTATTTTGCTAAGCAAGTGGCCAAAGATTTTGCATATATCTTAAGAGATTCTTGGGATTGCTTAGAACAATTAAAAAAAGCTAAGCTTGATAAGGATGACTTGCTGGTGGCAATTAACATGGTCAACTTATTTACTGTGATTCCTCATGACATTTGCTTAGAATATTTTTCACAATGTTTATCACAAAGTGGACATTTGAACCAAATTTGAGTAAATCTATGGGTTGACCTGTTAGAAGTGATGCTTAAAAATAATTTTTTGGTATTCGAAGGTGAATTTTTCTGGCAAAAATCAGGTGTGTCCACGGGGGCAAAATGTGCCCTGGTTTTTGCCAACCTGTTGTTGGCTGAGTGGGAAAAGCAGTGTGTATTTTCTTCCCCCTTTACATCTAAGATACAAGTGTATTATTGATTTTTCTATGATATACTATTAGTTTGGAGAGGAACAACTACTGAAGTGACATAATTTTTTAATTACATCAACAACACCACTCAATATCTAAAGTTCACCTATAGGGTACACCAAAATGAAATTGATTATTTAGATATTCTTCTCACAAAAGATAACTGTAAAGGAGAACTATCATCCAACAAATTTAGGAAACAGACCTACGCCAATACACTATTGTATTTTAAAAGCTGTCATTCTGAATATCAGCGTAGGAGTGTAGTCAAGGGACAGATGGTCAGGCTGTCCAGGTTGGTAAGTGATGACAAGAAATTTTCCGAAGAATTGTTTAAGTTAATTGGGATGTTCAAGGATAGGGGGTACCCTAGTAAACTTTTACTCTCAACTAAGAAAGAGGTAATAAGGACCCTTACAACCAGGCCCCTACCTATCCTAAGAGGGGGGTCACAGTATTATTAATGTAAATTATGATGAAGGCTCCAAAAATGATGCTATGATTTTACTATTTCATCAAGATGCCTCACATTTAAAGGGGAGCATGAAGAAAATTTGGGGAGCCTTATTAGACAATGACATGAAAAACAAATTAGGGTCAGAACCTAAGGTTTTTTCCAGTAGAGGCAAAAATATTGAAGAAATTTTGGAGATGGACATGGATACTAAAAAGAACTATTATGTCTCCAGGATGAATGAATGTGGCTTCTCTTCAAGCTGTAGATTTATTAATGATGGACCCTATATCCAGATTGACTCTTATGGTAGGAACTTACATTGTCCAGGGTGTTGTAATTGTAATTCTAAAAATGTTGTTTATATTGCCACCTGTATTTCCTGCCGTGCATTTTATATAGGCAAGACCACCAGGAAATTGTATGACTGGATTATAGAACATAACAGGGATATTAGAAATGCAAAGTGTACCAGCGGCCTTTACACACACACAGTGCAGTGTACAAATTTCAAAACGTTCCTATTTTTTGTTATTGGTAGAGTTTTGGCCGCTACAAAAGGGGTGACATTGACCTTGATCTGCAGATCAAGGAAACTGAATGGCAATTAAGACTTAACGCCAGGGTGAGATCTGGTATTAACGACACAATTTCCATCTCAAGTAGCCTAAAAAAAAGAGCAAAACAGGTTTAAATACAGGCTTTTACAAGCCTGAGTGAATGCAAACAGTTTTTAAGTAAAATATTTTATAAACAATATTTTTACACAATATTTAACAACATATACATGGTTTTACTACTTAGTATTTTATTCTGTTATTGCAGCAATTCTAACTATACGGATATATTTTATAAATTAGTATATTATTCATGAATGCATGATGTTATAGGAAATGATGTCAGTCTGTATTTTTATTTTTATTTTATTTTACATTTGTTGACTGGGATAGTCCGACTGGATACATATCCATTTTCAGCAGAGGCCCGGGGAGAAACTCTCCAAAGGTAGTTACAAAAGCAAACATAACATAATACAAATTAAGCACAGTTTACAGACTCTGTTGAGACCTATAAGTTATGGAGTCTCACAAACTTATGATGTAGTTGAACCAATTGCAACACACATAAATTACAGGTGAAATAGTATACTGCTAAAGGTTTAGTCAGGCTTGGAGCAAGAACACAACCAAAGAGAATTGAAATACTGCTTGAGACATTTCTTAAATTGAGTTAAGGTTGTCGCTAGAGTGCCAGCAGGCAGTGAGTTCCAAGTTTTGCCAACAGAGTTGGCAAACAATGAGTCACCGGCTGAGTTGTTGGATTTGACAGTTTGAACTACCAGTCTATTAGATGAGCAAAATGGTCTGAGGTTACAATAGGGGTAGATAATGTTTTTAAGTGCAGGTGTATTTTCAGGTTGGTTAGGTACTTTATGAGCCACTGTAAGTTGGTTGGACTGAATTAGGCTGGGCAGTTCTAGCCAACCAAGATAATTTAGTTTTTTATAGTGATGTGTTCGTAGGGCATACCAGTGGCAAATCTAGCTATGTGATTATAGCAGCTAGAGAGTTTATTAAGATGGGGAGGCATAGAAAAGGGGAGAGAGTAGATGAGAGTGGGTAATGGCAGTTCTAGCAGGTGGAGTTAGAAATGGTTTAATCCTATATAGCGAGCCAAGTTTTTATTGATGATTTTGATAGTTTGATTGACATGCATATTAAATTTAAGATTATCTATGATAACACGTAGGAGTTTTATGTAGACATCTGGGGAGATTGTGGTGCCATTATTAGACTTAATGAAGAAGGATAATACTGAGAAACTTCAAGTGGGGTAGAAAAGTAGTAGCTTTGTTTTGTTGGGGTTTAAAATCAGATGATGATCAGAAAGCCAGTTTTCAACTATGTTGAAAGTATTCTGAGTTAATGTCTGCAATACTGGCTGGGAGGTGGCAGAGCAAATCAAAGTGGAGTCATCCGCATATTGAATGCAGTTTGCTTTTGGGATAACAGTGTGGAGATCATTAATGAAAATGGAAAACAAAAGAGATCCCAGAATAGACCCTTGGGGGACACCTAGGGTGTTGGATAGGAGGTTGGATAGCTTATTTTGCCATAGCATGGCTTGTTGTCTATCACACATATAAGATTGGAACCATTGGAGAGAATGATTGTCTAAAGAAATTGTTTTCAGAGTGTGGATGACTAGTTGGTGGTTAATCATATCAAAATCCTTTGAGAGATCCAAAAAAGGGCTGAGGATAATTTGTTGTTGTTCCTGTTATAGTTTATAGCATTGGAGAAGGTGAGGAGGGCTGAGGTGGTATTATGATTTGACCAGAAGCCATGCTGAGAGCTAGCCAGTAGGTTGTTCTGGATTAGATAATGCAGAAGCTGTTTATGGATGCACTTTTCCATAATTTTAGCCAGTGGCGATAATATAGCTATGGGTCTAAAATTAGACAGTTCTGTAGAGCTACCACCTTTATGGAGTGGTATGACATGAGATATTTTCCAGATAGAGGGAACTGAAGCTTCTGATATGGTATGATTGATTAGAATGGAGATGGGGTAAGCTATGGTATCTGCAGCTTTTTAAAGATACTCAGCAGGGAGAAGATCAGCAGATAGGGTAGTAGGTTTTAATTTTTTGATTAGGGTACAAATAAAAGATGTAGAGACTGGTAGGAAGCTAAAGGAGTGCTGGGTGCTGGGAATGGCATCCTGTAAGTTAGAGGAACTCAGAGGTACCTGGCTGGCTAGGGCCTGGATAGTCTCAGTGAAGAAACTATTGAAGGTGTTAGTGGCATCCTCTCGTAGTTTAGCTGTAGAGGCTGAGGGAGTTGGTGCGGTGGTTTGTCCTGGGTACAGTACTTCATTTATACCTGTCCAAAACTTTTGAGGGTTATTTTGATTTCTCTGCTGGAGATGGAAGTAGAAGGTTTTTTTTTATCTAGTAAAATGGATCTTTTTGTCTCATTCCTTAATTGTCAATATTTCATTTGATCTAGGTGGGCTTTAGTGGCATGCCATGTAGCCCATGCCTTGTTTCTGAGTGTGATTTTGGATTTGGTATCTTTAGAGAGCCATGGTGCAATTTTTGTTTTGGTTCTAATGGAGTGAGCAGGAGCATGAGAAACAAGGATGGAGAGGAATTTATTGTTAAAGTAACAACAGCTTCATCCAGGGGCAGGGATTTTAGGGCAGACCAATTACAGGATTTGAGTTCATCTTGAAACTTGGTAGGGTTAAAGCTCTTATTATTTCTCACTGCTCTGTAGGTGGGCTGGTGGGGGTTATTGGTTTTGTGTTTAATTATAAAGGTAAGAAAGTGATCACTAAGGTCATTAGGGAGGGTGCCTGACCTATACATTTGGGGGTGACTATTGATTAGTATCCAGTCTAGTATACTTTCTTTGTGATTAGATTTGCTTATCCTGGTGGGAGTGAATATGATCTGTGTAAACACATATAGGTTTACAAGGGTAGCAGGAGATTCCACACAACAGGTGTTCCAGTCGATGTTACAATCACCAAGTACTATGGTTTCTTGGGGATAGGTACTAACTAACCAGTGGAGGATATCTTCTTTGGTACTGACGTTATTTCCTGGGGGAATGTACATGCAGACAATATTTATGCATTTGTTTTTATTAATCTGAAATTTGGTAGAAAGAATTTCTGCATTATTGACCTGGGGTGGTTGTATGGGGACTATAGTAACATTTAGTGTAGATTTGAAGAGTACAGCTACCCCACCTCCCTTCCTTACAGCACGGTCCAATCTAAGTATGTTATACCCAGGTGGTAAAACTTCATTATCTCAAGCTGATGGCTTTAACCAGGTTTCAGTTAGATACAGTATATCAGGGGAGTGGACTGCTAAGAGGGCATGCAGGTTATGTAACTTATTTTTTATGCTTTTAATATTTAGATGGCAAGCTCGGAGGGAGTTGGGGACCTATTTATAGATAGTGTTTTGGTTATTAGCACAAGAGGTAGCATCATCAAGAGTAGAAGGGCCAGGGTTTGGGTGAATATCTCCATCCATTATGAGGTTATAGTGTAAGCTTTCAATAAGCTTCAAGAATTTGCTCATTAGTTTTTGATAGTGTTTGGATTTTGAGCTGATGTATCTAGAATTAATAGGCTGATAGTTTACTGGGGTTAAGGAGTTGGATATTGGACTAATTATTGGGTGACCTGCCTTATTTGGTGTAATTGGGGTGGTGGTTTGACATTTTGGGTAGTGAAATCCTAGGTAAGACTGATTTTCATAAGTAGAGAGGAGGTATGGAATTAACATAAGGGATAGCAGTGAAAGTAGTGGTGTTGTACTGGATGGTGACAGAGTGAGAGGCAGAGTTAATTTCCTATTTATTTGATTGCTGTGAATTTTTATTTGACTCTGATAATGCCTGGATAGTAAAAGGTGAAAGCGCTACGTCTCTGGTAATTTTATCATATTAAAGTGACCTTTTCTTGTGCAAGAACATGTTGGTTTGTTTATTTATTTTTTTACTGTACTCACCACACTGCTTCTGCATTTGTGGCTGCAGTCTATTTCCTAGAGGTGCTACTTGGTTATGCAAATACCAGACTTTTAGCATGATTACGAAAATGCAAAGGAGTTATAAACATGCCCCCATTGCAAAAGCATAACACGATTAACACATAAGCGATATGGGGACAGCCAATACACTGATAAAGGGTCTTAGATATATGCTCATGTATATAATTCATAGACATGAATCCCTAATGATTTAATTTGTATACTAAGCTAGTAAATATCCCTGAACTTATGCCAGTAAGCAGAAGTTTTCCAGGAGAAAACACAGGTGCAAGATGAGATTGGTTGTTGCTCGTGCATACCTGGACATTTTATTTTGGTACTTGTGCATAACTGGATATTTTAATGAAAGGGTCACATTGGCAAATGTGTCCTTTTGCTGCATGAGCACACTAGAACATTTTACTCTAGGGTCACTTGGGTAAATGTTTCACTTTTGTACTTGTGCATACCTGGACATTTTACTGAAAGGGTTGCTTGTGTAAATGTTTCATTTTGGTGATTGTGCATACCTGGACATATTACTAAAGGGGTTGCTTGTGTAAATGTTTCATTTTGGTGATTGTGCATACCTGGACATATTACTAAAGGGGTTGCTTGTTTAAATGTTTAATTTTGGTGATTGTGCATACCTGGACATATTACTAAAGGGGTTGCTTGTGTAAATGTTTCATTTTGGTGATTGTGCATACCTGGACATATTACTAAAGGGGTTGCTTGTTTAAATGTTTAATTTTGGTGATTGTGCATACCTGGACATATTACTAAAGGGGTTGCTTGTTTAAATGTTTAATTTTGGTGATTGTGCATACCTGGACATATTACTAAAGGGGTTGCTTGTTTAAATGTTTAATTTTGGTGATTGTGCATACCTGGACATATTACTAAAGGGGTTGCTTGGGTGAATGTTTCATGTTGGTGCTTGTGCATACCTAGACATTTTACTGATGGTTTCACTTAAGTAAATGTTTCATTTTGGTGCTTGTGCTAACTTGAACATGTTGTGGAAGGGGTCTCCTGGTAAATAATGAACTTGTGTGTTAGGAAAGTGCTTGTGCGTACAAGGTCAGACTGCAGAAGTGATTGCTGGGCAAAATGATTAATTTAGCCATTTTTAGTGCTTGTGCATACTTAAGACAAACTAATGAAGGGCTTGCTGGGAGAAATAATTCATTTTTGTGTCAGAGAAGTGCTTGGGCACACTTGGAGTAACAAGTTTGCAGATTACAACTCCAGTATCAAAAGCAAAGCATCACTTTTAACAACTGATGTGCATACCACCACATGGATGCCGGACTATGAATTGCAAAACTACCTCATTAGCATACTATGCTTTACAGTATATCTCATTTACATCTCATTAATTTTAAGCTATTTCATATTAATATAAATGGCCTCTATGAATCTCGCTTTTGCTACGCTCATTTGTAAGCATCAGGAATACCCCATCTGATTTGCACAAGCAGCTATGAATACTAGCCTACATCTTGCACATCTACATCACACCAACATGCTTCTTAGTATGACAGTCAATTTATCTTGAAACTTATAAATTTCTGCTGACTTATGTAACTCTGCTACACCTTAAACTCTACTACACACACACACACACACACACACACACACACACACACACACACACACACACACACACACACTCACTCACACACTCACTCACTCACTCACTCACTCACTCACTCACTCACTCACTCACTCACTCACTCACTCACTCACTCACTCACTCACAGGAAGGCATCTAAGTCTATTTGAGACAGTATAGAAGACCAGTGAAAGAAAAGTCTTGAAGATTTTAAAATGTTAGCACTGCGGCAGTCAAACTATATAATGCAACTGGAGCTTTCTGAGATGGAAGACAAATAGAGGAAACATATAAACAACGTGCCTTAACAGATAATTAGGATCATGCAAACAGCTATGATAAACGGGCTTGTGGAAAAAGAGCAATGAGAAGTGAAGAAAGTGGCAATTCTGAACCAAAAAGGAGGCTAAGAATGCAGTCCATGCAAAAGAAAGAACAGGTCACAAGATGAAGAAGAGATGAAGAAGAGATGAAAGTAGTGTATACTAGATTATGAAGAAATGAGAAAAAGGCCTAGAAAGGCAATTGCAAGTCTTAAAAAAGAAAAATCTAGAAGAAGAAATAAAGAGATGGAAGTAATTATTGTAATAATACTTAACTGAAGAAGGAAAGTTATGAGAAATTAGCAGAGACTGATCAAGGAAGCAAAGAACTATACTGCAAATGGAGAAAAGACAGAACTTCTAAATGAAATCTATACTTTAACCTTCATAAAAGAGAAAAAATGAAGAATGCTAGCTTGAGAGGTGTGAACACAAAATGTAAAGCATCATAAGGACTGTCACTGTGTATGAAACGTTGTAGGAAGTAAACTCGGTGAGTAAAGGGAAGACAAGTTGTAAGGTCCTAACTGCATTCTTCCCAGGATTCTAAATGACTTACTACATACACCAACAAAAGTGCTAACAGAAGTCATAAACTGATCAGCTGCAGTAATATTGTTCAGGATAGAGGAAGGGTACAGTTGTACCATTACACAGCAGGGTGTATGTTCTAGAATGGATTCAGGAAACTACTACTCATAAGCCTGACCTTGGTAGCAAGGAGCATCATAGAGAAGATTCTGATAGGAAAGTCTAGGTGTTTTCCTGGATAACAACAAACTCCACATACCTACATAGAGGTATGGAAAATAGGTCATATCAATCCAACCTGATTCAGTTTTATTAGTGGATTATGTTAGAACTTGACAAGGCAAACACAGATGTTGTTGTGTACAATGAGCTTGGTAAAGTTTTTGAGTCACTCCCTCATGGGACATTTATAGGCAAAATACAGCCACTTAGAGTAAGAGATCAATTAGTAAAATTTATGAAGGTTGAGAGTGCAGCAGCAGACTGGGTGGTAGTTGTCTTTCTTCCAGCCTTTCTAGGCCTTGTTTTAGTTTGTTATAATGCAATGTACTTTCCTTTCTTCATCCCATGAAATGTCATTTGGTTGACAGCTGAGGGTGACTTTCAAAGGAAAGACAAAAAACATAGTAAGGGCAGAGTGACAGCATACATTCAAAGAGGAGGGAGAAAGGTGGAGGGAACTGCATGGCAGTGACAATTCAATAATAGTGTTTAAACAAAAAAAAGAAAAAAGGTAGACTGAAACATTTCTTAGCCATTTAGGAAGGATTGCAAAGGGCAGTGGGCTAATATAAGAAGCACAGGAAGAAAAATTGCAAAATACTAGATGCATAAAACAGATCACTTGTCTTTTTTTGTTAACAACTTTGTAATGTAATGTAAAACTCATACCCCTTTACTGAGTTCCTCCTCTACTACATTTACTATAATACAATATTATTTCTAAACAAATCAGTGAAAAATTGGGTTAGCATGTAGATGGCAAGGGGGTGGGTTAAGCAGTACAAAATCTTCCTTTTCCATTAGTATGGCAATGCAAAAAGGAATGGAGTCCTGCCAGTGGAACTTGACTGTACTATTCGTCTCTAGAGCTCTGATTTCATTTTGAAGCCAACATCTGGGATTTAAATATCTTTCTAAAACTGAAAAATCAATTAAACTAATGAGTAATTAAGAATCAAATTTCTCTGTTGGACATTTTGTTCTAGGAGACCCCGGGATTCCTTGAACTATATGTTTATCTTTATTTATTTTAACCATGTTAAGCAGAAATGTGTGTGGCCCCTTTTCTCTCATGACCTGGCCTTACAGATGTAAAAGGTTTCAAATTATTTACAGTGACTACATGACTAGATTCTGTACTGCTCAGACATATAAGACCATGTAAAACAAATAATTTTTTGAAAATTTTATAGTACTCTAATGTGTTTATCACTTGGCAGCTGTTTGTTTCTTAATAAAATGTATTTGTTGATGTTTTCTATAATAGAACATAATGAGAGGACTTGCTGAGAGGCTAAATATAAAGATTAGCTGTGATTCTGAAATAACAACAATAACAACTGGTCTACGAGTCCATCTGTTAAAAGTTCATTTTAAATTGGATACTTGTTCTGGATCTAGAGAGGCAGTTTGGAATATGTAAAGTAGTTTGGATATTAATACCAGCATTTTGCCTTGAGATATTGCTAAAAATGTATGAATACATGTGATCCCTTCTACAGGATGCTTTCACTGACTGACTAATGTGTTTTTATATGCAATTTTACCAGACCTCCCAAATTGCTTGACCCTAATGATGCTCTGCCTACTCATTCATTTACCCATTTTGTCAAGACTTTGTATTTAGGGCGGCCACGGTGGTGAGGGCGGCCACGGTGGTGCAGTAGTTAGCATTGCCACCTCACAGCTAGAGGTTCTCCGGTTCGATCCTCAGCTGGGGTGCCTTCTGTGCGGAGTCTGCATGTCCTCCCTGTGGTCGCGTGGGTTTCCTCCGGGTGCTCCGGTTTCCTCCCACATCCCAAAGACATGCTGCAGGTGGATTGGATACTCTAAATTGGCCCTAGGTGTGCGTGTGAGTGTGCCTTCTGTGGAAGGTTGGGCGCCGGGCTGGCAACTCGACACCGTAAAACTCTACTGCCATTCAATGTGCAGACAAGGTGATCCGCTGTGGCAACCCCTAACCGGGAAAAAGCCGAAAGAAGAAGAAAGAAAGAAAGTCAAGACTTTGTATTCCACAGCATTGTTAGGGGGACTTCTCACAACAGGAATACAATCTTGACAGAAGCCACATTTTATTGCCTAGGCTGATATCCTTTGGAGGACTTTATTTTTGCTATAAGACTTATCTTTGTTTCCTAGCAGCTGATGTGTGATTCCACATATGTGATGGTCAGTTATGTTTTCCCCACTCATGTGCATATACATACTCTTGACCACATGCCACACTGAAAGCTAATGCATCAACACAGCTTGACAGGTCCAAACATACATCACTGATCCCATGCTGTATGCACTACACCCATTCTCTTCATAAGATTTTAGCATTATAGAGGTCCAGACAACCTCCCCCACCAATAGGATGGGTGAACTGTGGTTGGCCTTTAACATCCTTCCTCCCTCCCTTTCTGACACCTCCACTGTTCATCTTGCCATTTGATTTGAGTGACACTTAAAGTTTTTTTCTGTTCATCCCGCAGAGGGGGCTCCAGTGGCTAATTAATGCCATCATATATAGATTTAGTAAATCAATGTATTGGAGCATATTGAAAGAAATACTCCTAGGTAGGTCATTTATTTCTACCCTGGTAAAGTTACAAGGAGAGACTATCGTAGAGGCTGTTGTATAAATATCTGTTAAGACAAAATATTTAATAGGGACAATTATAGACCCAGAATACTGCTCAAGTTGTATAATTGCCCCCATCCATCATATCCAAGGGCACTGCCTTTGTAACATTTGGTTCTGTGCTTTGTACACAGTACACAGTGAAGGTGATGTGCAAAGGTAGATTTATTGTTCAAGAATGAAGGTTTTAAGTGGGATTCTTTAATGTAGTACAATCGGGTTGGAAGCATTATCAGTACACAAGCTATAATACTAGTCTGGATATTATTTAGAGTGATGGTGACTAGTTCAGTGTTATAATTTCATCAGTGGTATCAGAAATACACTATATGTAGTAATTTGTTCAATAAGAAATATCACTTTTCCATAGCAGTGACATTTTTTTCAGTCAGTTCAAATATTCATGTGAAATTAATTTACAAAATTGTTTACATGTGGATTAAGCAACGTTGTTATGAATTTGTATAAGTCATTTATTTCCAACTGAGAGTGAGTTAATAGTAAGATAGACAACGTTTTAAAACATTCATGGGTGCAGCACTTCAAAATATCAAAATATGTCAGCATCTGACAATAACATTTACCTTTTCATCCATACAGTTGCTGGACTGTAGATTAAAACTCTGAACTGAAATGAACTCATATGCTTACTTAATGCTGAAGACTCAAAACTACTGAAGATTTTGAAGAGATAGATTTCAGACTCAAACTGAGTATATTGATTGTATGCCCACTATAGTAAGGCAGCTTTCTGCATTTCTGTTTAGTGGGAACGTATATATGTATATACGTATATATGGATCTACTCTGTTTAGTTGAATCTCATTTCACTGAATTTCATTATACCCTGAACACATCGCTGAAAACACAAATTACTGAAAACTCATTTTACAGAATCTCATTTCACTGAACTAAACGTAGTATATATGGCACTGTGTAGAGTACTGTAAGGCAAGTAAAAGGTATATGCCCTTTTCCTCACTGTAGTGCAATCCTGGAGTTAGTATATATAGGTAGGGGGATGTTGGGGGGCACAGATCCCCACATTGGGTGGTGTGGGGGTCATCACCACCCACCCTGTTTGTTTTATATTGTTTTTTACAAAAAAATTTAAAACGATACATTTTAAACAATAGACATGCATACTTACAACACCAATGACTAACTCTCTCCAAAAGACAATATGTACTCAAAATAAGTGGGAGGCTATGCCCCCTCCACACAACCCAATGTGTGGGGGCTGTGCCCCTCCACACCACCTAACTATATATACTCACCCCAGGATTGCAGTACAGTGGGGAAAAAGGCATATACTTTTACTTGCCTTGTAGTACTCTACACAGTGCCCTATATGCTAACTGTAGTTCAGTGAAATGAGATTCAATGAAATGAGTTTTCAGTCATTTGAGTTTTCACCGATGTGGTCGGGATGAAATTCAATGAAATGAGATTCATCCAAACAAAGTAGACCCATGTGTGTGTGTGTGTGTGTATATATATATATATATATATATATATATATACATATAAACAGACACACAGACACACACACACACACACACACACATATATATATATATATATATATATATATATATATATATATAAGTATATAAGTATATATCATTGATCATTTATTCCTGCCATTTAAATTGCACAGGTTTTTCAGTGTATGCTCTATTGCCTTTAAGTGGTATTTATCTGATATAATTACAGATGGTTTGTAGTGAAGTTTAAATATTTAAATAAATATGTATGTCTGAATAGTTTGCTTGACTGGAGTCCACAGGAGATGAAAAAATGTTAAAGCCTTAAGCTAATGTAATTTCCCCACAGGAAATCTTACTGAGGGATTAACATCCCCCTACTTTTTTAAAATGCTATTCATGAGAGCAGTTGAATATTTGCACACATGAGTTTGCTTCCAGCATGTAGTTATTTGTGCTGCATGCATTTTTAGAATGAAAAGAAAACCTTTATCAGTGGAACACGTATTCAACATATTCAACGTATTGCATGATTTGTTGAGAAGATAATTGGCTTCCTAGAAATTATGATGTTTTTGCAGACACTGTGTGCAGTAGTCCTAATTCCACCTTTTTCAGAGGAAGCTGATAAATTAAGTAAATTTTTAACTTGTACAAAATCAAAATCAAGTAAACTTTTAACTTGTACAAAATCACTTATAAAATGAAACTTCCAGAACACAATTTAAATGCCATAAGGAATTTGTAAGCATTTAGACATATGATTTTGCTTGTTATTGTCAATTATAATGTGCTGGCAAACAAATTACTGAAATGATTTATGAATGTTCATTTCTGCTTTGAATATAAAAATGTTTATTAAAGATAACTATTTTGTGCAATAACAGAAACAATCATAAAATAACACCCCATCAATTAAATCAAAGTCCATACATGCTAGAAGCATTCATTTTGATATTTACACTAAGAAATATGGTCCCTAGAAGAGCATAACATTGATTACTAACTGATGACAATAGAACCACATTGAAAGGAATAAATTCTAGTTTGCCTTGTGGCTAATTTATTATACCAGTTGTCAGTGATGGCATGCTTCACTGTTTTTCCCATAATGTGTTATACAAGATTTTGACTTAGAGGATCTAACTTACTTTTATTATTCAGAATGAAAAGAGGAACAATGCTGAGTACTCAACAGGGCAAGACAATTTTAAGGCAATTTATGCTAGCTGTATCTTTCATTTATATAAGGAAATGTTTTTGTTTGGAATGTCTTATAAGCATGCACTCAGCACAGAAGAAAGTTAGAAATTACCATGAAAGCTCTGGTTTTACTATTGAAGCTTTTGGCAGAATGTGTAGTAGCCACAATTCTGTAGCACGTCAAGATCATGAAGGTATATGACCAACACAAAGTTCATTAATTTGCGTTCTGATTACATGTGTAATCCAAACCAGGCTCACAGTGATATCACATTACTAGGTGCATGGCAGAGGAACTAATTAGGTAAGGTGCAATATGTGTGAGGGCGGCACACACGTACATGCGCGCACGCAACACACGCACACGCGTGCGCACACGCACACACACGCACACTGTTTTTTATCTGAAGCTACAAATAAGGAAGGTTCCAATTCACTTACAGCAAATCTTTGGAATGTGAGAAAAAAACTAGGGTACTTAGCAAAAACTCACAAAGAGACAGAGAGGACTTGGGAACTGCACCCCAGCTGAGAACCAAGATAAAGAACAAAATAATTTGTATGACTGTATGCTGTCTCATCCTAATCTCCATTCCAAATTACATGTGACTTTCTGCAAAGCCTAACAATAAAAGTTGCATTTACTGATAGGGTTATCCGACTGATAAGATTAAAAAGTGAGCATGAGGCCTTATCAATCAAGCCTCCTCTTTATGATTATTTAATGGTGTAATAATCATTATGAATAATTTTTTATACATATGAAATTATTTTTTATACAGATTTTAATAAATAAGGACTGTGGTATGATGTATAATAAAAATCGTAAGTGTGGAAACACTTCTTTCAGATTGTTTTAACCATTTGGTAAAATATATTCTCTTAACTTTGTGAAAGGGTAAGCTTTTCCATTGGACAAAAATTAAGATATGAATTTTGAGCAGGAGACAGTATTGAGTTCATCGTTCAAATGCACTTTTCTTTACTGAAAATGATTAAAAGAGTTAGCATTGTCAGTCTAACCATGTAGAGTGCAAGTTCTCCAATATAAACATTGTTTATTGTTTTTACACACACACACACACACACACACACACACACACACACACACACACACACATGGACACATATTTGTATATGTATCTGGGGATTAATTAAAATGATCTAAAGCAGCATAAAATTGACAGGATAAATGTTGACAGAACAGTATTGAAATGGACAAAAATCTAAAGCGAAATTAAACTAAACAAAAATATGGATAAAATCTAACCACATTCAAAAACCTGTGTTTTAGCAGGGGCAAGCTTCCCTATACCCTCCACACCCTTGCACATACAGATTGATAGACAGATAGATAGACAGATAAATAGATAGATAGATAGATAGATAGATAGATAGATAGATAGATAGATAGATAGATAGATAGGTAGATAGATAGTTATATGGATATATACTAGCGCCAAGATTTCACAACAGTGGGGAAAGGACATAAACCCTTCCCTAATATAACTTCCATTTGTCCCTGTCCCCATTCAATAATACACTGTTACACCAAATGTCATTTGACAGACTTTATTAATTTCAGACATAACTATATTGCATTCTTTTCAAATATTAATTATAACCAGAATGACCTTGCAACCACAACATGAAAATCCTTATAATATTCATCAGGACAGCGTACCAACTCACCCTGTCTGAATAAACAGCGTGCGTAGCTTTACTCACTTATTCTTATCAATCAAAAAGCATCCCACAGCTCATTTTCTTCCCCAAATCTCATTGCATCAACACCCAACACCAAAAGGTGGAATAGAAGAGGGCCACGCCTGTCCCTCTTCTCCACTCAATATCCCCCTCCATAACCATATTAAACAAATTAACCAAAGAAATATATATAGGAAAGCAGTGTGGACTGCAAATTCATGCCAACATGTGATTCTTCTTCCCAGTGACAGTACTATAAAATCAAAGTCCCACCCTATATCTACCTCACTTCCACTAAAGTTCCCTTAACAAAATAACTCATCCGTTCCCAAAGTCTGCTCAAACTTATCTCTTTCCCTTAATCTTAACCCCCTTCCCCAGCAAATGTTCCACCCACCCACACCTGTTTAACTCACTCTAACCCTCACCAAACATGTCCCTGGACAAATTAGTTTGTTCTCAAACTTTATTTGTCCCGGGCTCCTTCACTAATATACGATGACACCAAATGACATTTGGCAACCTTTATTCATTTCACACATAACTATATTACATTATTTTTCAAATATTAAATATAATAGGAATGACCTTGTAACCACAACATGAAAATCCTTATAATATATTAAGTCAAAATATCGCTCAATTAACCCCAACTACCCACTACTTAAACTAACTATACTAAACTTAGTACTTTCAGGTGCCATACATCTCAACCTGGGACCTGTTACCAGCTCCCTCCTTTCTTCCCATATTTCACAACCACCCCCATGTGCCCTACATTTTCGTCTTCTCAGACTTACTCCTGCACATCATCCAAAAACTTAGCCATACTATCTCTCACCATTCAATGCATTCTAAACAAAGTCACTGAACTACACTCTTGGATATCTCACCACACCCCTGACATTCTCACCCTCTCTGAAACTTGGCTAAAACCCCATATCATTGGGGTCTATATTATGTTATCAAAATGTGAGTTCACCAAACTGCATCTACATCGGAAGTGCAGTTCAGTAAACTGTTGATGGAGACATAGCAGTACAGTGAAGATTGGAAAAATTGCTCTTTCCTCACTTTAGTGTAACCTCAGAGTTGATATATATAATTAGCAGGGGGGTGGGGGTGCAGCCTCCCACAAGTGCGAATTCACTGAACTGCATTTCCGATGTAGATGGAGTTTGGCGAATTTACTTTTGGATTACATAATATAGACCCTGTCATTGATAGTGAAATCTTACCCCCTGGCCACAATATCATCTGCCAGGATAAGCTAAAGAAAAAAAAGGGGAGGTGTAGCTATCATGTATTCTGATAAACTCTTGCTCTACCTTTTATCTATCTCACCTCCCAGTCTCGACCGTACAGAAGTCCTCTTAATAAATTGCAAAGTAAGCAATCACAACAAGATTGCCATAGTTGTTATATGTATTCCTCCAGGAAATAACATCCCTACCCTTGAACTTTTTCTTTTCTGGATCTCACAAACTATCTCCTATGAAAATATTATATTGGGGATGTTAACATTGATTGGAACTCTCTAACCGTGGATTCCTCAAACACCAGTATTAAGCTCTATAGTTTCTCCCAACTAATCACTGCTCCCACTCTTCTGAATAAAAACACTAATACCAGCACCACACTTGACTGCATCCTTACCTCTATCTCAACCCCTCCACAATGCTTGATACCCATATTGTCCACATCCCAACCTTTATTCAAAGACACTATCTTCAATTGAACAAACCCATCAATACAAAGAATGTGGCAAACTTTCTAACTTCAACCCAGACACCTTTAACCATATGCTCTCCTCAATCAAATGGTCATTCCTTCATGACCTCTCCCCAGAAGAAGCTGTTCTAAAATTTAACAACATCTTCCAAAACATCCTAAATACCCAAGCCCCCATCAAGAAAATTAGAATAAAATGTAATTATGCTCCTTGGATAACTCAAGGCACTCTCTCACATAAGTTTAAAAGAAATAGTGCCTGGAAAAACTGGATAAAAAACAAATCACCCTCCAATCTACAATGTTACAGAGAACTTCTTAACTTAATAAAAAAAAATAAGTCAACCTTGACAAAAGTAATTTCAACCTAAACCCTCAAAATAACCCTTACTCAAACCTCCAAAAATTCTGGAATACAATTAACAGGCTTCTACATCCATGTAAGCCCTCTATACCTACTCCTTCCCCCAATATTTCTCGGTTAGATACTGCTACTCATCTTAACTCCTTATGCATTGACTCCATTCAGAAGTTAACTAAAATAGATACAAGTACCTACACCACTACTTCCTCCTCCCTGTCCACCAAAGCAACCTTTTGCTCATTTAAGCCTGTCCCTACCGTTTATATTAGATCACTTCTCAGTAAACTCAAAACAGGCTTCCTCTCTGCCAATAACCTACCTCCTCTTTTTCTTAAACTAGCTGCAAAATCCATTGCTTACCACAGGCCCTATCAGTTCAGTGAAAAGTCAGTTCAGCGAATGGGATTTTCAGTACACTTAGATTGAAAATGCCTTTCATTTGAACTGTTCATACTGAGATCCAGGTGCACTGACGATTGGGAAATTTGCCATTTCCCCACTGTAATGTGATCTTGGAGTTGATATATATAATTAGTGGGGGCTGTGGGAGGGACAGCCCCCAACATTAGCAGAATTCTATGAACAGCATTTTCAATGAAATGCCGTTTGCTAAACTGACAGTTCGATGTAGTGATATACACCCGATTACTCCATCTCCATACTAATAAACATCTCTGTCCAAGAAATCATAGTCCCAGATATCTGGATGAAATTTTATATAATACCCTTACATAAAGTTGATAAATCCTCTGACCTCTCTAACTTCAAGCCCATAGCTATTCTCTCTCCCCTATCAAAGATTCTAGAAAAGTGCATTCACAAACAACTCCTAGATCATCTACTACAAGAAAATCTCCTAAACCCTACATAGCTTTCACTCTAACCACAATACTGCCACAACACTAAAATCTTTCACACAGGCTATCTCCAGATGTTGTTATAACAGTCATCTAGTATCCTGCCTATTCCTTGACCTCTCTAAGGCCTTTGACACTGTCTCTCACAACCTACTTCTGTCTAAACTATCTAACCTTTATCACTACAGTTTTTCTCTTTCTTGGTTCACTAGCTACCTCTCAAATAGGTTTCAATCTGTAAAGTGACTTTCTGCATCCTCCCCCTTCCTTCCAGTCCTAACTGGGGTTCCCCAAGGCTCCATTCTTGGACCCCTACTATTGAACATTTTCACTAACAACCTCTACACTTCCTGTCCTAACTCTTCTTTAATACAATATGCTGATGAATCTGCAATAATGTTTTCTTCTGACAACATCCTCCACCTCCTCACCCTTACCCAAGAATCTCTCCTCTCAGTTGAAAAATGACTAACAGCCAGCCAACTTCTACTCAACCCTAATAAAACTAAATGTCTTCTCTTCCTCCCTAAATCTCTCTAGCACCTCAAATCTAGCTTTGCTGTCTCTACCCTCAACAACACAACTATCAAAGTAAAACCAGACACAACATTTTTGGGGGTTACCAATTAAAATTCGATCTTGTATCCAACAGTCTATTAAACAGACTCATATAAAACTTGGCCTTCTCTATAGAAACAAAAAATTCCTCACTAATACATCTAATCTCTATCTTGCACAAACCTATCTGTCACCCTCCCAACTATATTCTACTCTAATCCTCACCAACATACAATATAATTTTTTTAACTAAGTCAGAACTTACATATAATAAAATAGCCAGATTTGCAGCAAACCAACCCTACTTCCCACACCAATGCCTATCTCCAAAAAACCTGCACTGGTTAGAATTGTGACAGAAACACCTCCTGCCTCAACTACAACTGACCCAGCCCATTCTAAACCAACTCAACTCCTGTCCTGCTAGCTCTACTCTCATCTCCCTCTGTACTCCTAATTGAACTCTTGATAGTTCTGACCAACACCTCCTGGAAATTTATAAGCCCAACAAATTCATTGTCATACTTCTCTACAATCGTTCTATTGCTAACGCGTAGAATACACTGCCTCCACATGTAAGAGCAATCACTAACTCCAACTGTATTAAAACACTTTAAAAGCTCACCTATTAAACTCATGGACCTGCCCTTGCCATGACCCTAGTTAATCTTCTTTTTTACTCCACTACAAATAACCCCTCTTTTACTCCTGTTGTTTCTCCTCCCCTCTCTGCTGTCTAATTTCCTATCAGTCCTTTGCTTGTTCCAAAAATCAGTCAATTCTTCAGACTATGTGCTCCAAAGTGTTGTTACACCTTATCCTAATCCTACTTCTGACCAGATATATATGTAAGAATCTAAACAATTGTACTGTGACTATGCATGGGAATTAACTGTATTCAGTGTTGTTGTTGTGTCTTTCGGCTTATCCCGGTTAAGGGTCGCCACAGCGGAACTCTGGTCCGCTAATGTTTGGTAGTGGATTTTTATGTGCCGAGTTACCAGCCCTGACGCGCAACCTTCAACGAAGGCATGCCCATTCACGTATGCCTCCACGCAGAAGATGATCTAGCTGAGAATCGAACGGGACAACGTCTTGCTGTGAGGCGAGAATGCTACCGCAGCACCACTACCGTGGATATAATTAACTGTATTCAATATTTTTATTATTTAATTTTTTTTGTCCACATTATATTATGTAAATATGTAATTTGTATATATGTAAGCATCAAAACAATTGTATTCTGTGGATGGAATTATATGTGACAATACTTATACTAAATTTTGTTGTCATTATATATCATGTATGTATCTTTTGGATATTTTCTCCTTGGGCTTCCACTGACAAAGTGCATCTGCCCAGTCAGACTAACCCAGTCAACAAATGTCAAATACAATATACATCAGGGCAGTGTACCCCCTCACCATGTCTGAATAACAGGCACCCATACCTCCAACACTTTTTCTTATCAATCAAGCAACATCCTACGGCTTACTTTCATTCCCAAAAGTCATTGCGTCAATACTCAACACCAAGAAGGGAACAGAAGAGGGACAAACCTGCCCCTTTTTTCCACCCACCATTATGACCATAGGCTGTTCCCCCCTCTTACAAAAGAACATTTACCAAACCTACTAAAAATAAACTTGAATGTTTGTTAAACAAATCTACACCAAACCCATTCAAGTACACCCCATTGGACGTAAATCAAACTGGGTCTTTGTCATCAAATTCCCTGTGGTCTATTGAATACATACCCAACACCCACAAATGCCACACCAGACTATGGTTAACAAACCTCCATGCATGCTCCAAAGCCTTAATACTAGCAGCATTCTTCCAATACAAATGCAATACTATGTCAAACCATACAATTCACATGCCTGGATATAATGTCTGCAACATAAACAGATCCTCCTTTATCTTATCCACCAACTGCTGCTTAGGAATTATTCCCAAATCGTTACCAGACAAAGGCATACCAATATCGGAGGAAACCCATCTGTCCCCATATCACTTCAATTCCATCCATAAATTGAGTCCATCTAAGACCTCTTATCCCATGCCAACTAACTGCCCATCTCATTTGATGCAATCCAAGTCCTTTCCATCCATCCTAACTGCTCCCCTCTTTGCCGCCCAAAGTATATACGAATGGGCCAAGATGAAAATCTCCTTTCTTAAAAGACAAAAAAAAAAAAACATATTAATTATCAGTTTGAATCCATTACCTAAAATATGATAAAAAGGCATTGTAAGACCACCTCCCCACACTCTGGATGACCTCAATGGATCTGTTTTCCATCACCAAATAAGAAGCTCAATCAATACAAAAAGAACGAGTGGAGAACCTCTCACCTGGAAAACCCATACATCGTAACACCCTACGTGTTACATGTAAAAACTGATTACCTGTTACCATCTTACCCCCTCTCAACTGAAAAATGAAATTGTGAGGGCTCCCCACATGGGGCTGTATCAATTCTGCAGCTCAACCCACCAGACAAACCCCCTCACCCCTATCTTTCCTAAGAAGTATCTGCATGCCCTTTCCTAATTTATCCATTTTAGACCTATGTAACCAACTGTTCACTGACCCTGAAAAAACCTTAACATCTCTCCAAACTAATGACCCTAACAGCTCTGACACCTGAAATACCCCAACATACATCTAGAAACACAAAGTAATCCACAAACATAATCCACTGACTCACCCACCACTAAAGCTAAACCCTTCAATAAAACTTTCAAAATCTGTCTTAAGGGTGTTTACTTGCATTTTTATCTGTCTCTGGCCTAGCACTCAAGTGTGGAGTCATTTACTGCACTGTTCTAACTTGTTGGTACTGTGAACCTCTGCTTTCCTTAAAAAAACAAAAAAACAAAAAAATCTTGCTTTTTTCCCACTTTTCTGAGATTTAAAAAAGTTCAGTTACAGATTTGCTGTTCTGAACTGTTTGTAAGTTTCTTGGAAGCCATTGTTTGCTTGGGCCAAAGGGAAGTCTCTGTGTTCATCACTGGCAGTGATAAATATTGAGCAGCCTGCCTGGTCTTGTGGGAGTGGTTACTGCCTTGAAACTGTAGTTTTATTGGCCATTTTGGGTCAATTCCTAACTCCTTGATCTCCCTCTCTTAAAACCCTCTTTTGTGCGTTTTTGCGTGTTTTTGCGCATAGTGCAACATCGGGCAGCGCTGCCTAATTGGGTTTAAACTATTCCTGGCTCCACAAAGTCTGCTCTTCACTTTTTCCCTTAGAACTGCTCTATCTCTCAAATTAAACACCATATTCTCATTCTAAGGCCCCTCACTGGTCCAAATAAGTAATTTTACAAGTTAGCACTAATAAACCATAAGCACTACTTACTCTTATACTCTCTACGATTACCTTGTCCCCTATTGGTCCGTTTTAATTCAGTTCCCTATATTACTCTAGCATGTCCAAAGGTCAGTCAATGGTTTCCTCTCCAGTCCAGCTGGTGAATCTGGGAATTTTGAGACAATGTTACAACTGTCTCATGTACACAGACAACCCTCTCCTCCTCCAAACAGGTTCAAATATATGTGAGAGATGCAACCATATAGCCAAACTGGAGGCTGAGCTCTCTCATCTCAAAACTGGTGTAACCAGTCAGGAGGAGAAGGTAACCTCACAAAACACAATTCCAGTATCACATAGTCCCACCACAACAGCGAACCAAACACATAAAAACAAAAACATACTCGGAGGCTCTAAATAAAAATCTACCTAAGCAACAGAGACCTCCAAAGCAGACATCCAAGCAAACGCTACCCCAAAACAAAACAAGTACAACACATAGCACACAAAGTCAGTGTGCCAAGCAGTCACAGCCCTTAAGGCTGAATAACACACCTGATACTCTTGTAATAGGTGACCCTATTGTCAGACACACTGACGTCCCGCTCACCAGGCTGAATAAAGAAAAGGTCACAGTGAGCTGCCTGTCGAGCACCAGGATCCGCCACATAACGCAAGCACTCAGGTCACTCCAAAGCAAATACAAATATGACTCAGTCATTGTACATGCTGGTGTGAATGCCCTGCGACGTACCTCCCTCGACTACATGAAAAGAGACATAGAGGAGCTCTCTGATCATGTAGCCCAGGCTGGTATGACCCTGACCTTGAGCAGCATCTTACCCTCACCTAGAATGATGCCACAGTATAAAGACAAAATGATCGATTTTAACAATTGGCTAAAATTTTGGTGTCATTCAAAGGGGATCCAGTGTTTGTCAGCCTGGGATGACATGCTCGACAAGCCACGTTGCCTCGCTAGGGACAGCTTGCACCTGTCACCCCTGGGCTTTCGGATATTGGCAAAGGCTCTTGCCACCCCCATAGTGCCTTTTTTGGGCAAGGCTCAAAAGTCAAACCCACCTCCATAGACAGCACAAGGAACAAGAAACTAAGGGTAATGCTGCTAAACGCCAGAAGTCTTAACCTCAAGATGCATGCACTTGAAGCTCTCCTCAGTATGTAGAACATCGATATCTGTGCAGTGACAGAAACCTGGTTCAAGGCTCCAGAGAGCACCCCAGCACTACTAGGTTATACCTCATATCATGCTTTTTGGCCCCAAAACCCAGACCGAACCACAAAAGGAGGGGGAGTTTCCATATTTATCAAGGATATCCACACCTCCAGGTTAGAGGCATTGCATGAAGTATCGGAGACCATCCATGTGCAACTGACAGTGGGCAAGACTGCTTTTCAGTTTATAGCATCCTACAGACCACCCTCTCAAAGTCAGGAATCCCACTCGGCTTTCCTGAAAACATTGGAGAACATGAAGATCTCTCCGAACACCATTATATTGGGCGACTTTAACTACCCAAACATAGACTGGGAGCATTACTCAAGCCCCAGCACCTTAGCCCAAAGGTTCCTGGAATTTATAAACTCAAATGCTATGGAACAACTATTCACCACTCCCACAAGAGGGGAAAACATACTAGACCTGATCATTACCAACATGGGGACTCTATGCTCCATACCAGAAGTATATCCCTCATTGGTAAGATCAGACCATAAATTAATTTCACTGGATATCCACATCCCGACCCCACCTCCAGCACAGAAAACCACAGTGAAAAACTTCTCAAAAGCGAACTTCACACTTCTCAAAACCGAAGTGGAATCCTTCAAGGCCCCAGGGCCAGTGGAAACTACAGCCCAAACTGCAGAATCCTATATAAATGCATTCTACGGACATCTCCAGGAATGCATGGATCATGCTATCCCAAACAAAATCAAGACCCAATCATCCAAAGGCAGGCGTCCAGTCTGGTGGACCCCAGCCATAAATAAACTGTACAACAGAAGGAGGAAGCTACTACATGATAGAGCAAAATCCCTAAAAGGGAAGGCATCTCTGATCAGTACTAGCAAAAAATTATGATCCCTCATAAAATCCTCCAAGGCCAGCTTCGAGAGAAAAATTGCACAGGACACTACAGACAATCATAAGGCTTTTTTCAGTTATGTTAGGAACCTGGGATGCAACTCCCAGACTTGTTCTGAGTTGATTCTAAGTGACAAAAAATACACTGAATCCACAGACATCGCCAATATCCTGGCAGACAGGTTCAGTGCAAACTTCTCCACCCCCTCCCCCCCAGAAGAGCAAGTATCTATCCAGGCAGAGTGCAGCCTCCCAAACATCTCTGATGCTCAGGTGAAGGCCACCCTCTCCAAAGCAAAAAACACTGCTTCCATGGGACCAGATGGCATTCCGGGTTGCGTCCTACATGAACTCCAATAAGAACTAATCCCTCAAGTAAAACTGCTGTACAATCTCAGCCTCACTACAGGATATATGCCCAAAGAATGGCGTACAGCAACAGTGGTCCCACTCCACAAAGGTGGCACCTCTGCGGATCCTGGAAACTATCGCCCCATAAGCCTGACTAGCCTAGTCTGCAAGGCTATGGAGAGGATCATCATGGAATTCATAAACAAAGACATTGGGGACCTACAGACACTAGATCCTACCCAATTTGGCTTCATCAAGGGCAGATCCTACCTTTTGAATCTGGTCGACTTCTTCGAAACAGTCACCAAGGCCATAGATGAAGGGAAGGTAGCCCACACAGCCCATCTGGACCTCGCAAAGGCATTTGACACAATACCCCACTCTGGCATCATAGATAAGCTATCCAGCCTAAATATATACCCCTATGTTGCAAGATGGGTCACAAACTGGCTCAAAGACAGAACCCACAGAGTCAGAGTTGCTGGAGCCATGTCAGACTCGAAACCGGTCACAAGTGGCATCCCACAAGGTTCTGTCCTGGGACCTCTCTTGTTCAGTATTCACTTTTCTGAGGTACAGGTTAACGTGGGAGGACTATGGCTTACCAAGTTTGCAGATGACTGCAAACTGGGCGCCATAATCGACTCTCCAGCTGACACAAACATCCTTCAAAAAGGTCTCACAGAGACGGATAACTGGTGCCAGAGTCATGGTCTAAAGCTAAATGCCAAAAAGTGTATAGTCATACCCTTTGGCAAAAACAATGTGCCCACAAATTATCACATAGGTGGTAACCCATTAAGTACAGAGAAAGTAATTAGGGATCTGGGGACCCAAGTTGATAGCAATCTCTCCTTTGACAACCACATTGCCAAAGTGGTTAGAAAGACCTTCTACATAGCCCACCTCCTCATGTAAGGATTCACATCTAGATCAAGAGAGGTAATCGTGCCTCTTTATTCATCCCTCATCAGGCCCATCATAGAATACAATGCCCCCTTTGGGATGTACCTTACCCGACACCTGCAGCAATTAGAAAGACCCCAAAAGTACCTCACCAGGAGAATCAAGGGACTCAAACAGATGCCATATGCTGCTCGGTTAAACAAACTCCAGCTCTACTCAGTTGCATACTGCCTACTTCGAGGCGATCTATGCCTGACATATAAAGCTATGTCCAACCGAGAATTAATGGACATGCTCCACCTCAGTAAATCTAAATCCCTTAGAGCCACGTGTTCGAGGGACTTGAACCTCAGCACAGAAATAAAAAGAACATGCTGGAGGGACAGATTCATAACCCAGAGGCTCCCTTCACTCTGGAATAGAATTCCAATTCATGTTATGCAGAGCACCTCACTGACTCTCTTCAAGAAGAATCTTGATGAGTGGATGGGGGATCGTAGGTTTGTCCCGGGGATTACTTCCATGTCACTATTAGACAGAGGCATAGTAAACTAAACTTTAAAAAGGGCACAGTATACTCAAATCAAGGGGTGGCGTAAGCCAAACACAATCGGACGAGGCTTATAAATGCCCCAGGGCAGCTAGCCTAGTATGAACCTATGAACCTATGAATGGCCAACACATATCCATATTCACTCAAACCACTCTAACCCATCCTCCTAACCTTCACCCCACCATCCAGGACTTAGTAAAATCATGCAGTACAATCATCTGCAGAAATATACTAATCACTGCAAAGTCCACCTTAACCGATTTTACCACCTTACCTTGCACCCAAGCCCGAGCCAAGTATCGTCTTAATAGTTCCTCAGACTAAATCCCTTCTTGCACAAGAAACTGCAAAATAAATTTATCATAATTGTATACTGACTTACCATATGCATTCCTGGTAGATGCTACCCAAGATTGCTGCACCAGCTTCCTAATTACGTCAACCCAAGATGCCACAGCTCATCTAGCAACACCATTTGCTCTTCCTCTGCCCCTGGGGCCAACTGTCAGAACCTGGAAAACTGAAATAAAGATAAAATATCAGAGATCTCATTCCTAACCCCTGCCACATACATGCTTGTGAATGAAACATTTATTAACAGACTCTGCAAAACCAAATTATATAAAACCACCAAAGCTTGCACCACCACCATATTATCCAAATTAAAACTTACCCTCTTTCCCCTCAACCAGCCTTGTCAAACTACCAATGCAACCCATATTGGCATTAACTCCAAAAAGGCAACATCCCTTTTCCACTTATCCTTCCAATCCACCGGACTATGAGCTGCAAACCATCCCTCTCCAAAAAAAACCACACCTGTTCCAATATCCCTAGCTGCATCCATAAACAATTGCAGTTCCTCTTGACCAACCCAATCTGTCTGCCAAAAAGAGACAACATTAAACCTATACAAAAAGGTCAACCAAAGTGTCAAATCAGCCTACACCAACTTGTTAATCCTAACCAATGATGTTTGCTCTTCCCTCCTTTTAAAAAAATCCACTGACCTACAAAAAGTATACCCTGGATGAACTGCTCAGCACACAAAATTCAGAAGTCCTAAAAACTCTACAATCTCTCACATCCACACCTAATCCTTGAACACCATCCACCCAATCTTCTCCTTCAATCAGGCTATCTTATCAGTTGGCAAACAACACAACCCATGTTCTGTATTCACCAATAAACTCAAGAAATCCACTGCCTTAGTTTGGCTTTCCAACTTTTGGTGAGCCAGTGGGACCCCCAACTTATCACACATCCCCAACAACTCTTGCAAACATTCAAACACTCCCTTAAACCCCTCACCTACTATCAAGAAATCATCCATGCAATGCACAGCCCTCAGTGTATCCACCCACCCCTGCCAAATTCAATGAAGGACAGTGCTAAATATCTCAAAAATTGCACAGGCTACCTAGCATCCCATTGCATAGCCTTATCAAAGTAAAATGTGTTCCCAACTACCATGCTTAATAACAGCCACTTCTCCCATACTGGCAAAAGGCAAAAAGTTGATTTAATATCCACTTTCAGGAACCATGCACCCTTAAACCCCCAAATACCCTTCACAGTGTCATCCAGAGATGCATAACTGACTTTGGCATCCTTGACTGAAATAAAGTCATTAATGGAGCTCTCTTCTGGGTACGACAAATGGTGAATCAGCCTAAACTCACTAGCCACTTCCATAGGAATCAAACCCAGTTATGAAACCTTAAAACTCTCAAGGGGGGGCTATCAAAACCTCCCAATGTACATGTCTGTTGTCTGTTGTTCCTTCTCTACTAAACCCTCCAATATATCTTTCTTCCACTGTACAGATCACAAATTCTTACAGACTGCCCCATCCGCCACCACTCTTGATTTAATAGAAAACCCCTGAGACAAGCCCTCCACTATTTCTTCTTTAAGAGCAGACTCTTTCTTCATATTTAGCAGTTTCAGTCTTTTCAGTTTTGATTAGTATTTATTAACTTGAATCTCTTCAGTTATGAAGGTTTTGTTAAAAACCTATTAAAAACTTTTGAAAGTTCCGATTAGATTATGATTGCATCCCTGAAGAAGAAATTCAAAAGTGCCACAAATGTTTAGTGGACTTAACTTACTTAGACACCCATATGACACTTTTAATATGTGAATTAAATTACTTTGGTTTGTGGACACTCATGTTTTTCACATTCATTTTACTCATTGCATTTTAGTGACTGAACACTCAAAGTTTATTTAAACTACAGCTGGAATTATAACAATTCTGATTGGTGTTTTATTTAAATTATTGAAACTATAGATGGAATTGTAGCAATTCTGATAGGTGGTTTATGATCACTCTTATAATCCAATGGGAGTGCAAGGACTGGGTTCACCTTTCAACAAGACTTTGAATAAAGGATTCAGCCCATTCTTACACACCTACACACACCATTTGGCTACCAGCCCTAACCAATCCCATTTACTGAACAACAAAACAGTGATTGAACCCTGTAATCTTCTGTAACACTAAGTTGGACTTGGATGGATGCAATAATAAAGGCCTGAGAAATGAACTTATGTCTACTGGTTATTTGGAGTTTCTATATTTCTTGTGATTCAATGAGACACTGGCTGACTGATAAGGCAGAGAGATATCTCTCTCTGGTAATTTCCTACCTCTACTCAGCAGTTTTGGTTGGGTATACTGGCCCTGTCTATTTTACTGGTACTGAAATAACACTCTAACATCTGAAAGGAGTAGGGCCTTTTCTGGCTACAGGTCTACTTTCCCTTTGCGAGTACACCCTAGCATTTTGTGTTATTCCTTCAGACCTATTTTAGACTGAGGGCTATACTAGCAGGTCTGGGCCACCTCCATTTGCTTAACAGCAGAATGTGGAAATTGCTGGAGCATAAGCCACAATACTTCCACCTTAATGGGAGAATGTGTCCCCTGGCCATCCTATTTCCCCCTAGAAGGACACCTCTCCCTGTAACTCTTGAAAATTCCCCCTACCTTAGAGATTCTGAAACCTCTGAAAAGAAGAAGGAAAAACATCCACCTCAGTTGAAAGTGAACCTGGAGTCACAAAATTAACCTCCTGCTGACCACACTGCACCACCAGATGGCTCCCCGCACACTTTGCACAAGAATACAAGAACTTACACCCTACATACAAGAAACATCTATCATTAAAAACACAACATACTGCCCTCCTTCTCCCCCTACCCTTCCCCCTCTAATAACCACCCCAAAGATCTCCATCATAGGGGCTAGCAATATGTCCAGATGTCTAACCTCCCACCGGAGAGAGATCAACTGCTTTCTGCTTCTGAAATCTCTGGTCATACCATAATCAAGCAGCCCTTAACAGCAAACACTGAGCCTCTCAAATCATAAGAATGTATGCCAAGAGTGGCAAAGCCAAATAAGTACCATTCTCCAGCCAAACTGCCATGCAGTAAATGAAACCTACCACCCAATTATCCCATATCCTAGGTCTTAGCCTACCTACTCTCCTCCACCCTAGTGCCACTAAAGTTGGAAAAAGGTCCTTGCAATTTGACGTCTCTCATTCCCACCAATTGCTGCACCCCTTCTGCATCAATTAACTCAAAGACTTCAACATAATGCCTACCTCTAAATCTTTTCCTTAACTGAGGTTGGAATGTGAGGGGTCAGAATAACTGTCCCTGCCCCTTGTCCCAAAGCCTGTACAGTTAATCAGTCATCCAGCCATATACCAATATACAATCCAACTTCAGAAAATGATCATACCCCATCCATGGGTGACCCCAAACTCCCCACAGACAACCCTGTGCTATGCTTCCCATTGACTGTTTCACTCTGTCCCTGCTTGTGACAACTCTGCATGTCCCCATAAGACCTTCCAGCTTCTCCTTAACCTTGCTACACCTCATACCCAGCTATCCCATAATCATTCCCCACACACTCCAACCTGTTCTACCTAACAGGACGCCCAACAGCATGTCTTTACCTGCAACTCCATCTTGAGGCACTCCAGCTGCCGGAAGACCTGCTGCAAAATCATCTCTTGACTGCCGTGCCCACTTCACATGAGTCACTGATCTGGTCTTTGACGCCAGACGTCTCTTTCGGCTGGATTTACCCACATCATGTGCCATCCCAGACTCAACATTATGCACCTCCTGGAACTGCCACTTTACCTGCACCACAATGGCCTCCCACCTCTGCCATAGACTCTGCATATTTGCCATGTGTAACAAGAGACACATTAAGAAAAACAATTACAAATTTAATAAAGCAACTCTATTACTCTGATTAATGTTTTTATTTATGATATACAATCCAGCATTCTCATCAAAATAATCCCACTTCAGAATGGACCAAGAGAGGACACGGCAAAACATGACCAAATCAGGGACAGATGAGACGTATACATTCTTCATTCAAAATAGCTCCACCTGACCCCTGAACTCTTCCCCAGCCATGGTGCACATAAAGAAAATAAAGACCATAAATTTAATACCCATCCAATTGATGCTGCGCCCTATCAGTGATGCCAACCTCCACATCTACTCCCCCGCTCTGACGCTCAACCATACAATGAAAATAATTTATCACCCATTATCGTTCTCTTTTTTTGCATATAGTAACTTATAACAGGAAGCACCAGATGACAACCCTACCAGAAGTGCGAGATCCTTTGCTAAATCCCTACCAGGCTTTCTACCTACTCATACCTGTTTTTTTTTTTTTTTTTTTGTTAATTATGACCAAGGCCTCCCACAAAATCTATGGATATGCAATAAGCAATGAAGGCTGAAAGGTACTAAAACCCTATGTCACCAGGTCTTTAAACCATAGTGTTATACAAGTTTCATGATCAATGGGACTGTCACAGACTGCAGTGCCATTCACCTCCCCCCATAATGGCGAAAGTCCACCTGTGCATGTGTGGTAAGCAATTGTTAGTCGCTTGTGGCTGCAAGCACATGTAACAGTCAAAACCACCACACATAACTCGACTGCCTGTAGAAAGCTACCAGCCTACCCCATTGCCACCAATGGTAATCCAGAGAGAACCACCCCACCATATCTCTTAATCTCTAGGAGGAAGAACTATGGACAAAGCCTAAGTTATAAGGGGACAAAGATGAAAATAGGGATAGATTTTAAATATTGCCTTTACAACTTATAGCTTTGGTAGAATAACAGGATTTTGTTAGCATGCATATTCTGAAGGATATGCTTGTTTTGTAACTTGAGAGCACTAATCCAGGCATTCTAAAGTATTCAATTGTATTTATTACTGCTTGATAGACTGTGGTGGCAGGACAGGTAGCTTTCATCCTTCTAAGTTGGGAACTGCTGATGTGGGAGAGAGGCTGGACTCTGCCCTTCTGAGCTGGGAATTGAATCTAGCTTTATTTATGTTTGTTGTTTTGTTTTTGCTGTATTTTCCCTGGAATGCTAATTCCACCTAATACGCCGCTTCTCAAGCTTCTGTGGATCACTAGTGATATCTGCATTGCTCACGTGAGCAGCCTGTCGTGGGTGCTAGGATCCGCCACTGATCTTGAGTAGCATCTTACCCTCACCAAGAATGATGCCACAATATGAAGACAAGATGATCAATTTCAACAATTGGGGGATCATGTGCCTGGGATGATGGATGATATGCTCGACAAGCCACACGATGCTCGGGATGATGCTGCACCTGTCACCCTGGGCTTCCGGATATATAGTGCCTTTTTTATCAAAGCAAAAAACAAACCCACACCCATAGGTATCACAAGGGATAACCTCAAGATGCACGTGACGAAAACTCTCCTTAGCATGGAGAACATTGATATCTGGGTTATATCTTATATGCTTTCGCCTTTCAAAACTGGACTTGGACCACAACAAGGAGGGAGTATCGATATTCATCAAAATAGCCTGCTACAGACCACCCTCACAAACCCAGGAACCCTGAGGTGGAATCCTTCAAGCCCCGGGCCTGTGGAAAACAAATGCATTGAAAACACCTTCAGGAATCATGGGATCAATCATCCCAAATAAAAAAACCAAGACCCAATCCTCCAAAGGCAGATGTCCTGTCTGAAAAAACTATGGCACTCATAAAATTGTCTAAGGCCAGCTGAGAGAAAAATTGCACAGGACAAACCTGGGTGGTAATTCCAATATTGCTCAGAATTAGTCAAAATGACAAAATAGCTGACAGGTTCAACTTCTCCCTCTCTCCCCCCCCCAAAAAAGCAATATCCATCCCAGGTGCTGTCCCCTTGACATCTCTCATGCTCAGGTAAGTGCCCCCCTCTCCAAAGCAAAAACACAGCATCAGTGGGACCAGACGGTTGTCCCAGGCTGCGTCCTACATGAACTCAGGATATGTGCCCCCCAAAGAGTGGCAGCAACAGTGGTCCCTCTCCTCCATAAGGTGGTGCCTCAACGGATCTACAAGTCCCACAAGGCTTAGTCCTGGGACCTCTCTTGTTCGGTATATATTTCTCGGGAGGTACAGGCCAACACGGAAGGACTGTGGCTGACAAGTTCGCAGATGACTGTAAAACAAAGTGCCCACAAATTACCACATAGGTGGTAATCCATTGATGAGTACAATGCCCCTTTGGGATGTACCTTACCAGACACCAAATCCCATCAAGCTACGCTTTGAGAGACTTGAACCTCAGCACTGAAATAAATAGAAATTCTGAAACTCACTTTGTCTTTAGTATACCAGAGGAAAGAAAAAAACATTCAGATACACAACTAAGAGTAGCCTAAACTCTTAATACCAAAGAATATCCACCTCGTCCATGCACACGACTATTAATCCAAGTCCTCCCTGACCATAGCGGTACATACAGGTCGTCTCGGCTGTAAGTCTGCACTATTACAAATTCATGCCAAAATGTGATTCTTCTTCCCAGTGACAGTACGATAAAACACCTAAGTCCCACCCTACATCTACCTCACTTCCTCTAAAATCCCCTTAACAAATTAACATATCCTTTCCCAAAGTCTGGTCAAACCGATCTCTTTTCCTTAATCTTAACCCCCTTCCCCAACAAATCTCCTACCCCACCGCCATTTAACTCACTCTAACCCTCACCAAAGATGTCCTTGGACAAAATGGTTTGTTCCTAAACCTCGTTTTGTCACTATTTTGTGTTTAGATGATTTTTTGTTTAGATTTTTGCCGATTTAGATATTTAGTTATCTATATTTGTCCTGTTGATCCTATGCTATTATAGATCATTTTAGATAATTGTATGTATGTGTGTGTGTGTGTGTGTGTGTGTGTGTGTGTGTGTGTGTGTGTGTGTGTGTGTGTGTGTGTGTATATATATATATATATCTATATCTATATCTATATATATATATATATATATATATATATATATATATATATATATATATATATATATATATATAGATGCAGTTCGCAATATGAAAAACTCAAAATATTGAAATTCAAAGTAGTGAAAACTCAAAATATTGAAACCTTTTTAATGCACAGGGTAGCCCCCTAGTGAACCTCCCCAGCCCTCCACACCTCCTGCTAGTTGTATATATCAGCTCCAGGATAACATAACAGTGGGGAAAGAGCAAATTCCCGTTTTCTTTATTTTGAGTTTTGAGTTTCTGGTCAAATGAATGACACACACACACACACACACACACACACACACACACACACACACACACACACACACACACACACACACACACACATATAGGGCTATAGATATATAGATATAAACACAAACACACACACACACACACACACACATACACATATAGACATACACGGGTCTATATCAGAATAGCAAAGAGGTGTTTAATAGAACGCCTCTTCGTCGACTCATAAACAGCGAACACACTAAAGCGCGAATGCTCAGAACACCAATTTCTTTCCCTGGGAAAAAATCTGTAGCACTAACAAACAAACACACACACTTTCAAATATTACAATGTGGGGGGGCTGTGTCCCCCACACCTCCCTAACTTAACATACCAACTCCGAGATCGCACTACTGTGGGGAAAGGGGCAAACACAAGGGGAAGGCCAAGCGATTTCTTTCCCAGGGAAAGAAATTGCTGTTCTGAGCATTTGCGCTTTAGTTCATTCACTATTTATGTGTCAATGAATAGGCGTTCGATTAAACGCCTCTTCACTATGCTGATATAGACCCGACATACGCATTGAAATCTGCTCCAATCTCTCACCCTTGGGTACAGTTGCCACCACTTTATCCAACTCACTCCAAAATATTTCTTTCTCATCCATCGCACACCCAACTTGTGGAGCATATGCACTAACAACATTCACCATTACACCATCAATTTCCAGCTTCATAAACATCACTCTATCCGACACTCTTTTCATCTCCAAAACACTCTTAGTCTTACTGTTTCTTCAGGATAATGCCTACTCCATTTCTCCTCCCATCCGCACCATGATAAAACAATTTGAAACCACCTCCGATACACCTAGCCTTGCTCGCTTTCCATCTGGTCTTTTGCACACACAATATACCAACCTTCCTTCGGTCCATCATATCAGCTAGCTCTCTCCCTATAACAGTCATACTGCCAGCATTCAAAGTTCCGACCCTCACTATCACAGTCCTAGCCTTTACCTGCTTTTAGGCATGCCTTCCCTCTCTCCTCCTCCTTCGGCCAACAGTAACCCAATTTCCCCCAGCACCCTGCTGGCCAACAGTACTGGTGGCAGTCATTGTTAACCCAGGCCTCGACCGATCCGGAATGTATATCTGTACTGTTGTCTACATGTATGATTTGGCAAAATTTTATGCCGGATGCCCTTCTTGATGCAACCCTCCCCATTTATCCAGGCATGGGACCAGCACAAAGAAATGTACTGGCTTGTGCATCCCCAGTGGCTGGGAAGGGAACAGAGGGGATGAGGAAGTGATGGGTAGGTATGGTGTTAAGCAAAGGAATGCAGAAGGTCAGATGGTAGTGGATTTTGCAAAAAGGTTGGACGTGGCTGTGATGAATACATATTTTAACAAGAGGGAGGATCGTAGGGTGACATACAAGAGCGGAGGAAGATGCAAACAGGTGGATTATATCTTATGTAGAAGGGCCAGTCTGAAGGAGATTGGAGACTGTAAAGTGGTGGCAGGGGAAAGTGTAGTTAGGCATCATAGGATGGTGGTTTGTAGGATGACATTGGTGATCAAGAAGAGGAGGATGAGTGTGAAGGCAGCACCAAGGATCAAATGGTGGAAATTGAAAAAGGGTAATTGTGTGGTGATGCTCAGGGAAGAGTTAAGACAGGCACTGGGTGGCAGTGAAGAGTTACCGAATAGCTGGGTAACTACAGCAAAGCTAGTAAGAGAGATGGTTAGAAAGATGCTTGGTGTGACATCTGGAAAGAGAAAGGAGGACAAGGAGACCTGGTGGTGGAATGAAGAAGTACAGGAGAGTATACAGAGAAAGAGGTCGGCGAAGAAGAAGTGGGATTGTTAGAGAGATGAAGAAAGTAGACAGGAGTATAAGGAGATGAGGTGCATGACAAAAAGAGAGGTGGCGAAGGCTAAGGATAAGGCGTATGAAGAGTTGTATAAAAGGTTGGACACTATGGAGGGAGAAAAGGACCTGTACCGATTGGCTAGACAGGGGGACCGAGCTAGTAAAGATGTGCAGCAGGTAAAAGTGATAAAGGATAATGAGGGAAATGTACTCACAAGTGAGGAGAGTGTGTTGAGCAGATGGAAAGAGTACTTTGAGGGGCTGATGAATGAAGAGAATGGGAGGGAGAGAAGGTTGGATGATGTGCGGATAGTGAATCATGAAGTGCAGTGGATAAGCAATGAGGAAGGAAGGATAGCTAAGAAGAGGATGAAGAACGGAAAGGCTGTTGGTCCAGATGACATACCTGTGGAAGCATGGATGTGTTTAGGTGAAATGGCAGTGGAGTTTTTAACTAGATTGTTTAATGACATTTTGGAAAGTGAGAGGATGCCTGAGGAATGGAGAAAAAGTGTTTTGGCATAGATTTTTAAGAATAAGGGTGATGTGCAGAGCTGTAGTAACTACAGAGGTATTAAATTGATCAGTCACAGCATGAAGTTATGGGAAAGAGTAGTGGAAGCGAGGTTAAGAAGGGAGTTGATGATTAGTGATCAGCAATATGGTTTCATGCCAGGAAAGAGCACTACAGATGTGATGTTTGCTTTGAGAGTGTTGATGGAGAAGTACAGAGAAGGTCAGAAGGAGTTGCATTGTGTCTGTGGATTTAGAGAAAGCATATGACAGGGTGCCTAGAGAGGAGTTTTGGTATTGTATGAGGAAGTTGGGAGTGTCAGAGAAGTATGTACGAGTGGTACAGGATATGTATGAGGGTAGTGTGACAGCGGTGAGTTCTGCTGTGGGAGTGACGGATGCGTTTAAGGTGGAGGTGGGATTGCATCAAGGATCAGCTCTGAGCCCTTTCTTATTTGCAATGGTGATGGACAGGTTGACAGACGAGATCAGACAGGAGTCCCCGTGGACTATGATGTTTGCAGATGACATTGTGATCTCTAGTGAGAGTAGGGAACAGGTGGACGAGACCCTGGAGAGGTGGAGATATGCTCTAGAGAGAAGAGGAATGAAGGTCAGAAGGACTAAGACAGAATATATGTGTGTGAATGAGAGGGAGGATAGAGGAATGGTGAGGATGCAGGGAGTAGAGGTGCTGAAGGTGGATGAGTTTAAATACTTGGGGCCAATAGTTCAGAGTAACGGTGAGTGTGGAAGAGAGGTGAAGAAGAGAGTACAGGCAGGGTGGAGTAGGTGGAGAAAAGTGTCAGGAGTGATTTGTGACAGACGAGTACCAGTAAGAGTGAAAGAGATGGTCTACAAGAGGGTAGTGAGACCAGCTATGTTATATGGGTTGGAGACAGTGGCACTGGCAAAAAGGCATGAGTCAGAGCTTGACATGCCAGAGTTGTAGATGTTAATATTTGCACTTGTTGTGACAAGGGTGGACAGGATTAGGAATAAGTATATTAGAGGGTCAACCCAGGTTGGAAGGTTTGGAGACAAAGCCAGAGAGGCAAGATGACATTGGTTTGGACATGTGCTGAGGAGGGATGCAGAGTATATTGGGAAAAAGATGCTAAGGATGAAGCTACCAGGTAACAGGAAAAGAGGAAGGCCTAAGATAAGGTTTATGGATGTAGTGAGAGAGGACATGCAGGTGGCTGGTGTGACAGAGCAAGATGCAGAGGACAGGAAGAAATGGAAACAGTTGATCTGCTGTGGCAACCCCTAATGCGAGCAGCCAAAAGAAGAAGATACACATGTGTAGTGTTGTGTTCTTTATACTGACTAACAAAACATTATGACTGGAACCACCATTTCTGGAAATTATGCCATTCTAGCTGTATGATAAATAGTCTCTTGCTAATATTTCTATGCATTCCTTAAACTGCCCCTCTCAAAAACCTTATTTAATTTCAAACAATTGCATAAATAATTGATTGTCAGTGAATGAAAGTCAAAAATGACATTTTGTTTTTATCTTCTGTAAAACTGACAGAAGATTTTTTTTTTAAATCTATTATCTTAATTTAATTGAGACGACCCTCAAATTCTCTTTATCTATTTGCCTGTCTTATGGAGCATCACTCAGATAGTTAGCAGTAACTCATGTTTGAGTGTGGATAATGCAGATTTTACACATGGTTGATTGTGTTTAATCACAAAGGGAAATACTAAGTGATAAAAAAAAAAAACAAATGGATAGGCCTGTGTTACCCTCACCTGGACATGAGTTATTGCTGATATATATTAATACTACTTCAAAAAGGAGTGCCTCACCCTTTTCAAGTAAAGTCACTGAATAACAGAACTTCATTTTTATTCTGTATCCTCCCACTGGTGTTCCTGTCCCCTGTAGATTTGCAGTGTACATTTATTTGTTTAAGACATCGGTGTATATAGAGAGAGAGCCAGGGGAGTTTTAATGTTATATTGTTAGTTCTTTACAGTATACTTTCTTCATTTAGTGTTTTATAAAGAAAACGGAGAAAGTGATTTTGGCATATCTTTCATAGGTTCATAGGTTCATACTAGGCTATCTGCCCTAGGGCATTTATAAGCCTAGCCAGAGTTGTGTGGCTTTCACCACCCCTTAGGTTGAAGAATACTATACCCATTAGTTTGCCGTGCCTCTGTCCAGTAGTGATACAGAGATGATCCCCGGGGTAAACCTACGATCTCCCATCCACTGGTCAAGATTCCTCTTGAACAGAGCCAGCGAGGTGCTCTGTCTCACATGGACTGGGATTCTGTTCCACAGCATAGGGAGTCTCTGGGTGATGAATCTGTCCCTCCAGCATGTCCTATTTATATCCGTGTTGAGGTTTAAGTCTCTTGCTCTTGTGGCTCTGGTGGATTTGGATTTTTTGAGGTGGAGCATGTCCATTAATTCCGGGTTGGACATGGCCTTGTATGTCAGGCACAGGTCACCTCTGAGCAGATGGTATGTGACTGAATAGAGCTGGAGTTTCTTCAGTTGGGCAGCATATGGCATATTTTTGAGCCCCTTTATCCTTTTGGTGAGGAACTTTTGGGGTCTTTCCAATTGCTGCAGGTGTCGGGTAAGATACATTCCGAATGGGGCATTGTACTCAATCATTGGTCTGATAAGTGAAGAGTACAGGGGAACAATGTCCTCCCTTGATCTGGATGTGAATCCCTTCATAATCAGGTGGGCAATGTAGAAGGTCCTCCTAACCACTTTGGCAATGTGAGTGTCAAAAGAAAGGTTACTGTCAACTTGGGTCCCCAGGTCCCTGATAACCTCTTCTGTGCTTAATGGATTGCCACCTATGTGGTAACTTGGGGTTACCTTGTTTTTAACCAAAGGGTATGACTATACATTTTTTGGTGTTTAGCTTAAGGCCATGGCTCTGGCACCAGTTATCCATTTCTATGAGACCTCTCTGAAGGATATCTGTGTCTGATGGATTTTCAACTATGGCGCTCAGTTTGCAGTCATCTGCAAACTTTGTCAGCCACAATCCTCCTATGTTTGCCTGCACTTCTGAAAAGTAGATGCTGAACAAGAGGGGGCCCAGGACTGAGCCCTGTGGGACACCGCTTGTGACCGGCTTGGAGTCTGACATGGCACCAGCAACTCTAACCCTGTGGGTTCTGTCCTTGAGCCAGTTTGCAACCCATCATGTGACATATGGGTTTACATTTAAGCTGGTGAGCTTTTCTATGATACCCGAGTGGGGTATTGTGTCGAAAGCGTTTGCAAGGTCAAGGTAGGCTGTGTGAACTGCCTTACCCTCATCAATGGCCTTGGTGACTGTTTCAAAAAAGTCGACCAAGTTCAAGAGGCATGATCTGCCCTTGACAAAGCCGAATTGGGTAGGATCCAATGTCTGTAGGTCCCCTATGTCTTTATTTATGAGTTCAATTATGATCCTCTCCATAGCTTTGCAGACCAGGCTTGTTAAGCTTATGGGGCGGTAATTACCAGGGTCCGTAGAAGCATCGCCTTTGTGGAGTTGGACCACAGTTGCCGTACGCCACTCTTTGGGTACGTATCCTGTGGTAAGGCTAAGATTAAACAGCAGCCTTATGTGTGGGTTTAGTTCCTCATTGAGTTCATGTAGCACACAGCCGGGGACACCATCCGGTCCCATTGATGCTGTGTTTTTAGCTTTAGAGAGAGCAGCTCTCACCTGGGCATTTGAGATGATTGGGAGGCTACACTCTGCTGGGATAGATATTTCTCCTTTTGAGGGGGAGGGAGGGGAGAAATTTTCACTGAGCCTGTCTGCCAGTATGTTTGCAATGTCTGTGGGTTCAGTGATTTTTGTATCATTTTGGACTAATTCTGAGCATATCTGGGAGTTTCCACCCAGATTTCTAACATAGCTAAAGAAGGCCTTATGATTGTCTTTTGAGTCCTTGGCGATTTTTCTCTCAAAGCTGGCCTTAGATGATTTTATGAGTGATTGTAGTTTTTTACTAGTATTGATCAGAGATGTCTTCCCTTTTAGAGATTTTGCTCTATCTTGTAGTAGCTTTCTCCTCTTGTTGTAAAGTATGTTTATGGCTGGGGTCCACCAGATTGGGCGCTTGCCTTTAGTGGAAAGGGTCTTGATTTTATTTGGGATTGCTTGATCCATGCAATCCTGGAGGTGCTCGTAGAAAGCATTTGTAAGGGATTCAGCAGCGTGGGTTGTGGTTTCCAATGACTCAGGGGCCTTGAAGGATACCACACCAGTCTTAAGAAGTGTGAAGTTGGCTTTTGAGAAGTTCTTCACTGTGGTCTTTTTGTTGGGGTGGGGCGGGATGTGGATCTCCAGTGAGATTAGTTTATGGTCTGATCTCACCAATGAGGGATATACTTCCGGTGTGGAGCATTTTGTCCCCATGTTTGTGATGATCAGGTCTAGTATATTTTCACCTCTTATGGGAATGGTGACAAGTTGTTCCATAGCATTTGAGTTTATGAACTCCAGGAACCTTTGGGCTAGGGTATTGGGGCTTGAGTAATGCTCCCAGTCTATGTTTGGGTAGTTGAAGTCACCCAATATGATGGTGTTTGGAGAGACATTTATACTCTCCAGTGTCTTCAGGAAGTCTGTGTGGGGTTCCTGAGTTTGAGAGGGTGGCATGTAACATGCTACAAACTGCAGAGCAGTTTTGCCTATGGTTAATTGCACCTGAATGGTCTCTGATGCTTCGTGAGTTGCCACCAGCCTGGAGGTGTGGGTATCCTTGATGAATATGGATACATCCCCTCCTTTTGTTTTACGGTCCAGGTTTTGGGGCCGGAACGCATGATATGAGGTAAAACCTGATAGTGCTGGGGTGCTCTCAGGAGCCTTGAACCAGGTTTCAGTCACAGCACAGACATCGATGTTCTCCATACTGAGGAGGGCTTTGAGGGCATGCATCTTGAGATTTAGACTTCTGGCATTGAGCAGCATTACCCTTAGTTTTTTTTCCATTATTGTTTTCTAGGGCGGTGGGTTTAGAATTTGAGCCTTGTCTAAAAAAGGCACTATGGGGGTGCAAGAGCCTTTGCCAATATCCGGAAACCCAGGGGTGACAGGTGCAAGCCGTCCCTTGCGAAGCAGCATGGCTTGTCAAGCATGTCATTCCAGGCAGACAGACATTGGATCCCCTTAGAATGACACCAGAAATTAAGCCAATTATTAAAACTGATCATTTTGTCTCTGTATTGTGGCATCATTCTTGGTGAAGGTAGGATACTGCTCAGGGTCAGGGTCATACCAGCCTGGGCTACATAATCTGTAACTTGGCTTGTTTCCACGAGTAATGCCTGGTTTACTAAAAGAAAAAGAAACTTGTCCTGGGATTCAATAACTCCGTGTATATACTTAGTTTGCATGTGCGAATGGTGGTGCACGGTGGTGTATGGCAAGCAGCAGCACTCATTGCATATTCATGCCGTGTACCGCATTTAAAAGTAAATAAGCAAGGTTATGTGGCTGGCAACAGTGTTGCTGGACAGGAAACTGTGCAAGTGAACATGGATAGCATTCCTGTTTAAATCACAGCACTGATGGTTCATGGTTTTGATCAAAATGCCACAATGATCACCAGGGCTACACAGATAAATCTCAATCTTATAGTGCAAGATATCTGTACAAAGGCCAACATAATGGTGAGACAATGACCCAGAAATAGTGGCATATTTGACATATTTGCCCCATAGAAATGTGCTAGATTATCCAGGAGTTTGTGTTAATATACATGTTCTGAAGGATATGAAGTATGGGTGTATGTAATACTGAGGCACATCCATCCTGAGATTATCCCAGTGATATGGCAGATAGCCACAAATTTGTTATGGAACACAGCTTGACATTCTGTGGAAATCTGGACAATTAAGAGGTATGAATGTTAAATATATGGTCCAAACACAGTACAGGACAGTTTATCTACAGTGTAGAGTACTGTGAAATCCCATTCCTGGCATTTTGTACTGATGTTGTACAGATGATCTGTATGGACTGCCATGTACAGTAAACACTCAGGGGAGGTGTGCATATTCAACAGGGAAACAAAGATGAATTGTAGGAATGAACACAGGGAAAGAAGACAGTTGAAACAACCTAATGTACTTCAGATGAGGGCATGTCAATGGAAGATGGTTGCAGTAGCAACATCGATCACATATCAATATGGTACAGTAGGGACTGCACAGTGAAAATGTGTATTATATGACTGTCACGTAATGTGACATAACAGTGAAGAGGATGTCTGTGAGAGACAGGCATCCTTACATGAATAATGCATAGGACATCTATTAGGGATATTACATACAATTCGGGTAGGGTGCACATAGTGACACTGCAAACTGATTTGCCTGATTATGAGTGTAATCTTAACAGAGATCTCCAGCAAGTGAAACACAGGTAAAAGCTGATGGACAACACTAAAAGAACCAAGCACAATCATGGATAATATCAGAATAATACCACTAGTAATCCCATGCCTCTGCCACAGCATATGTCTTGTAGAGTTATCAGAGACGATTCTGCACAAACACACTTGTACAACTATTATGAAACATCCACACTCTCTGAGGGTAAACATGCACACTGTCCTGGCACCGTAACATCTGTTGGAGGTGTTAGGAGGGACACTGCTATACCTGTGTGAGACATTATGAGCAATACAGGCTAGCTGACTGGTGCGCGTGGCATATATGAATGAAATGTGAAACACCTACATATGTACTATGTGCATCACTACAACAGGTAGCCTACATGTATCTGGTGTAACAACTTGATGGTGGTTCCGTACCATCAGACAATAGTGTTTACTCCACAAAAAGAATACCTAGGTATGGCCAATAAGCTGTGTGACAGCTCACTGTGACAAAGGTGGTACACTTCAGTTACACATCAGCCAAAGATGTGTAGGGAGGTAAAATAACAAAAGGAGCACTCAGGAAGCAACACCCAGTAGGCAGAAGAAAATCCTTTTAATCGCATCAAATAAAACGATCCACAACAACAGTGCACACATAAATGTCCAACAAGTTAAAATGCATTTTTATCAGAATAAAGAGTTTATTTGGTATGATTAAAAGGATTTTCTTCTGCCTACTGGGTGTTGCTTCCTGAGTGCTCCTTTTCTAATTTTGCTGGCTATTTCATTTTGAGCACTTTTTCCTTCCATTTGGTGTTATGTGTAGGGAGGTACATGAAGAAAGGTGCATTGTACTCAGTTATTGGTGTGATGAAGGCTGTGAACTATGGAAGTATTATGGTTTTTGATGTGGATGTCCTTCACATACTCAGTAGTTGTGTTACATACAAGGGAGTAGTCAGCACTGTGACCACATGCTGGTGGATGTTCCACATACCATCTTTACAAGGACACAGGCCACATTCCAATTGGTCTGCTTTTAGCATGTGTGTCGTCATTATCCTTGGGATATGTGTTTGTTTTCCTGAGGTAACAAATCACCCCATGTTTTCTTGTCATTGGAGGTATTATCATGACTGTATCAGCAATCTATTGTGTGTGGTGATACTGTCTGTATTATACCAATATCACAGCTGGAGTCAATGATTGCCCAAAATCTGTAGTCTGTCAGGCAGCTGTTTTGACACATGATGCATATGTCATCTGTGATGTCTAGCACTTAAATGATAAACAAGAAATGGTCTAGTATACAGCCCTGATGTATGTATCTGATCACTGTACCTAAGATATAGGTCACTTCACACATTTCAACACAGTGAAATGCCATGTATATGATACACTGGTCTACACACTTGGTAATATTGCTGTTTATGGCCACATCTGGCAGTGTTGTTGAATACCTCAGTATGGATTTGTGTCAAATGCTTTGGTGTGGTCAGGTTCCACAGGATGATAGTGTTGTCATCATGCATGCCCTCGAGGACCTCTTTGATGACATCTATCAGATGTAACAGACATGAAGCAGCATTAACAGCTCACACAGGTCTTTTGCACAAAGCCGGGATATTACTAGTGTCCAATTAGAAAAGGTCATTGATGACATTTTAGTCCACCTCACACTTGAGGAGAGTCAGGATGTGTCTATACATGCATGCATCAAGTGCTGTCCCCCCCCCCAACTCAGATGGATGCATGTTGATTTAAACTCTTTTACTGGAACATAGCCCATGTGGAGGGTTAGCAAACTGTGTATTCAAGAGTATCAAGAAGGTGATGTTGTCACAGCGCATTGATTCTGTGTGACAGGCCTGGATGAAGGTTAGACAGTGCATACTGCCTTTCTTCATCTGGCCTAGAGTTTTGACACAATCCCACATGCTGATATCATTGAGAAACTCTGCCAGCTGGGAATTAACCCTTACATCACTAGATGGGTAACCAGTTGTCTCACAAACAGAACACATACTAAGAAAGCTGGTGAATCAATGTGCACCAGTAGAGCAGTCACCACTGGTGTACTGCAGGGAACTTGCTTGGCCCTTTACTGTTTGGGATCTATTTTTTGACAGTTCAGGCTAAAGTATATGGCCTTTAGCTTACCAAGTTTGCTGAATCTTGCATATTGTGTGCAATCATTGAGTCCACCTATGATGATAAATACTACAGGAGGGGCTAGCAAAGACAAATGATTGGTGACATAGCCACATGATCTACAACTAAATTCAGAAATGTGTCTTTATTTTGTCCTTCTGAAAAGTGGAATTCCATGCTAATTACAGCACTGACAACAGGCCTGCTATGCTGAAACCCACTGATGCAAGTACTGGGAACACATAATGATAACAATCTGAACTTTGACCACCAAATGTCTCCATTGGTATTAATAGCCTAGGTTCTGCACATCATAAATCACATCATCATATTTAGATCTTAGGATTGTATGATAGCACTGTACTCAAACCTCATCAAAACACTAATAGAATATAATGCTCTTTTTGCACATACCTCACCGGACATATGTAGCAGCTGTAGAGACCAGAGGGATTTCTCACAAAGAAAACACAGGGCCTACAAACCATGCCATGATGTATGGGGATAGACTGAAAGCCATGTCACTGTAATCTGGATCATATAGGATGAGGTGACTTCTGCCTGGTCTCCAGACCAGCCTCTGGCCCTGCCCTGGTGGGAATAGTGCATATCCACACAAATCAGATATAGTTGATGACATCAGCAGTGTCTGTTGAGCAGAATATGGCAATAACAATGTTCCACATGCTGGTGTAAAAGGCTGTCTGTAATGTCAAGCAAGAACACTAACACACAAACCCCCAATTCACTGCAGTGAGACCAGAATGTCTACCTATCTAAGTACACAGACTACAGAACTCAATACTTTACATAAGCACCATGGCACAAGTCTACCTTTTACAACACTGAAGGTCAGCTTATAGTGGATAACAGCAGTTCATGCTGGAGAGAAGATGTTGGGAGGCCTCCATGAAATGGATTTGTAGGCATGTGCAAGTACATACTGTCCATGGGACTGGAGCAGTAACTGTAGGATACACACTTTTGCTCTTCTGTCTATACACACACACACACACACACACACACACACACACACACACACACACACACACACACACACACACACACACACACACACACACACACACAGTTGACCGCAGTGAGAACAGAATTCATACCTAAGTACAAAGACTACAGAACTCAGTACTTTACACAAGCATGATGGCACAGGTCTGACATTTACTAAACTGCAAGTCAACTTATAGTGGATGACATCAGCAGGGCATGATGGAAAGATGTAGGAAAGCCTGCATAGGTTCATAGGTTCATATGCCCATGGGAGGGTACTAGCCTAATGGCCCTCAAGTGTTTACAAGCCTAGCCACATAAAAACACAAGTACTCTTACTGAGCATGGTTAGATTGTCATTTTTAGCAGAGCCATTTTGTGATCAGCACTGACTGGCTCTTTCCATGATGGGCATAGGTGCCACCCCAGTAGTGAATTTACAATCACACATTCAGTTGTCAAGGTTGCACTTGAATAAGGTCATTGAGGAGCACTGCTTCACTTGCAGTGGGAGCCTATTACAGAGGAGTGTCAGTTGCTGGTGGATATATCTGTCTCCCCAGCATGTTCTGTTTATTTCACAAGCTAGGTTGAGTTCCCAGGAGCAAGTTATTCTTATCCTATCTGATTTGCAGATGTCCAATATTTCCAGTATGGTAGAGTTTCAGACTGCTCTTTAGGCCAGGCATAGGTTACCTCTCAGCAGCCTGCATGATACTAATTACAGTGACAGGTCTTTCCATGTATGTCATGTTTGAATGCCTTGGATTCTCCCAGCCACAAACCTCTGTGTTTTCTCCAGTTATTGCAGATGTCTGGTGAGGTATAGACAGAAGGGAGCATTGTACTCAATTAGTGGTCTGATAAGGGTAGAGTACAGCAGAGCTATGACCACCCTGGTCTTGGATGTGATGGCCTTATTTATGAAATGCACAATGTAGAATGTGTGTCACACCACTATGGACACATAGTGATTGAAATGTAGGTTGCTATCAACATGTGTTCCTAAGTCTTGCAACACTTTGTTTGAGCTTACAGGGGTGCTATGTATATCATGATTAGCAGAGGTACTTCATTACCAAAGGGGACAATAAGGCATGTTTTGCATTAAGGTTCAGTCTGTGAGTTTGGCACCAATCATTTATCTGTATCAGCCCCTTCTATAATATGTTAACATTGTTGGGGGACTCTACATGACTGCATCCAGCTGACAGTCATCTACAAACGTGGTAAGCCATAGGCCATCTACCTTTATCTGGGCCTCAAAGAAATAGTTACAAATAGTTGAGCACTCCCATAGATCTTTGTGTTATTCCACTGGTAAATGGTCTAGTGGTGAAGGTGCAGTCACCAACTTTGACACTGTGAGTAGTAGCCAGTTGCCATCCATCTAGTAATATATGGGTTAATTCCCAGATGATACATGAATGGGGAATAGTGTCAAAAGCCTTGGATAACTCATCATAGGTGATATGTCCTGTTATCCCTCATTCAGGTGTTTGGGGTCAGTATCAAAGAAGTCCACTAGGTTTAATAAGCAAGACCTTCCCTTGACAAAACCAAAATGGGTCAGGTCAAATGTATTGAAGTTTACCTATATCCCTGCGGATAAAGTCCAAGATGATTCCTTCCCTAGCCTTGCAAATAAGGCTTTTTAGGCTTATGGGTCAATAGTTATAGTTGTGCATGTTACCAGATTGATGTGCATTGCATGTCACATAACATTTGATATTAATACCTACACTGTAGGTGATATATGTGTGGAAAATGTACTAAGACACTAGGGTCGCAGTGCTTGTGGGGAGGCAGCACATGGCTGTATGAAAATATGTGATATATCATTAGATAGGGCCTTCATTTTGCTATATTTCCACATGCAGTTTCATGTAATAGTCAAGAAATGGACAGTAAACAGCAGTGATACATAATAATATTTTCTTTTCCGTAGCAGCAGGTTTGCATAACAGTTGGCAAAGTGTTTGCACATGCGAGATACACATTTCCAATATTTTCCCCATTTGCACTTAGTTAAGTGTGTGACCTGACAAAATTATTGGATATAGAGCCAGATGTGTATCTGTCTTAGGTAAATGTGAAGGCCATGCCAGTACAGATAGCAGAATTAGACTTACAGAACTATAATACCCACATGCCCCCAGTCATACATCTGGAAACCCAATAATGGTGTCTCATCCCTCACACATATAATTCATATCAGCTCCACTATCTAAAGTGTTAAAAGTGAGAATGAATATAATGGGAAGTGTAGCAACAGTAAAAGTGTATGGAATATCCTGTATTAGAACCCAGGACATGCATATGGCAGTCCTACACTTACACCTGTTGCCACAAGAATGTTGAAATAACACTTGCCTATTTTTCAGTTCATTGCTATAAACTGTACTTAGCCCCATAGGTGGTGAATGTGTGTGCTATGTGTTGTCTCTTAGACAATGTGAGTGCATTGAGCATGCCTACCTCTGCTTACACCCACAGCAGCTGCTGATTCCCCCTCTGACTCCTCACATGTGTGTGGCTGTGGTGACCTTGCCATGGGTGATGGGATGTGCTCTTTCCCTTTGTTGATCCTGCTGAAGCTATTTTCTCAGGATGATGTTGTGTAGCATGGCACATACTGTAAATATTTTAGTACATGTCCAAGGATTGTACTGCAGGGCTCTCCTACATGTATCTAGGCACTGAAACCACAAATTCAGCAGCCCAAACACATGCTCTATGATATTTCTGATTTGAGTGTGTGCTCATTATGGTGTTCTTTGGGGGGGTGCTTGTGCATTTCTGATGGGTGTCATTACCCAAAGTTCCAGTGCATACCCTGCATCTCCCAGTAAATTACCCTCTGAGATAACCCCCATAGCGAACATCTCATACAGTTGGGAGGTGTGCCAGATACGTGAGTCGTGGTAACTTCCAGGGTTTCCAGCACATAATTTCAAGATGATTCTCTTGGCATTACACACAACTTGGCATTTAACAGAGTGGAAACCCTTTCTACTTTTGTACCTGTTCCCTGGGTGGTGCCTTAATTTCTATATGTGTGCAATCTATGGCACCCAGTACTTCAGGGTAGTGTGCTACAGGGTAGACCTCATGCATATTTCTGGCCCTATCCTCAGGAGTATGGGGATGTGGTCATGCATGTTGTAGCATAGCATTCAGGAACTGATGGAGGATCCTGGATGCTGATGACTGTGACACCCCCAGCATATCCCCTGTTGGTCTCTGGAAGGTTCCTGTAGCTAAAATTCTAAGTGCTACACATACTTTTTCTCCACTAGGATGGGTCCCCTTGGTTTGCCCTGGATCTGAGTTGAGGACTACAGAGGTTACAGAATTCCTGTTATGTGACTTTATTCACTTTGTAGCATTCTACAGTTTCTACATCATGTAGGTTGTGATATGTTAAATGGGGTCTGAAAACTCTTCTCCTTCTTGGCCTTGGTATATTAGCAGCAGCAGAAGCAACATAGACTTCAGCCTGTTGCACATACAACTGATTTAACGCAACATCAGCCCCTAACATTGTTTCTGTGTAGACTCCTTTCCATGGCTGTATTCCAATAGGTTTTGGAATTCCCAGGGAAAACTAGCACTGTTGCTTTATAGCCTGCTGAATAGCTCCTCCATCTTGGATTGGTTGATTAGGATACAATTCAGCTGTAATTAACATGCCACTGTGTTTACCTTGTTTGTGCGACTCTCCACACTGTCTAGAGCCACTTACTGAATCTAAAACAATGTGATATCAAGTCATCTTTATTGAATCTGGCTGAAAATGTATTAAATACCTCAGACTAAATAAATTTCATTTCTCTGAATTTTCACCAGACTGAGCCGCCATTTTCACTGATTTACCTGCTGGGCCATAAACACTTACTTTTATCTGATGACAAGGAAGTGAAGGCGTTGGGCTCCCTAGATAAGAAAATGTTTTCTTCTTCATTTTTAGATTTCATAATTCTCAATTATCAGGCATGCATATGGGAATGTATGCTTTGTTATATGGATAGTCTGAGGGAATTTGCTACCACATGTCAAATAAAAGAAAGCTCTTTTCTGAATCAGATTGTCTCTGCCTTGTCCCAGGTATCCAAACATGTTTTGAAGAATGTATACTAATATTGCAGATACTGTGTCTAGGGTCACTGCTACTGGTGCAGTGTTGAGAAGATATACCTGGGTACATAACTTAAAGTTTCCTGATGAGCTATGGTCTGAAAGTTTAGATTGTGCTTTAGACAAGCAGGTGTTGTTTGGCACTTCTTCTCCCCAGGTTCTCAACCAGTTTGATGAAAGAGGGAAATGTATTCAGGGACTTTCCCATATACAGTCTTTTATACCTTCCTCTTTCACTGAAAGCCAAATAAGCAAAACCAGTCATATTCTAACAAACAAGGAGATAAAAAGAGATGATGGCCTGAGGGAAATAACAGCAAAAAATAGGGGCCTTTTTCAGAAAAAAGGACAGATCAGCAGTACAGAATGACTATTTCAACATGCCCCATCTAATATCTCCACAAACATGTCCCGCGACCTGTTCCTCAACATCCTACTTTGGCAAAAGACTCTCTCAGACTGTTGTGTGCTAAGTTGTCCAGGAGGGATGCACATGGATTTGGATACAAAAACTTCCTTTCAGTGGGCATATCATCCCTGCCATTCTGAACCAAGCAGATTATTTTTGTCCTCTCCTTCAGTCTTTTACACACCCAAGTTCAAGGACTCATAGAACCAGTGCTTGACGGTCAAAGCGGCAAAGCCTTCTATTCCAGAATATTTCTTGTACGCAAGCAAAAGGCCTCTAGGAGACTAGTACTATACCCTTACTTCCTAAACCTGTATGTGAATGTACTGAAATTCAAAATTTTGACGTTAGAGAACATGGTATTCTTCATTCCTCCCATGAGTTACTTGGTAACACTGGACTTAAAAGATGCTTATTTTCACATTCCCGTAGCCTCAGGCTTCAGGAAATTTCGAAGGTTCACTGTTTCTGTGTCGCATTATCAGTTCACTGTATTACCCTTTAGAGTATCACCAGCTCCAAATGTGCTCATGAATTCTGTAGCCCCAGTCATAGCTCATTGTAGACTGAATGGCATTCGCATGTTTTCCTTCTTACATGACTTACTTTTCTTTGCAGAGTCTCTATCCTGATGACAAGAGTCATTAACCTGGGTTATGTCTCTTCTGATGAATCTGAGCTTTCAGATAAATGTAGCAAAATACTCCTTGATGCCACCTCACAGGATTGTGTTTCTCAGCTGCCTTCTAGCTAATTCTCTTCAAAAGGCTTTTTTTTCACTCAAAATAATGTAAATACAGGCCATGAAAGTGGGACCTCATGATTTTTCCAGATTTTTTGGTTTTAAACAGGAGGTATCAGAAAAGTTACAATAGGGATAAGTGGTTTGTAGCAGCCAAATGTTTATAGCAACATCGCTTTTTGATCTTTCTAGCCAGTTCTTCCTGTCATTATGAAGCAGAATTCACCAAGTGTTGGATTGTTAATCCACTAACAGAAATATGAGCTGGGCTTAGACTGTTGATTGGTAAGTTTTACCCTACTGATGATGTGTTGTTGCAATAGTAATCCTGCTCAGTGAGAGGAACCACAGGTTCAGACAACTTATGTATGTGCTGTCCTACAAGACACACCTGAAACTGGCTCACTTCCAGACTTCTGCAAGAGAATTTCTCAGATTCCTAGGGTTCAAGACATCCACGATTCTCATGATTCCTCTATACAGGCTGCATATGAGAAAGATGCATTGTTTTCTACAAAAACATAGGGACCCAACATTTACATCTTCTGAGCATAAAATTCCAGTGTGTGGCTTTCTAAAAAATGGAACTATATGGCCCAGGTCTCCTTTTCTCTCCTCAGACTCCAAACTGATCTCTTACCCCAAACACTTAATTTTGCTTGGGGAACAGTTTCCATGGTTGTAAATGTGCAAGTCCTGTGGAACTCTTCAGATAGACGAAAACACATCAATATAAAGGAGAAGCTGGCTGTGATCCATGCCTTGAAATCTCTTCATCGACTATGGTCACTGTGACCTCTGCAAGTGACTGCAGACAATTTCATAGTCATGTGATATATGAACAAGCAGCGAGGTACAAGGTCATTTCCCCTATGCAGGCTACACTCGATAACTTGGGAGGTAGCTCTACAGCATTCATTAAACCTCCAAGGATCTTACATTCTATCAGAGCTAAATATAGTGACAGACAAGATAAGCATCGTCAGGGCCGACACTCACAAATGGAAACTGAACTTGAGGTTTGAATGACAACATGTTATTATGTGGTGATGATAATACTCAATATACCCAACAAACAGCTTTGGGGAAGAAGAGCAGAGATGTTTGATGAGATAAAGAAATCACTATGAATACATTAGAGAATGATGGCTTGAAAGATGTAATACCTCATCCGGCACCTGAAACTAATAGTAGGAAAAGCATAACACATCACTGAAGCTGGTGGAGTTATGGAGCAGATGGCAGTGAAGTCCAATAGGCTCCAAACTAGACAATCATTACTTTCAGATATAGGCACATGACCTAAACGGTCTGATGCTCCCATTTTTCAAAATTTACCGATTTTTATCAAACACCGACCATCCCAAACACACAGATCGCTGAGCAGGGAGAGAAAAAAGAGAAAAGTAACCAGTATGCCAAGCGAAATATTTCAGATTATGCTTTGAGTAAAGAACAACTTGGGATTTTAGAAGGGTTTAACCTTTATACCCGCTCTCCATTCGCGGCTGAGTGAGTTCACTACTAATATTAAGTGTTTAGGAAGGAACATCACGCTGAAACACCTATTTGGAAACAGTGAATCAAAGGTCATGGTATGTCACAAGAAACTGAGTACTTTAATACCTCTACCCCATCCGGCGGTGGAAACTTTTGTACATCTATGTGAAAATGAGCTAGCCGTCCTCATACAAGATTATAGTAGCAAACATTTTCATAACTTGAGTATTGACGAAAACAAGGCTATACAAGAAATGATAGAGACATTTCGTTGTAATTAAACTAGGTGATAAGGAGGGGTATGGTGATTATGAATTCTGATAAATATTGTATTAAAATGTAAGAAATGTTAAATGACAGAAAAATTTATAAGAAGATTTCGAGATTGGATGTTGACAGAATTATTTACAAGGTATGGGGCACTCTTTCAGATATGCTATTGACTAGTTGTATAACAACGGAAGTCTATGATTAATTTGAAACTACTCATCCCCAGATACCCCTGTTAAGTGGTCTACTGAAAATGCACAGTAACATAGTAGATCCATCGATGCATCCCATAGTATCAGGGAGAGGATGGATCACAGAACCTCTGTCAATTTTTCTAGAAGATTAATTAAAAAAATTACTACCACAAGCAACTCAGTATTGAAAGACATTGCTCACTTCCCAGAGAAACTATTTCAGTCAATGAGCATTTGAGAGAGTTTTTCAGGCCTGTTGATGGTTACTATGGATATACGTAGTCTGTTTACAGTGATACCTGATGATTACGGCATAGAAGCCATAAGGAGGTTTGCATGCCTGGAGTAAGTAGATTTGGTTTTGGACAATAATATTTTCCCTTATGGCAATAGCTATTATCAGCAAAATGGGGAGTAGCCATGGGCACTCCCTGTGCCAATAGTTACTCTAATTTTGTGCTGGCCCAAAGGGAATTAGATTATGTTTTGAATTCTTCTAACCCCTGAAATAAGAATTTAATCTTCTATGGATGGTTTGTAGATTATATTTTCCTTATGTGGGAGGGGAGTGACAAACTTCTCCCAAAATTTGTTAGATACTTAATCAATACCACCACATTTTTGGAGTTTGAAGTGCACACCTCCAAAACAGGAATAGAGTTTCTTGATGTGAAGTTAAATCTGGGTCCAGTAAGAAGTATTGATACCAGCCTCCACAGAAAAACAATGTGGAGGAATTCCCTATTACACAAAACAAGTATGCACCCAAGGCATGTTTTTTCAAATTTTGTGGACAATCAGATTCACTGAATTTTAAAGGTATGCACTAATGATGAGTTTTTTAAACAGGAACATAAGAAACTGATTGATAATTTCATGGATAGAGGATACAATTATGTAGACACCCAAACAGACTCCAATATGATCAAGGAGATAAGAAACGAAAAGGGGCATCCATATTATTCTAGAGATGAATCAAAAGATAAGAAACAACAAAAGTTTGATGATAAACAGCATCAGTGTGCTTTGACTTTTAGTATGGATATCCCACAGGTATGTGACATCATCAGGAAATATTGGCCTGTTCTCATGGTAGATGATAATCTAAAATGCATTGTAGGGGATGCTCCAAGATTTATTTTTAAAAATAAGAAGAGTCTAAAAAGAGCTTTGTGCTTTAAAGATGGATTTTCACAAACTAAAAATGATATGAGAAAAGGCACATAAGAATGCGGTAGATGCAAGGTGTGCCCATTCATAAATATCAGCAATCAGTTTTGCCATCCAGTTACAAAAAGGTTATTTTATTATGGAGGCTATGTAGACTGTAATAGCAATGACATAGTTGATGTAGCAACTTGCCAATGTTGTTCTGCTTTTTATGTTGTAAAGATGAATAGGCTATTCAAGGAAAGGATTCTTTGTTACATACATGATATGAAGAATCTTGTTAAAACCAATGCTTTATCGAGTCATGTTACAACCTCTCCTGGACATATTTTTAGCTTTATGGCACTAGAATGGATACAGGAAAATAAGAGAGGTGGTGATATACAGTATATAACAGAGACCATAGAAGGTAAGTGGATTATAGATGTAAGAGCTGAACACCCTCTGGTACTAAATGGAATAGTTCCACTAAAACCTATTCTGAAAGAGGCTATGTCCTTTTAGACTTTTTTGATTGGTTAAGAAAGAAGGTTAGTCCCAACTCTCTTGGTGATAGGATGAATTTTGAAGAGAACTCATTTGATAGAAGAGGGGGGACTTGGCTGGAATGCCAATGGATGAATGGCTGCCACTATCTTAAGCAAGAGGAAATGGATATTGCATTTAAGGATATGAAGAAATCTATGGCTGAAAGTGATTATCCTATTGTTTGTTAAGAAGAATTTGTTTGCTTCAGGATTTTGCTTTTACAGCACTTGTTTTAAAGGCTATTAAAAGGATTTTATTTGTCCGTGCTTGTGGTGATGCACCCAACTTATTCCTTACATTGTCTGGCTTGCTTGTGAACTAACTTAAGTGGCACACAGGTTTGTTTCTTTTTACAAAACCATTGTGGTGTCTCTATTTCTGGCCAGGCAACATTGGTTCTCCCTTCTTATGGTACTGGCCAATCCAATGGCAATCACCACATACTTCTTCACAGCCTTAATCTACTCACACAAAAATGTGTGAACCCCAATCTCTATAATTTTTAGCTAACTGTCTAGATGACTCACTTCTAACACCTTTTATGTACTTTTTTCAAGACATTGTGCAGCAGGGATTAAAGGAAGCAAGTAAACCTGCTGCTATATACACCCTGGTGTGTTTTTAAACCTAGTGCATCTGTTGTTGTGTGTCTTTATGATAATTTGACAACATAATCCCCTCCCCTCAGCATTATTGGATGTTGACAATAAGCACATAAGTTTCATTTTGCAAACACACTCCCCTTAAGTATATCCAAGTCTAAGAGATCTTTGGCAAAACTGCTCAATATTGAGTGTACTGATATAGCTTGCACTGATTTTAGTGGTAAATTAGTGAACTTTTACTATAATAAGTTTACTGGTTTCTTTTGGTGGCAGAAGAAGGTTTGTAGGCTAGTTGATTTGTATTCTTCTTTAAATATTCAGAAGCCAGTCCACCTAAACATTATCGTAAACAAAACTCCAAGCAGTGATAGTTATGATAGCCCCTAGAGCCATTCCCATTGAAATCATGGGCCAGCATTTTCCCAAACACTTGTAAGCATCCTTTTTGAGATGGTTATCTTGAGACAATGTAAGAATTGTCTCATGCTCTCTGATGATCATCTATTATTAAAAAGCATAACACAGTGTGTGAGAGATATACATATATAATGTCCTTGGAGGCAAAAAAATCACACATAATAAACTTACACACCAGAATTGTCAGCAGTACATCTGACACAACATTCACCAAGGCCATCATAATACATGCATTTATTTATTTATTTATTTTACATTTGTTGACCGGGCTAGTCTAACTGGATATACGTCCATTTTCAGTAGAGGCCCGGGGAGAAAAGCTCCAAGCATAGGCATTGACATATCATGTATTACATGCAAATAGCAAACAGAATTTGTTTGTTTCTGTCTTTCAGCTTTTCCCGGTTAGGGGTCGCCACAGCGGAACTCAGGTCCGCTAATGACTGGCAGTTGATTTTTACGTACCGGCTTGCCAGGCCTGATGCACAACCTTCAACGAAGGTACACCCATTCATGCATGTCTCCACACAGAAGACGCTCTAGCTGAGAATCGAACCAGACAGCGTCTTACTGTGAGGTGACAACGCTACCGCAGTACCACCACCGCGGGTTGCAAATAACAAACAGAATTTAAAGTTAATTTTTTTTTTTTTTTTACATGCATATAATCCATCATGTGCTGAAGTACTAAAGATTAACTTGCATAAAACCCAAAGACCTCCAAAACGCAGCATAGACACAAGCACACTCGCATAGCAGAAGGAGTACCAAAGTCATGGATGTGAGCCCGTAAGTCATGCATCAAAACATTCTTCATATAGCTGACTCCATTGTAAGACATACAGATGTACATCTTATAGGTTCATAGGCTCATACTAGGCTATCTGCCCTAGGGCATTTATAAGCCTAGCCAGAGTTGTGTGGCTTTTACTACCCCTTAGGTTGAAGAATACTATACCCATTAGTGTGCCGTGCCTCTGTCCAGCAGTGATACAGAGATGATCCCCGGGGTAATCCTATGAATCTCCCATCCACTGGTCAAGGTTCCTCTTGAACAGAGCCAGCAAGGTGCTCTGTCTCACATGGACCGGAATTCTGTTCCACAGCATAGGGAGTCTCTGGGTGATGAATCTGTCCCTCCAGCACGTCCTATTTATATCCGTGTTGAGGTTTAAGTCTCTTGCTCTTGTGGCTCTGGTGGATTTGGATTTTTTGAGGTGGAGCATGTCCATTAATTCCGGGTTGGACATGGCCTTGTATGTCAGGCACAGGTCACCTCTGAGCAGACGGTATGCGACTGAATAGAGCTGGAGTTTCTTCAGTCGGGCAGCATATGGCATATTTTTGAGCCTCTTTATCCTTTTGGTGAGGAACTTTTGGGGTCTTTCCAATTGCTGCAGGTGTCGGGTAAGATACATTCCAAATGGGGCATTGTACTCAATCATTGGTCTGATAAGTGAAGAGTACAGGGGAACAATGACCTCCCTTGATCTGGATGTGAATCCCTTCATAATCAGGTGGGCAATGTAGAAGGTCCTCCTAACCACTTTGGCAATGTGAGTGTCAAAAGAAAGGTTACTGTCAACTTGGGTCCCCAGGTCCCTGATAACCTCTTCTGTGCTTAATGGATTGCCACCTATGTGGTAACTTGGGGTTACCTTGTCTTTACCAAAGGGTATGACTATACATTTTTTGGCGTTTAGCTTAAGGCCATGTCTCTGGCACCAGTTATCCGTTTCTATGAGACCTCTCTGAAGGATATCTGTGCCTGATGGATTTTCAACTATGGTGCCCAGTTTGCAGCCATCTGCAAACTTTGTCAGCCACAATCCTCCTATGTTTGCCTGCACTTCTGAAAAGTAGATGCCGAACAAGAGGGTGCCCAGGACTGAGCCCTGTGGGACACCGCTTGTGACCGGCTTGGAGTCTGACATGGCACCAGCAACTCTAACCCTGTGGGTTCTGTCCTTGAGCCAGTTTGCAACCCATCTTGTGACATATGGGTTTACATTTAAGCTTGTGAGCTTTTCTATGATACCCGTGTGGGGTATTGTGTCGAAAGGTTTTGCAAGGTCAAGGTAGGCTGTGTGAACTGCCTTACCCTCATCAATGGCCTTGGTGACTGTTTCAAAAAAGTCGACCAAGTTCAAGAGGCATGATCTGCCCTTGACAAAGCCGAATTGGGTAGGATCCAATGTCTGTAGGTCCCCTATGTCTTTATTTATGAGTTCCATTATGATCCTCTCCATAGCTTTGCAGACCAGGCTTGTTAAGCTTATGGGGCGGTAATTACCAGGGTCTGTAGAAACACCGCCTTTGTGGAGTGGGACCACAGTTGCCGTACGCCACTCTTTGGGTACGTATCCTGTGGTAAAGCTAAGATTAAACAGCAGCCTTATGTGTGGATTTAGTTCCTCATTGAGTTCGTGTAGCACACAGCTGGGGACACCATCCAGTCCCATTGATGCTGTGTTTTTAGCTTTTGAGAGAGCAGCTCTCACCTGGGCATTTGAGATGATTGGGAGGCTACACTCTGCTGGGATAGATATTTCTCCTTTTGGGGGGGAGGGAGGGGAGAAATTTTCACTGAACCTGTCTGCCAGTATGTTTGCAATGTCTGTGGGTTCAGTGATTTTTGTATCATTTTGGACTAATTCTGAGCATATCTGGGAGTTTCCACCCAGATTTCTAACATAGCTAAAGAAGGCCTTATGATTGTCTTTTGAGTCCTTGGCGATTTTTCTCTCAAAGTTGGCCTTGGATGATTTTATGAGTGATCGTAGTTTTCTACTAGTATTGATCAGAGATGTCTTCCCTTTTAGGGATTTTGCTCTATCTTGTAGTAGCTTTCTCCTCTTGTTGTAAAGTTTGTTTATGGCTGGGGTCCACCAGATCGGGCTTGCCTTTGGTGGAAAGGGTCTTGATTTTATTTGGGATTGCTTGATCCATGCAATCCTGGAGGTGCTCATAGAAAGCATTTGTAAGGGATTCAGCAGCGTGGGTTGTGGTTTCCAATGGCTCAGGACCTTGAAGGATACCACACCAGTCTTAAGAAGTGTGAAGTTGGCTTTTGAGAAGTTCTTCACTGTGGTCTTTTTTGTTGGGGGTGGGGGCGGGATGTGGATCTCCAGTGAGATTAGTTTATGGTCTGATCTCACCAATGAGGGATATACTTCCGGTGTGGAGCAATTTGTCCCCATGTTTGTGATGATCGGGTCTAGTATATTTTCACCTCTTGTGGGAATGGTGACAAGTTGTTCCATAGCATTTGAGTTTATGAACTCCAGGAACCTTTGGTCTAGGGTATTTGGGCTTGAGTAATGTTCCCAGTCTATGTTTGGGTAGTTGAAGTCACCCAATATGATGGTGTTTGGAGAGACATTTATACTCTCCAGTGTCTTCAGGAAGGCTGTGTGGGGTTCCTGAGTTTGAGAGGGTGGCCTGTAACATGCTACAAACTGTAGAGCAGTTTTGCCTATGGTTAATTGCACCTGAATGGTCTCTGATGCTTCGTGAGTTGCCACCAGCCTGGAGGTGTGGGTATCCTTGATGAATATGGATACACCCCCTCCTTTTGTGGTACGGTCCGGGTTTTGGGGCAAGAACGCATGATATGAGGTAAAACCTGATAGTGCTGGGGTGCTCTCAGGAGCCTTGAACCAGGTTTCAGTCACAGCACAGACATCAATGTTCTCCATACTGAGGAGGGCTTCGAGGGCGTGCATCTTGTGATTTAGACTTCTGGCATTGAGCAGCATTACCCTTATTTTTTTTCCATTATTGTTTTCTAGGGCGGTGGGTTTAGAATTTGAGCCTTGTCTAAAAAAGGCACTATGGGGGTGGCAAGAGCCTTTGCCAATATCCGGAAACCCAGTGGTGACAGGTGCAAGCCATCCCTTGCGAAGCAGCGTGGCTTGTCAAGCATGTCATTCCAGGCAGACAGACATTGTATCCCCTTAGAATGACACCAGAAATTAAGCCAATTATTAAAACTGATCATTTTGTCTCTGTATTGTGGCATCATTCTTGGTGAAGGTAGGATACTGCTCAGGGTCAGGGTCATACCAGCCTGGGCTACATAATCTGAGAGCTCCTTTATGTCTCTTTTCATGTAGTCCAGGGAGGTACGTCTCAGGTCATTCACACCGGCATGAACAATGACTGAGTCATACTTGTACTTGCTGTGGAGTGACCTGAGTGCTTGTGTTATGTGGCGGATTCTAGCGCCCGACAGGCAGCTTACTGTGACCCTCTCCTTGTTCAGTCTGGTGAGTGGGACGTCAGTGTGTCTGACTATGGAGTCACCTATGACAAGTGTGTCTGGCATTGTGTTTGGCCTTAAGGGCTGTGACTGATTTGCACACTGACTTTGTGATCTATGTGCTGCTTGTGTTATGTCATGAGGTGGTAGTTGTTTGGGTGTCTGCTTTGGAGGCCTCTGCTGTTTTGGTAGATTTTTGATCAGTGCCTCCGAGTATGTCTTTGTGTGTTTCTGTGTTTGATTTGTAGTTGTGATAGTTCTTGTGATAGATCTTATCAGGCTGAGCAGGGAAAGAGTGGTGTTAGTTGCTTGTATAGTTCCAGGATCTGTCAGATCACACTTATTCAAGTTCTTAAAGAAAAAGTACTAGTATGAATCTGTCATAGTTTATGTTGGTGTCAGTGACTTGAGATGTGCCTCCCTGGACCACATAAAAAGAGATATAACAGATCTCTCAGACTATGTGTCCCAGGCAGACATGAGCTTAGCATTGAGCAACATTCTACCTTTTCCAAAGATGATGCTGTAATATGAGCAAAAGATAACTGATTTAAAAAAATGGTATAGCTTTTGGTATCATTCAAAGGGAGTCCAATATTTGTTATCTTGGAAAGATATAATTGAGAGACCATGATGCTTCAAGAGGGGCAGCCTATATCTGTCTCTATATTAGTAAGCAGAAGGAATTTTCTAGTTGGTGCCTAGTCAACAACCAGGAGCTTATCAAGGATTTTGTACTATTGGTGCTCAGATATTTGTTTAAGTTATTTTCCTTTGGCTTCTCTAATTTGTCTGTAAAGGTTCATCTTGTGGCCATTTCAGCATGTCTACCCATGGATCCTTCTCTTTCTTCTCTGCTGGTGATAAAAGATATTCTAAAAAGAGTTTTACACCTGAGACCTCCTCAAAAACAGGTTTTCCTCCTTATGATCTCAACTTTGTGCTGAAGAAGTTGACTATGTCACCTTTTGAACCTGATAATTAAGCTGATTTAAGGTTCTTGACTTAGAAAACTGTGCACATCATTGCTCTGACATCTGCAAGAGGAGTATCTGAGTTGTAAGCTTTCATGGTTTGTGAACCCTACCTCATATGCCACAGATATAGGATCACATTAAGAACAAAGCAATAGTTTATGCCCATAGTGGTGTCAGAGTCAACTTTGAATCAAGCCATCAATCTCCCAGTTTTCCATCTGGAACCTAAAAAAATAGGGATAAAAATTCTGCATACTCTAAATGTGTATAGCAGATCACGTAATAACGTGGCAGAACTAAGTCCTTTAGAAGAGCTGATCAGCTGTTTATTTTTTATCAAGGGACAGAAAATGGGCATACTGTAACTAAAATCTAAACAGACAGTTTCCAAGTTGTTGAGCTGAGCTACTGTTTTTTTTTTTTTGTTTCTTTGTTTTTATTTTCACCATGGCAAACCATTCCAGGAAGTACTGAGACAAATTCCACTAGAGACTTATCTTCTTTGATGGCATACTTAGTTGGAGCAGACACTCGAAGCATTTTACAGGTAGCTACATGGTTATCTATCCTTACTTTTACAGAGCTTTACAAACTGGATTCATTTTCAAGCTCCACTGTGAGTTTTGATGTAACCATTCTCCAGGTTTTCTGTGATCCATTGAGTTCTTCCTGCAAGGTTGGATAGGCTTTGGTAACCAACCCATTCTCCAGGTTTTCTGTGATCCATTGTGTTCCTCCAAGGTTGGATAGGCTTTGGTAACCAACCCATTCTCCAGGTTTTCTGTGATCCATTGAGTTCTTCCTCCAAGGTTGGATAGGCTTTGGTAACCAACCCATATAGCCTAAAGCCTACTGCAGCAGTGGGAATGATGAGCTTAGTAAAGTTGTACAAGTTGCACATACCAGTAACAGTAGATGTTTTCATTCCTCAATACTGCAGTAGCCACACCTATCCTCTGTTCCCCTAATTGTGGGTATAATCGTAGTTGGGATATAAAGTGTTGGTTTTTTTGTGTTTATACTTTGTTTGTTTCTCTGTTATTAGTGTTTTTTTTTTTGGCTCAAGACTGTTAGGCTCTTCTCTCTCTCTCTGTATAAGTAAGAAAGTCTTGAAGGCATATTCATTCTGACTGCTGATTTCCTTCCTTGGAGCTAACCAGTCAGCAGTCAGAGTGAAGGGGGGAGCCTGAGCGTTGCGAATCTGGCTGATTGTTGTTTCCTGGGCAGAGAAACAAGTCATATAGCCTAAAGGCTACTGCAACAGTGAGGAATTTGAACATCTACTGTTACTGGTAAGTACAACTTCTACAACTGTACTTTTTTAAATGTGCTTTAAACTAAAACATCTAAATCAGATTTTTGATTACATTTTTACAGTTTTTTACTGTACTCAGACTATTTAATTCTGGTATGGAACACAGCATAATTATGATATACTATATCTTTATACAATAGTCCATGATTGTGGGTGGGTATATCAGCATTTAGCCACTGTTGGTGTGGTTTGATCAGAGGATGAAACTTGACTGACTAAATAAAGCCAGCCATAGGTAGATCCTGAAGGTATTATGCAGTTACCTTTTTTAAGACATGCATCACTTACTTTTCTTGAATAATGTATTTGCATAAGGGTACTGGAGTCTTCTGCCTAGCTGTCTTCCCTATAGTGACGTACTGTGCATGTGTATTGGATGTATGTCTACATACTTGCACAGTACATCAATGGAGAAGAAGTAAGGGACAAAACAAAATCACCTTTCAGAAACATAAATAGAGTTTTATGAGGGACAGCACAAACATATAGGCAAAATTTGATAGATTTCAGTTGGTTTGGTTTGGCAAAATATACATGATTTTTTTTAATTTGATCTGTCTGTCAGAATATGCCAGTAGAAAGTCTGGCCACTCAATGATACTTCAGCAGACGGTCTTTTTTCTATTGGCATATGTCAAATTTACAATGGGCAATTGGTTGGGCTGTCCAATCAGTGTGATTGTTTTTGAATAGCAATGAGCATTTATTGTATAATTCTTGTTCTCTGTGGTCTGCCTTTGAGATAATATAGCGGAGGATGAGACAAAGCAGCTTATACAAATAAAGCTGCAGGCATGCAGAAAATCCCAGTGTAGTCAGTGCTGTAAGCAAGAATGAGTTAAAAACTTTAACAAAAATAACACAATATGAAGCATTATGATAAGAGGACTATAATGATAAATTCTGCTGACACGGATTACGCTCATAGCCCCATAGTCGTGTATAAAATTAGTAGTAGAAACCTTCAGAGAAATAAAGGACTTATTCGTGTCCTATTTCTTTCTTACCATATTATTATTGTAGGATCAATTATACATTAAACAGAAAAAACAGTATCACATATATATTACACGTGAAGCATATACTATTTTTATAAAAATAATATTTACTGCCCCTACTTGCAAAAGTCTTTGTTTCCCTTTTAGGTTTAATATGATGAAATATTTTTTTAAACGTATATAAGTAGAATTTCATACACTTAAATAGTCTTCCTCAGGATCACAGACAGAGATTGCTATCCTAAACGTATAACTCTTTCTTGTGTGCAAAAGATTTTGATCAGGAAGCAGTCCATACATTTCCTTCCTTGCTCCCAGGATATTCAACAAGATAAAAACAGTCTTCAGAAGTGAATGCTCACTCTCATGAAAGAAAAAAAAAACTTTGTGAAAAAAGCTTTTATCTAGCTTACAGGTTCTTTTGATTTATATTCCATATATTGAAAGATAGAAACTTACAGTTTTATCTGGAAAGAATAAATAATAAACAAGGACTGCAACAATCAAAAACAAATCTATTGTCAATCATTATAATTTCCATCCAAGTTTCATTCTCACAAAATGAAGTATTCCCAGCTTCCTTTTCATTATGTAAAGCAAACTGTATATGTTCTTTAAACATTTTTGTTAAATCTCCTGTCATATACAAATAAACCTCTCTCTGACATGCACATATTTACAACATTGAAATAAATATAACTCCACTAACATGCTGTGCTTAATATAATTTGCAAACATGCTTTGTTGCCTCAACAGGCATTGGACCTTCATCTGAACTTTCACCAACTGGTGCAATAAAGATGAAAAAGAAGCATTTACATTGTTGGACAGAATGTGTAGTCCTGTGACATCTTCAGTAAAAAAAAATAACGCGGTGAAGAAAACTAAATGCATGTATCTTCCCTGGACTGAATAATAGATTTTCTCTGAAATGTGTAGGGCAGGATTGCATGGCGTCAGACTATGTTTACTTTTCAGGCATGATGCAGCTTTATATTCATTAACAAACAACAAAAGACAAAGCAGTGGAAGCAGACCAGCCACTTAAAAACATGCTTGCATCCTGAAAAAGGCTTACAAAGTGGGAAGACATCCCCTAGTGATGGCTAAGGAGAACAATATCAAAATCTCAGAGATATCATGTATATGCATGTCAAACTAACTCAGCATATTCACATGCAGACAGAGGAGGCAATATAAGAAAGGAGGTGATCAGATGGAAAGGGCTTGCAACACTTTTAAAATCTATTTTTATCCAGATTAATGGATGGAAATGGGAGTATAAAAAAGAGAACAAATGTGAAGGCAAGCAGAGGAAAAGAAATAATGGAAATTACTAAGGAATGAACAGGATGGTGGAGCATAACTCTCAACTGCTCACATTGCAGCTATGCAGAAATCAAAATATAAACAAGGAAAGAGGCTCAAGGAAGGGTTACAATTCACATTTTAATTTATTATAAATGTTCAAAATAATTGCCAAATGTACAAGTTATAGACAAAAAACACTGAAAACAGAAAAAGGGCATCAATCTACTATCTTGTCAGATGAAATGTATGTAGAGGAGTGAAACATTTCAAAATAACAAGGTGAAGCAGGAAAGGGAGTAAGGAAAGGAAAAGTAATGGATAGAGGGTCAGAGTAGTCATCAGCTTGTACACACACACAGCAGAAGACAGACAAGACTGGCAAGGGAAGTGCTGATGCAATGAGGGAGAAGCATAGTGGATTATGAGGCATTAGAGAGACAAGACAATGGTGATAGCTAGGATTGACTAATGAACAAACATGGACAACAACATGAAAGAGGTGGGAAATACTAGTGCTGGAGGTTAGGGCATAGATGTCCAGTGTACCACACTGTCCATGTGTCACCCAGTGGGACCTACTCAGTCCTATCACTGTTGGATTTCGTCTCTGACACAGTGGCCAGAAGCAAGCAGGGACATGAGGTTCTTCAAAGAGCCAGACTAATTTCACTTCCTTGGTTTGCTTTTGTAACTCCTGTAGTCTTGAAAAGTTGGTGAAACATTTACCCTGGTCTTTTGCAGCTTCAAATACCAGTTTAATTTACTTGAGCAGTTTTACTCCATGGAAGGCTTTCACTGATTTCTACTATTCTTTAATGGCCACTTTATTTATAAATCACTTCTGAAGTCAGTTCTTGTTGTTGTTCTGAAATGTGTTCCATAAGTGTTTAACTTTGCAAAGAGAAAAATGTGTTACATATTTATTTTTTATTTATTTGACATTTTTAGGTAAATTAGATTATTTATGGGCATATATATTCAACATAAACACTCATACCTGGTACAGTATTGAAACTGGAAGAGAAAAAAATGATATTGAAATATAGGTATCTGTATGGACTACTGGTATTGCTGTAACAAGATGAATATTTTAATATAAGTTTATGTAAAAGCAATAATATCCCCCAATATAACATGCAGGGCCCTCCAGTATTTCCTTGTTCTCAACCATTTTTGTGATCATGTGATAAAGTGTTTTTATTTATTTGTTTATTTTTGGAGAATCACAGTTGAACTTTCTCATGTTGTATCTGTCTTTTTTCATGCATAATCCCAGAAGAACTTCCTCATGTGACACCTCTAAGGTGGAGGAATACATTTCGACAACATTTGAGATGACTAAAGGTTAGTGATTGTGGGACATATTTTTAAGGCAGAAGTGAAGTCATAATTTATGCTCTGACGTGCTGCTGAAGTTCTGTTTATACAAGAGGAATTATTAGATTATTAAACATAAGACTTCAATGGTACATCACAGACAGAATAAGAAACATGACAGTCCTATTACAACATATTTTTATTTTAGTAAAAAATGAAAAAACGTCCAGGGTAGAGTGCCTCTCTATATAGTTTTATTTTAACCACTCTAGCAATCAGTTTGATGTAAGTTCATATATGTTAGATATATTTGATAATAGTAATGAAAGTAATAATAATTTAAATGATTTTTATTTTATTTTTATTATATTTGTTTATTTATATTATTTTATTATACAATGACTCAGTTTATACTTTAGTGTATAATTTACTGAAGAACCTAGATGTCAATATGAAGTATAATTGAAGATGTTTTGCATATAATTCTTTAATTATATTTATCTGTCTAATGGTATTTTGTAATGAATTCTACTATTTCATTTTTTTACATGTAATTAAGTTTTTGTTTTCTCTAGAGACTATTCTTCTTAACTTTAAATGTATTCATTTTGTAGTTTAATTTGCTATATAGGTTCATAGGCTGGTACTAGGCTATCAGCCCTAGGGCATATGCAAGCCTAGCCATAACAATTCCCTGGATATTGCTTCCCACAATATTTACTTCTCTGGACCCCTGTCTAGTAGGGTGACTGACATGATCCCCGGGGTGAATTACCTATCTCCCATCCAATCATCAAGGTTCCTTTTCAAGGGGGCCAATGAGGCGCTCTGCTTGACATGTATGGGCAGTCTATTCCAGAGTATGGGCAGTCTCTGGGTCAGGAACCTATCCCTCCAGCATGTTTTGTTCATTGTGATGACAAGGTTTAGATCCCTGGAGCATGTGGCTCTGAGGGATTGGGATTTCTTTAAGTGGAGCATGTCCAACAGCTCAGGGTTTGACATGGCCTTGTATGTTAAGCAGAGAGTAGACAATATGCCACAGAGTATAGCTGGAGTTTTTTTAGACGGTCAGCATATGGCATCTGCTTTAGGCCTGTGATTCTTTTAGTGAGGTATTTCTGTGGCCTTTTCACCTGTTGCAGATGTCTTGTGAGGTACATACCAAACGGGGTATTACACTCTATAATGGGTCTAATGAGGGATGAGTACAGTGGGACAATGACCTCCTTTTTTCTGGATGAAAAGCACTTAGTGATGAGGTGTGCCACATAGAAGGATTTCCTGACTGTTGTGGCACTGTGGTTATTGAAATTGAGACCACTGTCCACCTGTGTCCCTAAGTCTCTCATCACACTTTCAATGTTTAGTATCCTGCCACCTATGTGGTAATTCATGGGTACATGTTTTTTTCCAAAGGGGATAACTATACATTTCTTGGCATTAAGCTTGAGCCCATGGCTCTGGCACCAGGCATCTGTTTCTGTAAGGCCCTTTTGTAGAATATCCACATCATTTGGGGATTCAATAATGGCTCCCAGTTTGCAGTCATCTGTGAACTTTGTTAGCCAGAGTCCCTTAGTGTCGGCCTGTACTTCAGAGAAGTAGATGCCAAACAAGAGTGGTCCCAGGACTGAACCCTGAGGTACTCCACTTGTCACTTGTCTGGAGCTGGATTTGGAGTTGGCTACTTTTACAGTCTGGGTTCTGTCAGTAAGCCAGTTGGCAACCCATCGAGTGAAGTAGGGATTTATGCCCAGCTTAGTAAGTTTATCTATTATTCCAGAGTGGGGGATGGTGTTGAAGGCCTTGGCAAGGTCCAGATAGGCTGTGTGAACTGCCTTACCCTTGTCCACAGCTCTGGAGACTGATTCAAAGAAGTCAATCAGATTCAGAAGACAAGATCGGCCCTTCACAAACCCAAACTGGGTGGGGTCCAGTGTTTGAAGGTTGCCAATGTCTTTGTTTATAAGTTCCATGATAATGCATTCCATGCCTTTGCAGATCAGGCTTGTCAGACTGATGGGACAGTAGTTCCCGGGATCCAAGGCAGATCCCCCCTTGTGGAGTGGGATAACTGTAGCTGTGCACCACTCAGTGGGAACAAAGCCTGAGGTGAGGCTATGATTAAACATGGCACTTAGGTGAGGGGCCAGTTCATTTTGTAGTTCATGTAGTACACAGCCTGGCATGTCATCTGGTCCCATTCGTAGCTTTGGAGAGTGCGGTTTCTACCTATGTGGCTGTGATTACCGGAATTTGGCAATCTTTTGGTATTGAGATTGGCCATTTAGGGGGTAAGAGGGGGGTGAAGTTGGCACTAAATTGAACTGCCAGGATATTGGCAATATCCTTGGTATCAGTATATTTAATGCCATTCTGTTGTAGTTCAGAGCAGATCTGAGCATTGCCATTTAGATTCTTGACATAATTATAGAATGCCTTGTGATTGTCCTTGGAATCTTTGGCAATTTTATTTTCGTAATTAACTTTTGAAGATTTTATGAGGAATCTCAGCTTCTTACTGAGGCTGGTGAGGGAGTTTTTTTGGATCCTGGGATTTTCCTCTTATCTGCAACAGTTTCTTCCTTCTGTTGTATAGTTTGTTTATAGCAGGGGACCACCAGATTGGCATCCTTTTTTTGGAGAAGAGCATCTTGGTTCTATTTGGAATGGCACGATTCATGCACGAGTGGATGTGCTCGTACAGTGCCTTAGTGTAGGATTCTGCAGTCGAACTTTCAGATCCCGTCTGCATGGGTGTTGTGAAGTTTGTCACTTCTGACTTCAGTAGCATGAAGTTGGCTTTGGAGAAGTTTTTCAAGGAGGTTTCCTTGCTGGGGGTTGGGGGTGAGATGTGGATGTCAAGGGTGATTTGCTTATGGTCAGACCTGACCAATGAGAGGGTGACCACTGGTGTGGAGCATCTATCTCCCATGTTGGTAATGACCAGGTCTAGGATATTAGAGCCCCTGGTGGGACAATGGATTAGTTGATCCAGGGTGTTGGAATTTATGAATTTCAAGAACCTTTGGGAAAATTAGTTGGTACCTGAGTAGTTTTCCCAGTTAATGGAAGGGTAGTTGAAATCACCCAGTATTAGGGTGTTTGATTGTATTTTAATATTTTCCAATATGTTTAGAAAGGTGTAGTGAGAATCTTGGGGCATGGTGGGGGATCTGTAGCAAGCTACAATTTGGATTGCAGTCTTACCTAGTGTTAGTTGCTCCTGGAGAATTTCAGATGCATTATGTTGGGCAACTAGCCTGGAGGTGTGAATATCCTTGGTGAATATAGACACTTTTCCACCTTTAGTGTTTTGATCTTGGTTTTGTGGTTGAAAAGTGTGGTAAGAGTTGTAGCCTGGTATTTCAGGGGTGCTCTCTGGAGCCTTGAACCAGGTCTCAGTTACTGCACAGATATCGATGTTCTCCATTTTTAGGAGTGCCTCGAGAGACTACTAGGTTTAACAGGCAAAATCTCTCTTTCACAAAACCAAACTGAGTAGGGTCAGGTGTTTGGAAATTACCTATATCTTTGTTGATAAGGTCCATGATGATTCGTTGCATGGCCTTGCAGACAAGGCTAGACAGGTTAATAGGTCTATAGTTCCTGGGGTCAGAGGAAGTGCCACTTTTGTGCAAGAGAATAACAATGGCCATTTTCCATTCAGCTGGGATGATCCATGCTTAAACTATGAATGAAAAGAGCACCCAATGGTGTTGCTAATTCTTGTGGAGCCCATGTAGGACACAACCTGGGATTTCAGCAGGTCCAATAGATGCTGTATCTTTGGACTTAGAGAGGGTGATTACAATCTCTTCTTTAGACATACAAGGTAGGGGACAGGTGGTCGGGATGTCATGGGGTACATGTGGTGGGGGCAGGGGAATGACATTTTCACAGAACCTGGCAGGCAACAGGGTAGCTATGTCCACAGGCTCAGTATATGTGGTATCATTATAAATCTGGCACAAATCTGGCCCTTTCATTTTAGGTTACGGATGTAACTAAAGAATACCTTATGGTTGTCTTTAGTTGAGGAAGCAAATCTGGATTCATAGTTTGCTTTGGAAGACTTCACAAGAAGACTTATTCACTTGTTTAAGCTGAGGAGGGAGTGTTTCCAGTTTAGCACTTGCTCCATCTTACTCTTAGACAGGAATTTCTTCCTCTTAAAGCCTGTTAATGGCAGTTATCCACCACGCAGGTTTGCTCTTCCTTGAGGAGTTTGTTTTGGTCCTGTCAGGTAGGGCTGAGTCAGTGGAGTTATACAGGTGTTTGTATAAAGCAATGGTGTGGAACACGGCATAGTTACCAGTTCTGTTTGAGGGAGGAGGTGCAGTAAAGCTATTTATACCATCCTGTAAGAGGTTTTTAGTTTAGTTGCCACTTGGGAGGGGGGTTCAGGTATGATATTTACTTCAAATGAGATTGATATATGGTCAGATCTCACCAGGGAAGACTTCACAGTGTGAGTGCTACAGTGGTCCTCCATATTGATATACATCAGATAAAGGATGTCTGCACCCCTTCCAGGGGTGTCAACCAGTTTGTCCAGGGCACTGGAGTTAACAAAGTCAAGGAACCTTTAGGCAAGTGAGTTTTATCATGAGTAATTTACCCAGTTAATGGAAGGGTAGTTAAAGTCACCCAAAACCATGGTGTTTGGATGTATCTTGATAGGCTCAAGTAGATCCAAATAGGCAGAGTAGGTGTCCTGATTCATGGAGAGGGTCCTGTGGCTGGCAATGACTTGAATAGGTGTCCTACCAACAGTTAATTGCACCTGAAGTATCTCCAGGGACTCATACTGTTTAACCAATCTGGAGGTGTATTTATCTTTAATGAATATTGATACACCACCTTCTTTAGTTTTCACTCCTTCAGTTTGTGATCTGAACGTCTGGAAGGAGGTGTAACACAATATGGCTGGGGTGCTCTCCACAGCCCTTAACCAGGTCTCTGTGACAGCACAAATGTCTGTGTCTTCCAAGGTGAAGACTGCTTCCAGTGAGTGCAGTTTTGTGTTAAGATTCCTATCATCTAGCAGCATAACCCTGAGGTTGTATTTAGATTTAGTTTTTATATTGGGAATTTTGTCCTTGAGACACTGCCTTAAAAATCCACTATAAGGGTGGTAAGAGCCTTAACCAGTAGCCGAAATACCAGGGTTGACAGATGAAGACCATCTCTGGCAAAGCGTTAAAGTCTGTAGATCATGTCATCCCAGGCTGACAGATACTGGATCCCCTTAGAATGACACAAGAAACTAAGCCAATTATTGAAGTCAATCATTTTCTGTTTGCATTGAGCCATCATCCTAGGTAAAGGTAAAATGCTGCTTAACACTAGGAACATACCTGCCTGAGACACATAGTCCCAGAGCACAGTCATGTCTCTCTTCATATAGTCTAGAGTGGTATGTCTCAAGTCATTCACACCAACATGGACTATGACTGTGTCATAACAGTACCTGTTCTTGAGAGACTTGAGTGCTTGTGTGATATGACATATCCTGGCACCTGACAGACAGCTATCTGTGACCATTTCCTTATCCAGCCTAGTGAGAAGGACATCTGTGTGTCTTTTGATGGAATCATCTATGACTAATATGTTTGGTTTGGTGGTTTGCCATAAGGGCTTGACAGGTGAGACACTGCTGCATGGGATATTATGTGTATTGTGTTCTGCAGAGGAAGTATTATGTGTAGCATGCCTGTGTTTGTGTTTGGGAGGTCTCTGATATTTAGGTATGTTTCTGGGAATGACCTCCGCATATGTAGGTATGTGCGATGTGGGTTTGGGTGGAGTAGAAGGTGAAGTGTGCATGCTAACAATGCACTCATGTCATATATACTAACTGGTGTTTGAGACAGCATGGATTCAAGGTTCTTGATATAGTTGTATCTCTCACATGTTGAGTTTGTGTGGAATAGAAGTAGTAGGCTGTCTGTGAACATGAGTTAGTTGTTACAACCCTTCAGGATGACGACGTCGACCAAGCTGTCTGGAGAGACTGTGAGAAATTGTACATCCATAGTGTTAGGCAAATTTATATGGTCAGGAAAAGAGGTCACAGTTAGGAATGTTTAGTGGATGAGAGGTGAGTTGGTACCCCTGAGGCTTGGCTTAGGGTTCCACCTGACACTAGAGAAAGACCACTAAAATCCTCTTGAGGATCACAAGCAAAGTGCTAAGGGAAAGGTTACCAAGCAAAATGTTTGTGTCTATAACCACCAATGGTAACCACCACTATACAGTAGTGCATGATTGTGCGCTACATGCAAACCAAACAAGCATAAATGGTGGGCTTAAATAAAACAAGAAATAGCCCTTTTAACTCAACTAGCCAATAAGGATGCTTTCTCTATGTTGTAGTCCACCCACCCTCAATTAGATGGGACTCAGAGAGCACTCTCCTCATGCAAGGATGCAGAAGGGCCTTCACCAACAAAGATGGTTTGAATTTGACACTCAGAAGTTACAAAACAGACCCAGAAACAGCAAACATGGAAATGGGCTATGCTACACCTGAACTAGTACAGTATACAGTAAAATGTGGCAAAAATACAGTTCAGACAATTCAGACAGTAGAATACAAATACAAATTCAAATTGCAATATAAGAGCAAAAACAGGCACTTATAGTTAGTTGGAAGAAAAGAATGTGTCAGATCATTCAGTATTTCAGTGAACAGTTGGTTTTAGTGCTCAAGTGATATCAAACAGTCTAGATTCAGCAAGTCAGAATATAGCCTACGCTATAAAATGCAGTAGTACTAGAAATTCAAAGTGCATAAAATCACAGTCACAGCAACAAAAAAAAAACAGTTTAAATAAAACAGCAATTCACCAGCAATTCCCATTTTATTAGGGTGTATGCCACACTCTCCCACCACAAGATTCTAGACCACAAACTTTCCTAATGTAAAACAATTGGTTTTAGAGCCAACAAAGTTCTGATGCAGTAGTAAAAGAAATTTAAAGCACATAAAACCACAGCCACAACAGCAAAAAACACTTTAAATAAAGCAGCAATTCACCAGTAATTCCCAGCTTAGAAGGGTGTAGGCCACACTCTCTCACCACAAGAGTCTAGACCACAAGCCTTCCTAATGTAAACCAACAGGTTTTAGAGCCCACATGCTTATGCTAGAACTAAGATAGTTCAGAAGACAGACACAATAGGCCTTCAACCAGCAATTCCCAGCTTAGAAGGGTGTAGGCCACACTCTCCTGCCACAAGAGTCTATACCACTACCCTCCCAATATAAAATAACTGGTTTGGAGCCCAAGTACTTAAACCAGAACTAAAACACTTTCAGAATAACAGACACTATGCGCTTTCAACCAGCAATTCCCAGCTTAGAAGGTTGTAGGCTATCCTGTCCTGCCACAAGATTTTTGATTAATCTTCTTAATGTAAAATAACTGGTAGCAGATGGAATTTCTTTAGCAAGTGCAGTCCAATAAATGCAGCACAGGAATGTTAAATATCACTGAAGCAGAGCAAATGCAAAAAAATATACTTATATCAGCTTTATATTTCCAGATGGTCTTGGAAGCACTCCAAATCTTGTAGCCAGGTGAACAGCCAGGTGCATCCTACCACTCTGAACTCTTTTTCAGACCTATCATCAAGTGCAGTGTCTCCTTTGTTATGTACAAATCTAAGTATTTTGCTCATCTAGAAACTCCTCAAAGATTTCTAAGCAAGAAAATTAAAGGCCTTAAATCATTCAACTATCCTAATAGATTAGCAGGAATCTCTTTAAATTCAGTAGCCTGCCAGCTAGTTTGAGGTAGCTTGTTTTGTGTTTTCAAGTAATGAATTACCTAATCCTATTTAACCTATTCCTTTGCAAACCTATGCACACCTAGAGTAGGGACCTACATTTGTGTCAACAAATAACCAAGACTCTCTGGAAGGACAGATTCCCAAATCAAGGCATTCTTAGACTGTGGTATATGATTCCACTACAGGTCAAACTAAGTACTATGTTGACTAACTTTTAGGCTAATTCTTATTGGCTGGATAGGTAAATACACATTTATACTAATGTTATGTATTGCCATGCATGATTTGGGAAGTGAGCACTATTAAGAGGTCTTTCCATCCTTTATCCCTTTTTTAAACACTTTTATTAAATCGTCACTTAAGACATAGACATACATATATTGACATAGAAGATAAAAAACACTGCTAACTTTTTTTATTTAAAAACATACTACATTACATGTTTTCTTTCTTGACAACAGCTTTAATTTAGTACTTTACATAAATTGCTCAATTCCTGCCTTCCCTTAAACCTCACTCCTCCTCCTGAACATTGTTTTGCAGATATTGGCAATTCTTTCTTTCTCCAGACCCATGTTGGTAAAAATCTGTATCCCTTGCCATCATTTTGGAGCATTTAAGTCTACTTTAAGGTGAATATGGCTAGGAAACTTATGGCCAGTGTAATCAATTGTCTAGTACTGTCCCTATGGCTGTCAAAGGTCATTCATAATGACCAGGTAATAAGCATATCTGAGATGAAGAAAACTAAGAGTCATGACAACATTGTGAATAGTGGCAGTTGTGAGACAGCTAAGCATTGTTATCCTTGCTCAGCCTGGTATGTTGTGAGTCATGTATGTGCAACTGTCAGGTTACCTTTGATATTGTCATGTATAGTGGCATGTTCTGACTGCCTTAGGAGTTCCTGGCAAATATCCGAGATCCAGACAACTCGCAGGACAGAGCAGTACAGCATGTACTGGATGTGGGCACAACACTTTCTGAGACAGCAAACATGTTTCAGCAGGAGTTTTGAGATAGGCTTCATTATCTGAACAGTTGAATAATGTTGTATAGTAAAACAATTGAAATGCATGTTAATTCTGTGTCACATTTTTTTTGTGGGGAGGGATTGAAGATTGCTACAGTTATAAGCTTAGGTTGGAGTTGTCAGTCACGTTCTTGTTGAAAGTAGAGTTAATGCACATATAAAATTTAAATGTATTTCCCTGTGTTACTGTTAATTGTGATGATGTTACCCTTACCTCTTGCTTAACTTCTTCCAGAACCATCAGGACCGCAGCACAGTATGTCTTCTGCAGATGGTATGCCAAATATTTTTATGTCAGTACTGCAGATCAATTTAAAGAAATATTATAGTGTGTGCTGTTGATTTCAGGCCTGTTGTGTGTATTGCTGTACTGTAATAGTGGCAGCACTGTTAGTTTGTTAGCATATATTGCACTATAGTAGTGCAGGTATTAATGTGTTTCTTGCTTTTTATCACAAGTGATCATGACACTGAGAGTGTGGGCCCTGTGCCACCTGATGTCAGTGTATCAACAGACTTTGATAATGATGGTGGCCAAACTGAGGCACAGTTGGGGGATGCAGTGGTTGAATATGACACAGAGGTTGACATACACCCATCCACTGCATTTCCATTGTACACAGCCAGTAGGCCTATGCCTATCCAGTCCACTGAGCTCACAGATATTGGACAGGTGGAGGGCAAGGACATTGATCAGGGAAGTGTGGCAACTGTTGAGTATGTAGCCAAAGTGTGGGTGAGGTGTCACACAGGAGGATTGATATGGGTGCTCGGAGGGGGCTTTCTGTCCTTCCTCCACTTGGTGCAGGTGTCACTTCCTACACCACTAAACTGAAGTTTAGGGCCATCATGGAGGCACAGGCATGTTCCCATAGGTGCTCCAGACAAATGCTCAGGGCTGTGGATGTGACACAGTCTGACATGTGTGACTGCCTTCACCGTGTTGCCAATTCACTGGATTGGATGAATGAAACAAGGGGTGTATGTGATGGACCGAGGGATTTCTGTTGTGGAACAAGCAGTGTCTGTGATGGAACTTCTGCTGGGTGGTGAATGGCATCCTTGTGGGTATAGGTCAGCCACATCATCTACTGTCAGCCAATGTGGATGTTCCTGATCATGATCCCACAGAGGCAGTACTTCTTCTGCTCCATCAGTGAGCTTGCTGTCCAGACTCAGACATGTCAGACCATGGGGCTGTGGTCCTGAGCATTCCCATGAAGGAAGCTCATCCAACAGACATTGGTCACATTCAGGTAGCAGCAATGAAGTTTACCATAGGTGTGGACATGCCAGTGAAACTCCTGGCAGAGCCAGTTCTCATGGTCAGGGAAGACAATGATGAACTGCCACCTCTACCATGCATGGCCAACACTTGTCGAACAGACCAAGACATAGAGCTAGCACAGAGCTTGGATTTTGTCATGCTGTGTTCATGCAGACACTCACACAACAATTTCACCTGGAGGACCCCTACAAATATACACACACAACAGTTAATCATTTGTCTCACTGTTGCTTTATCCCAATGTCTACCTTCTTCTCCTTCTTACTCACACACACTCATTGACCTTTTGTGAAAGCCTAGGCTTCCTGCCTCCCAACAAAACACAATGTTGATAACTGTGTCATACCCCTGTTTTTCTATATTTTGGATTCAATACAAAAGCTGTGTCTGATGCTTAGGGTGCATAACTAACTTAGTATATCTGCATTTGCGTTGTTGAACTGGTCATTGTACCTTTGACTTATATTGGCCTTGGCAAGTTATATAGTTGATAGCATCATAATTTCACAAGTTTATAGTGAATGCTTTTATAAGGGTTGTGAAGTCAGAAACTGCCATGTGTATCATTACTTTGTAATGTCTCTCTTTAATGATTTTCCAGTACAAATATATGATGCACCTCACAAGTTAGGGTGTCATATTCAGAACTTAAGATTGAATGACAGCACTGTAGTCATATCTCATCAGAACAGTAATACAGTCTAATGCTGTCTTTTGCATGTACCTCAACAGACACATGCAGCAACTGGAGACATAACAGGAGTTTCTCAGCGCAATAACACAGGGCCTACAAACCATGCCTCAATGTATGTGGATAGATTAAAAGTCATATCACTGTAGTATGTCTGATATAGGATGAGGTGATGTCTGCCTGGCCTCCAGGCCAGTGTCTGACCAGGCCCTGGTGGGATGACTGCATATCCAAAAATCTAATATAGCTGATGACATCAGGACTGTCTGTTGAGAATATGGTAATAACAATGTCCCACATGCTGCTGTAAAAGGTTCTCTGTAATGTCAGGCAAGAGCTCAAACCCCCTATCCCCCACACACACGCACACACTTGACTGCAGTAAGAATAGATCCCCTGCCTATCTAAGTATACAGATTATAGAACACACTATGAAATGCAAGGGTCATGACTTTTGCAAGACTGCAGCTGGACTTATAGTACATGATATCAACAGGCTATGTGTGAGACAAAATGTTGGCATAGGTTCATAGATTCATAGGTTCATACAAGACTACTACCATAGTCGCCTTAGGTTCATACATTCAAAGGAGGTTACTATGCTAATGGCCATAGTGTCTTTTCAAGCCTAGCCAAGTTGTACCATTGTTCCCTTATAGACCAAGATATGTAGTGTATAGTTGCAAATCCATGATCAGCACTGGTTGTCCCTGTCTAAGAGTGACATAGGTGAAACCCTCAGGGTAAATTTATGATTTTCCATCCAATCGTCTGAGTTAAGCTTAAATAGGATAATTGAGGAGCTCAGTTTCACATGAACTGGGAGTTTGTTCCATAGGAGGGGCAATCTCTGGGAGACATGTCTATCTCTCCAGCATGTATTGTTGATGTTGCAGGCTAGGTTAAGGTCCCTACAGCAAATGAGTCTTGTCTCATTTGATTTGTGGAGGTGCAGCATTTCCATTAAGGCAGGGTTCGAGAGTGCTTTGTAGGCCAGACACAAGTTGCCTCTCAGCAGTCTATGTAATAGAGAGTACAATGACAGGGCCTTCAGTCTGTCCATATAGGTCATGTGTTGAAGTCCCTGGATTTTCTTGGTGAGAAATCTCTTAGGTCTATCAAGCTACTGCATGTGTCTGGTGAGGTACCTGCAAAAGGGAGCACTGTACTCTGTTATTGGTCTGATGAGGAACGAGTACAGTGGACTGATGACATGCTTAGTCTTGGATGCAATGCCCTTACTTATGAGGCATGCAACATAAAAAGCCTACCTTACCACTGTGGACACATGATGATCAAAGCTGATGCTGTTATCAACCTGCATTCCCAAGTCTCTCACTACTGGGTTGGAACTTGGGGGGATTATTAATAGTACAGTTTGCAGTGACTTCTTTGCAGAATGGAATTATAATGCATGTTTTTTGGTAAAATTTAAATCTGTGGCTTTTGCAACAATCATTTATGTATGTCAGTTCATTTTGTAGTATGTTGACATTGTTTGGAGCTTCAGTAATTGCATACAGTTTGCAGTTGTCAGCAAACTAGGTGAGTCACAGGCCATCTGTTATCACCTGAATTTCTGAGAAATCAATTCCTAACAGTAGGAAGCCTTGCACAGACCCTTGTGGACAACATTGGTGACAGGTCTGCCGGTAGAGGTGGGATCCCCAACTATGACTGTATGTGTTCTGTTGTTGAGACAGTTAGCTACCCATCTAATGATGTATGGGTTACTCCCCAGCTGAGTGATTTTCTCAATGATGCCTGAGTGGGGGATTGTGTCAAAGCCCTTGGCCATGATGAGAAAGGCAGTATGTAATGACTGACCTTCATCCAGGGTTTTGCTGACAGTTCTGAAGAATATCACTAGGTTTAACATGCATGATCTGCCCTTAATGAAGCCATACTGTGTTGGGTCCAGAGTTTGAAGCTCACCAATGTCCTTGTTGATAAGGTCCAAGATGATTCTTTTCATGGCCTTACAGACACAGCTGGTCAGGCTTATGTGTCTATATTCCCCTGGGTTGGTTGAAGGACAATCTCTGTGAAAGGAGATTACAGTTACTGTTTTCCACTCTGCAGGGACAAAGCCACAACTTAGACTGTGGTTGAAGAGCGTAACCAATGGTTCCGGTAACTCTTGTGTTACACCATTTAGTAAGCAGCCTAGGTTGTTATTCAGTCCCATAGAGGCTGTATTTTTGGCCTTGGCCAGTGCGGTTATGACCTGTTCTTTGGAAATAATAGCTAGAGAACTGGTGACAGGTATGCTTTGGGGTATTGTTGGTGGAGACAGTGGTGTTAAATTTTTGCCAAACCTATCTGCAAACAGGTTGGTGATGTCCTCAGGTTCAGTATGAGAGGTACTGTCGACTATGAATTCAGTGCAAAACTGGGCCTTCCCTTTTACATTACAGACATGGTGAAAGAATACCTTCTGATTATCCTTAGCTATGGATGCTAATTTAGTTTTGTAATTAGCTTTAGAGGACTTTACAAGATGTCTAATTTGCTTGTTCAAGCTATGGAGGGTGTTCTTCTGCTGAGACTGTTCCCTCTAATTCCTCGACATCAATTTATTTCTCTTGTTGTACAATCTATTCATGCTAGAGGTCCACCAAGGCAATTTGTTTTTTCATGAACAAGTTTTGATCCATTCTGGTTTGGCTAAGTCTATACACTTGTAAAGGTGTTTATACAGGGCATTTGTGTACACCCTAGTATAGGAGTCTTTACTGTCAGTGGTTGCAGAAGGTTTGAAACTATTGATACCATCACTTAGGAGGCTATAGTCTGCTTTGGAGAAACATTTAAAGATTTTGGATCCTGAGGAAGGGGTCAGGTACAATTGTTTCATTGAATGTGACTGATATACGGTCAGACCTTACCAGGGAGAGTCTCACACATGGGGTGATGCAGTGATCTTCCATATTGGTGAGTACTAGATTAAGGACATTCGAGCCCCTTGTGGGGGTGTGGACTAACTGCTTCAGATCATTTGTGCTTACAAAGTCCAGGAACCTTAGGGAAAGTATGTGTGAGCTCGTACATGTATCCCAATCAATGGAAGGATGGTTAAAGTCACCCATGCCTAGGGTGCTTGGCTGTATTATGAGTGACTCAAGTAGGTCCAGGAATGCACTGTGTGGTTTTCATGGTTCATGTTGGTGGACCTGTGCCTAACAATGATGTGGAGGGGGTCTTCCCTACAGTTAGTTGGACCTGGAGTAACTCTAGGGAGTCATACTGATTAACCAGTCTTGAGAAGTATGTGTCTTTTATGATGATGAATACACCTCCTCCTTTGGTACTTACTTTAATTTTGCAGCCTGCATGTGTGGATGGCATTATACCCTTTCATGGCTGGAGTACTCTCTGTGCCTCTAAACCTTATCTTTGTCACTGCGCAAACATTGACATCTTCCCAAGTAAGTAGTGCCTCCATTGAGTGTAGTTTCTGATTTAGACTTCTAACATTAAGCAGCATAGCCTTGAGTTTGTCTTTTGAGGATATTTTTACATCAGGAATTTTGTTCTTATGACATTGCCTGAAAAAGGCGCTATGGGTTGGCAAGTATCTTTGCCAGTAACAGAAAGGCAAGAGGTGACAGATGAAGTCCATCCCTGGTAAAGCAACTTAGTCTGTTAACCATATCATCTCATGTTAACAAATACTGGATCCTCTGGATTGACTCCAGTAGCTAATCCAATTTTTGAAGTTAATTGTTTTGTTTGTATTGAGGCACCATCCTGGGTAAAGGTAGAATGCTGCTTAGGGCTAGGACATACCTGCCTGGGACACATAATCTGAGAGCTCAGTCATATCTCTCTTCATGTAGTCCAGTGAGGTATGTCTCAAGTCATTTACTCCAACATGAAGTTCGACAGAGGTGTAACTGTGCTTGTTGTTGTTGTTGAGAGACTTGAGTGTGTGCATGACTTGGTGAATCCTGGCAACTGACAGACAGCTCACCGTGACTTTCTTCTTGTTCGTTCAACCCAGTGAGGGGGGCATCTGTCTGTCTCACTATGGATTTGCCTATGACTAAGACATTGATTTTCAGGTGTTTTGCCTTAAGGGCTTAATGGGTGACACACTGATATGTTTGTTTTTAAGTTTAGTGGGTTCTGTTGGGACTGCAATGTGTGCAGAAAGTATTCATTTATGATGTCTCTGCTCTTTTGGTAAGCTTCTAATGACTGCCTCTGCATATGTGGGGTTATGTGCTGTGCAGTTGTCTCTTTGTAGAGGTGAAGTGTGTGTGTGTGTGTGTGTGTGTGTGTGTGTGTGTGTGTGTGTGTGTGTACTCACAACCTGTTTGATATATGGTTATTGTCACCTGAGTTAGATAGCATTTATTCTAAATTCATTGTATAGTTGCATCTCTCACATATTGTATTTGTAAGTTATAGGAGTAGATGGTTCTCAGAATACATGAAGCAATATAAGCCTAGGTGTGTAAAAACATAAGTACCCGTATTAAGCATATTTATATGGTTGTTGTTAGCAGAGCGATGTTGTGAGCAGCAACAACTGGACCTGTGTATAAGGGACATAGGTGCCATTACAGAGGAAACTAATGGGGGTCCTAATGGAGAGATGAAAAGTCAGCACGCAAGGGAGAGGAGTAGTAGTGCTGAAATTGAATTCATCCTCAAGTCTTTGTGAGTACCTTTACGAGGTGGACCCTTTTTTTCACAAAATCGCAACACTGATATATAGACTGTATTTATATAGCATATATCATGGAGAGAAGTAGGTCATAAACAAAAAAAAGATAGCTGGGTGCACAAGACCCAGGACAAAAAACTGCCCAGTCCTGGTAGGTGCACTGGTGCCAGGACTGGAAAAAATGACAGTGTAGAATCCTCAAAATATTGAAATATTCCTACAATGGGGCCAGGCTAGGCCCAGGGGGAGGATGCTCCCCCCTGTTGTAGAAGGAAATAGCAGTCCACAAAAATAAAATCACAAAAATTGATTGGCCAATGAATAGCCATAAAGACGATAGAGTGGACTATTGAGGATAAGAAAAAAAAAATAAACAATACTAATCTCATGAACTTTAATCGTACTTTGACTTAGGAATGGGGTCCATTCCTGTCATGGTATTAGAAACCCAAAAGACTTGGAGAAATTAAAAAAAAAGTGACTTTACAATCACCCAACCAGTAGTCATTTTACACTTTTATTACTTGCTTTTTACATAGCAGTTCCAGAGTTCCACTTGGTTTAACAATTGGCAAAGTATATATATGTGAAATACACCTGTTTCCTCACTGCTTAGCAGTGTGCAAATGCGAGCTGCATTACTAAAGTCAGACAATTAGTACTGAATTTATGAAACACGTCTGGTAATTAACTGACTCTATGGCAGCACGTGTTAATTCATTGATACTTTCCTTTTTTGTGGGCCAGATGGTACTGGGTTTGAATCCTTTTCTCTCTCTGTTTTTTTTTTCCTTTTCTACTATTTGTGCACTGCTCTGCTCATCACGGGAAACAGAGAAATGGCAGGTTTAGCTGTATTAATATGGTTTGCACAAAGCACAGCTGTGAGCAAACTGGACCACACAGGAAGCAAACAGGACCCAGACAGCCAAAAATAGAAGCAGGATGCATTCAATTAATAGTATTGGTTATCCCACAAATCTGATAGGCAATGCTGTTGCTAAACAAGATATTAAGAATGAATAGTAAGATAGGGAATATAAGATAGGGAATTTCAAGTAATTAATCCTGTGGCAGCAGGTGTAAGTGTAGGGCTGGAGTCCAGATGGTTCTGGGTTCTATCACAGGGTGTGCAACTTTTGTTTTACTGTTGTGACATTGTAATTTATAGCAATGAACTGCAACATGGACAAGTCTTTTCTCAACTTTCTTGTGGCAATAGGTGTAAGTGTAGGACAACCATACTCATGGTCCTGGATTTGAATACAGAATATTTCATACACTTTTAATGTTGTTCCACTTCCCATTATAGTCAGTCTCACTTATAACACTTGAAATAGTGTAGCTGATATTAATTATATGGTTGATACACTAACATTGTGTCAGTAATTTATTTATTTATCTCTGAACTATCCATTTATTATCAAATGCATGATTGTAGGTATACTGTGTACTATGTTCCTGTAAGTATAGTTCTGCTATCTGGACTAGCATTGTCTTCACATTTCACTAACATAGTTATACAACTGCCTGTATATAAAAAAGCCTTGAAATTGCATTGCTTGTTACTGTTGCCTACTTCTTACCATCACGCAAACATGGTGCTCGGCAGTGTGCTCCTCTGAGCACTGCGTTTGCATGATGGTAAGCAATGTGCAACATTTTCAAATAGTGTGCACACTCCTAGTAAATGTGATAACTGGAATTGGTAGGAAACCATCAGTCTCCATTGCTTTTGATCCATGGTAGACATGGCAGGCGTTCATAGAGAGGGTATGAGATTTAGGCTTCAGAGATGGGATGTCCAAGAGTGCAAGATTTCTTTTGGACTCCTACTGAAACACCACAGTGTCAGGCTGCTGCAGGGGGACTATTCTGGGACCCAGTTTAAGTCAGAGACGTGAGCTTGTTTGGCCCATGCTGTAACCCAATACTGGTGAACAGTGACCTCCAGAGGAGGAAGAGGGGTACCCTCGATACTTGGATTGAGGAATATAGGATGGAAGACATCCCACAGATGTGTAAGTATCAGTTACAGATAGTACTTGTAAGGCTTAAAAGCTGAATATAGGCAAGCCTGGTATTCATAATGGTATTCTGTTCTGTTTTTTTTCCACAGCTGTCATGGAAAGGCAGTTAAATGTTAGGACCCATGCCACTAGACTGGCAAGGATGAGGGAGACATTTGGTATGTGTACAGCAGAAGAGTAATGTTATTGTAGGATTAAAAGTTAAAGATAGCCTGTTTGCCTTTTTATATAGTTGTTTCAAATTGATCATGCATATCTCAACTGTAAAACTAAGTATGCATGCATTAGTCTGTAGCATAAACCAAGAGTACAATATTAGACTTTAGTCAGAGGTGGTGGGTTCAAATACCACATTTCCGACTATACAATAATGTTAATTCTTAAATTATGTGTAACTTAAAGATTTAAAATAAAAGCTCTGTACCAGTGGCACACATGCCCTGCTGTAAACTTTAATCTGTATAATTGGAACACTCATATGTTTTTTTTCATATATAATTTTTATTAGTTTTGCAAGATTTATAACAGAAAAAAAAACATATCAAAGCACAACATAATACATTATATACAATTATGGAACACTCATATGTGCAATATATGCACATGTACTTACTGCAATCTGTAGTAAAGTGTGCAATTGGTAGGAGCAATATTCTTAACATTAATTATCTGTTAGGGCGTGGTAGTCTTAAGAGTAAAGGTTAATATAAGAGAGTCAGATAATTATATTAATGCATTGTATGTTACATATGAAAGTACTAATCTTATCGCTTTTTTATCCTCTCACCCCAACCCTTATCGTTCTCATTTTTTTTGTTTTATATGATCATAGGATAATAGGAGGTTACTAGGCTAATGGCCCTGGGGCCCTTACAACCCTAAGAGTTTATCCCCCAAAAAGAAACCTCAGTCAGCACCTATCGCCCCTGTCAATGAGGGACAAAGGTGGAACCCCTGGGACACATTTGTGGTTTCCCATATTATTATGTGTCGTCAAAATGGGGTCTGCCTGCCCCACAGGAACTGCCGACCCCCACTCCATTGACCCTGGTACCATTGCCCAGCATGTCTGGCAACCAACCTGGCAGCATCACATCTGCTGTCTTTGCACTTGTGTGCCCCCTCAGGTAGTTCTTCCCTGGAGGATAGTCCAGTGGTTCCCTCCAGGAAAAGTGGCAGAGTTGCTGACTTTATCACCCATGCTGAACTGCCAGGGATGGTGTGTAGGGTTGTGCACCGTACTGTTGGTGAACACCTATGCCGGATGGTGGGTCTGTTTTCCCTCATTTTACATAGGACCAGGAGGAAAAGAAGGAGATATTGAGTTCTCCAGCTAGTGGCATAGTGAGGTGACAGTGAAAGTCCAGTTGATGAGGACTTTATTCTCTCTGTCACGCAGCTTGAAGACCATGGGTCCTGGATGTCTCCACCCTCTCCCCATCTATGGTGTCCACCAATCTCTTTATATCAATGATCGCTCCTTTCTCTTGTCTTGTTTGTCTTGGTCTGTCTGAAGTTGCTTCCTCACCTACCCAACTTACCAGACCCAGACATACCTACGTCACTTCCCCAACATTTCAATCTCTCTGTCTCAAAAAAAAAAAATGGGAACCTGTCCCACAAAAAAAAAAAAAAAATCATCCCATACATAGCTCTGCATTTCGCACATGTCTTCTTAACACACTTGATCCATTTGGCTTTATAACATGATTGTGTTGTGATCATCTCTCTATCTAGAGGAGACAGTCCTAATTCAGCAAATATTCTGCATATATTATCAGTGTTTACTGCTGAGGAAATATATAGCTTTGGTTCTTTCCTAATTCCCTCCTGTACATTCCTGTATTGATTTCTATTTCTTCTTCCCCTGCTTGCTCCCCATTCCACCACTGTCCTATCTTCATTCCTTTTCTTTAATACATAATTGCTTGATGGTGTGTATCGCACATCAACATTCACCAATGGTAATAAGAAAGTACTTAAAACATATTAGATACAGCTGTATTTGAACCCAGTACCATCTGGCCCCAAAAATGAAATGTATCACTGCATTAAGTGCATTAATATCTGTTGCCACAGAGTCAGTTAAATAGTAGGTATATTCCAGAGACTCAGTACTAACTGTCAATATTGTATATAATATTTGTGCAATACTTAGCTACGTGCAAAATGTACATCTCGCATGTCTATGCACTTTGCTAACCATTGCTCAAACCCACTGCTCGTTGAGTGATGGAAATGTATATATTATGCTGAATTTCTGCTGTTTACTTTCCTTTTCCTTTGTATGACATAAAATTGAATATTGAAACATTACAAACTGTGGGCCCTATCTAACTGTATGTCACATATTTAAAATACATCCATGTGTTAGAACCCTAACAAGCACTACAACCCTGGGGTCTCAGTTCTTTTTCCGCACATATATCAACCATACTACAAAATGTAATATCAAATGCTATGTGTTATGCAATGCACATCAGTCTGGTAACACGCAAAACTACAGCTGCTGACCCATAGACCTAACAAGTCTTATCTGCATGGCTACTGCAGGAATCAGCATGGACCATATCCATAGGGACAGAGGTGATCTTCAACACACTTGACCCTACCCATCTTGGTTCTGGCATATGTAGATCTTGCTTATTGACCCTTGTGGACTTTTTGGATACAGATCCAAAAGACCTGGATGAGGGATAACAAGACATACCACTTATGTTGAGTTATCCAAAGCCTTTGACACTATCACCCATTCATTTCTCATAGTGAAGATCTCCTGTCTGGGAATTAAGGCATGCAGCACTCTAGATGGATAGCCAACTGGCTTAACAACAGAACACACACTCTCAAAGTTGAGGACAGCACCTCCACCACTAGCCCACTCACCAGTGGAATACAACAAGTATCTGTGCTGGGCCCTCATCTGTTTGGGAAATACTTCCATGAAGCACAGGCAACAGTAGATGGCTTGTGGTTTACCAAGTTTGCAAGAGGACTGTTAACTCGATTCACTAATATAGAGTCCCCCAATGATGGTAACATATTACAGTATTGGCTGACACAGACTGATGATTGGTGCCAAACTCACAAAGTGAACTTTAAGCATGCAATGACTCTTTGTCAGCTTTGTCAATGAAGTACTCCTGCTAATTATGATAGACTTAGCACCCCCAAGCTCACAATGCTGTGAGACTTGGGAACACATGCTGATAGTGAATACACACTCCAAAAGAACCAATACAGGTTCAACCAAGAATTCAATTAATTTCCGAACCACTGTGTAAGATGAATAAAGGCACCAGTACTGAAACACGAAGAATTTATTCCAACACATGCTGATAGCAATCTACACTTTCATCACTATATGCCCATAGTTGGTGACACACACAATCTGCATTGTGCAAATCATACATATGGACATTACATCCCAGACCAGGGTAGTCATATCTCTGCTCTACCCTACCCTAATCACACCAATAATGGAGTACAATGTTCACATCTCTCTATAGCTCACCAGACATTTGCAGCAATTGCAGAGAACACAGGGCTATGCTTGGGAGAGTCCCAGACCTCCAAACATGACATACATGGAAAGACTGAAATACCTGTCATTGTACTCGGTACCATGCAAGATGCTGAGAGGTAACCTATGGTTGCCCTGCAGAGCAGCCTCAGTCCCCACCCTTCTGGAAATGATGGACATCTGCAATTCAAATGGGACAACTATCATTTGCCCCAGGGTTCTCAACCTAACCTGTGACATAAGCAGAGCTGGGGAGACAGATATATCCACCAACGATTCATACTCCTCTTTAACAGGCTTCCAGTACTTCTGAAGGAGTGCTCCTCAATAACCCTGTTCAAGCACAAACTTGATTACTGGTTGGGTGCTTGTAAAGTTGCCTCTGGGTTGGCACTTATATCTGTCATTGACAGGGACCAGTTGGTGCTGTTCACAAAAAAAGCTCTGCTAAAAATGACCATCCAACTTGTGTTTTTACACAGCTAGACTTCTAAACACCATAGTGCTATTAGGCTAGCAACTTACCAAAACAACAGAGTCTCCCAAAGCAGACATCCAAAAATCCACCACCTCAAAACGAAACACATGCAACACATACTTCAATAAATCAGTGTGTCAACCAATCGCAGCCCTTAAGGCCAAACATCTTGCCTGATACACTAGTAATAGGTGACTCCATAGTCAGACACACTGATGTCCCACTGACCAGGCTGAACAAGGAGAAGGTGACTGTGAGCTGTCTATTGGGAGCTAGGATCCGCCACATAACACATGCACTCAGGTCACTCCAAAGCAAGTACAAATATGACTCCATCATTGTCCATGCTGGTGTAAATGACCTGAGACGTACCTCCCTGGACTACATGAAAAGAGACATAGAGGAGCTCTCCGATTATGTAGCCCAGGTTTGTATGACCATGACCCTAAGCAGCATCTTGCCCTCACCAAGAATGATACCACAATACAAAGACAAGATGATCAGCTTTAACAATTGGCTCAAGTACTGGTGTCATTCTAAGGGGATCCAATGTCTGTCTGCCTGGGATGATATGTTGGACAAGCCACGCTGCTTCGCAGGGGATGGCTTACACCTGTCACCACTGGGCTTCCGGATATTGGCTAAGGCTCTTGCCACCCCCATAGTGCCTTTTTTAGGCAAGGTTCAAAAGACAAACCCACCTCCTTAGAAAACAAAAATGGAAAAAAACTAAGGGTAATACTGCTCAATACCAGAAGTCTAAATCTGAAGATGCAGGCACTTGATGCACTCCTCAGCATGGAGAACATCGACTTCTGTGCAGTCACTGAAACCTGGTTCAAGGCTCTTGAGAGCACCCCAGCACTACCAGGCTATACCTCGTATCATGCTTTTCGGCCACAAAACCCGGGCCGAACCACAAAGGGAGGGGGAGTGTCCATATTCATAAAGGACGCCCACACCTCCAGGTTAGTAGCAACACATGAAGCATCGGAGACCATACAGGTGCAACTAACCATAGGCAAAACTGCTATACAACTGGTAGCATGGTACAGACCACCCTCACAATCTCAAGAACCCCACTCAGCCTTCCTGAAGACATTGGAGGATATGAATGTATCACAAAATACCATCATACTGGGAGACTTCAACTACCCAAACATAGATTGGGTACATTATTCTAGCCCTAATACCATAGCCCAAAGGTTCCTGGAATTCATAAATACAAATGCACTGGAACAACTAGTCACCTCTCCCACTAGGGGAGATAATATACTAGACCTGATCATCACAAACATGGGGACAAAATGCTCCACACCAGAAGTATACCCCTCACTAGTGAGATCTGACCACAAACTAATCACCCTGGATATACATATCCCACCTCCACCCCCAGCACAAAAGACCACAGTGAAAAACTTCTCAAAAGCAGACTTCACTCTTCTTAAGACTGAGATGGTATCCTTTATGCCCACTGTGCCAGTGGATACCACATCCCACAATGCCGAATCCTTCACAAATGCTTTCTATGGACATCTCCAAGAATGCATGGATCATGCAATCCCAAACAAATCCAAGTCCCTCTCCACCAAATGTAAGCATCCTGTCTGGTGGACCTCAGCCATAAACAAATTGTATAACAAAAGAAGGAAGCTACTGCACGTCAGAGCGAAATCCCATGAAGGGAATACATCTCTGATCAACATTAGCAGAAAACTACGTTCTCTCATAAAAACATTCAAGGCAAACTTTGAGAGAAAAATCGCTAAGGACACTAAAGATAACCACAAAGCCTTCTTCAGCTATGTTAGAAACCTGGGTGGAAATACTCAGATATGCTCAGAGTTGGTTCACAACAACAAAAAATACACTGAACCCACAGATATTGCTAATATTCTGGCTGACAGGTTCAGTGCAAATTTCTCGCCTCTTTCACCCCCAAAAGAAGAAATACTTATCCCAGCTGAATGTAATCTCCCTGTCATCTCAGATGTCCAAGTGAGAACCGCCTTAAACAAAGCAAAAAACACAGCATCAATGGGACCTGACGGTATCCCGGGTGCGTGTTACGTGAACTCAAGAAGAGCTAAACCCACACATAAAATGCTATTTAACCTTAGCCTTACTTGGGATGTGTACCTGAACACTGGCGACAGCAACAGTGGTCCCACTCCACAAGGGGTGCTTCTACAGACCCTGGAAACTACCGCCCCATAAGCTTAACTAGCCTGGTCTGCAAAGTTATGGAAAGAATCATTATGGAACTCATAAACAGAGACATAGGGGACCTACAGACACTTGACCCCACCCAGTTCGGCTTTGTAAAGGGCAGATCCTGCCTTTTAAACCTGGTTGACTTTTTCAAAACAGTCACTAGAGCCATTGATGAGGGCAAAGCAGTCCATACAGCATACCTGGACTTGGCTAAGGCCTTCGACACAATACCCCACTCAGTCATCATAGATAAGCTAAACAGCTTAAAAGTAAACCCTTATGTCACTAGATGGTTTGCAAACTGGTTAAAGGACAGAACCCATAAAGTTAAAAATCGCTGGAGCAATGTCAGACTCAAAGCCAGTCACAAGTGGTGTCCAACAGGGATCTGTCCTGGGACCCCTCTTGTTCGGCATTTATTTCTCAGATGTTAAAGCAAACATGGGAGGGCTGTGGCTGACAAATTTCGCAGATGACTGCAAACTAGGCACCGTAGTCGATACACCAGCAAACACACACATCCTACAAAAAGGCCTCACTGAAACGGACAATTGGTGCTGTAGTCACGGCCTTAAACTAAATGCCAAAAAATGTATAGTCATCCCTTTTGGAAAAACAAAGTACCCACAAATTATCACATAGACAGCAACCCACTGAGTATGGAAAAAGTAATCAGAGACCTAGGGACCCAAGTAGACAGTGACCTCTCATTTGACACCCACGTTGCCAAAGTGGTTAGAAAAACATTCTACCTTGCACACCTCATCATGAAGGGATTCACATCCAGATCCAAGGATGTCATTGTACCCTATATTCCTCCCTCATCAGACTCATGATTGAGTACAATGCCCCATTTGGTATGTACCTCACCTGGCACTTGCAACAGCTGGAGAGACCACAAAAGTACCTCACCAAAAGGATCAAGGGTCTCAAACATATGTCTTATTCTGCCAGACTAAAGAAACTTCAGCTCTATTCAGTAGCATACCGCCTGCTCAGAGGTGATCTCTGCCTGATGTACAAGGCCATGTCCAATAAGGATCTGATGGACATGCTCCACCTCAAAAAATCCAAATCCATCAGGACCACAAGAGCTAAAGACTTAAACCTCGGCACAAGTATGAATAGGACATGCTGGAGGGATAGATTCATAACCCAGAGGCTTCCCATGCTTTGGAACAGGATCCCAGTTCATATTAGGCAAAGTCCCCCACTGACTCTCTTCAAGAGAAATCTTGATGAGTGGATGGCAGATCGTAAGTTTACCCCAGGGGTCACATCTGTGTCACTGCTAGACAGGGGCACAGTAAACTAATTCTATTATATAAAGGGACCTTCATTGTTTCACTACTAGACAGAGGCACAGTATTCTAGATTTATTCTGTACATTTTTGTACCATTTCATGGGGTGGCCAAAGCCACATCACTATGACTAGGCTTACAAATGCCCCAAGGCAGATAGCCTAGTACTATACTATGAAACTATGAAACTATAATATGAACTTATGAGGTTATGTGCCTATGCAGCCCACAGCCTGTTGTCTGGCATTGGCCTGCAGATGTCCTGTACTATAAGTTCACCTCCACTCTTGTATAAATCAGACTTGTGCCATAGTGCTTTCATAATGTACTGTGTTCTGTAGTCTGTGTAGTTAAATAGGTAAGAGATCTGCTCTCACTGTAGTTGACTGTGTGTGTGTGTGTGTGTGTGTGTGTGTGTGTGTGTGTGTGTGTGTGTGTGTGTGTGTGTGTGTGTGTGTGTGTGTGTGTGTGTGTGTGTGTGTGTAGATGTGTGTATACTGCAGCTACTTTTTCAATTACATGGCTTGCCAGTATTTTGATACTTGCTCATTTCATACAGGCCTCCCAAATTCTTGTCTCCCACATGGCCTGCTGATGTAATCTACTAAAAAGTTCACCTGAACGCTTGTATAAATCAGACTTGTGCAGTGGCACTTGCATTAAGTAATGTGTTTTATAGCCTATGCATTTAGATAGGTAGGGGTACTATTTTCACTGCAGACAAGTGTGGGTATGTGTGTGTGAGAGCTGTTACTTGACATTACAATGATCATTTTATACCAGCATGTGGGACACTGTTACCTTCTCCTCAACAGACACTGCTGATGTCATCAGCTATGAAGTGTTGTCTGACACAGTCTATGTCAGACTTGAGCTGTGGCGATTGAGTAAAGTACTGTGTTCTGTAGTCTGTGTACTTAGATAAGTAGGGGTTCTGTTCCTTGAGGCATATATGTGTGTGTGTTTGTGTGTGTGTGTGTGTGTGTGTGTGTGTGTGTGTGTGTGTGTGTGTGTGTGTGTGTGTGAGAGAGAGAGAGAGAGAGAGAGAGAGAGCTGTTGCTTGACATTATATAGAGCATTTTACACTAGCATATGGGACACTGCCATCTTCTTCTCAACAGACACTGCTGATGTTATCAGCTATATCACATTTTTTTGTATGCAGTACTGCCACTAGGGCAGGGTCAGAGACTGGCCTGGGGGCCAGGCAGAAGTCACCTCATCCTATACAATAAAGTTTATAGTGACATGATTTTTAATCTATCCCCATGCATCATGGCATGGTGTATAGGCCCTGTGCTATATTGCTGGGACAGCCTTGTGGTCTGTCTAGCTGCTACATGTGTTTGGTGAGGTACATGTAAAAATTTGCATAATACTCTATCAGTACTGTAATGAGGTTTGACTACTAGTACTGTCATACAATCCTAAGATCTCAATATGTTGGCATGACTTATGATGTGCACAACATAGGTTTTCAATTGCAGTGTGGACACTTGATGGTCAAAGTTCAGATTGGCTATCTTAATGTGTTCCCTGTGCTTGCATCACTGGGTTTCTGCATAGCAGGGCTGTTGTCAATACTATGATTAACATAGCACTCTACTTTGTAGACAGACAACATAGAAAACACACATTTCTGCATTTATGTGTACATTGTGTGCCTTTGTCACCATTCGGTTGTGTGTGTTAGCTCCTTCTGTGCTATGTTATCACCATTGGTGGACTCGATTGCACAGAATCTGCAAGAATCTGCAAACATTGTAAGCCAAAAGCACTATACATTAGCCTGAATTGTCAAGACACACAGTACAGTTCAAACAGTGAAGGGCCAAGCATAGATCCCTGGGGTATGCCAATGATGATAGCTCTACTGGTACAGGTTGATTCACCAATGTTCACATAATGTGTTCTGTCAGTGAGTTAGTTGGTTGCCCATCAACTGATGTAAGTTTTAATCCTCAGCTTGGGGGTGTCCTCAGTGATACCTGCATGTGTGATTGTGTTAAAACCCTAGGTCAGATCACAACAGTCAGTATGCACTTACCTTCATCCAGGCCTTTCACACTGCACCATGTGCTGTGAGAACATCACTAATCACCTGTGGCATGGCCCAGCACATACATCTTCTTGATAAGGTTGAACACTCAGTTAAACACACCCTCCACATGCCCTATGTTCTAATACAAGGTTGTACATCAACATGCATCCACCTGAGTTGGGGAGACAACACCTGATGCATGCTTGCATAGGGACATCCTGACTCTCCTCGACTAGGAGGTAGACCAACATGTCATCCTGCACCTGTTCTACATGTACATTAGTAATATTCCAGGTGTGTGCAACAGACCTGTGTTAGTTGCTACTGCAACATCAAGTTTGTTACATCTGATAGATGCCCTCAAAGAGGTCATCAAGGGCATGCATGATGCCAACAGTATCATTTTCTGGAACTTGAACAGGTCAAGGCATTTGACAAAAATCCACACTGATCTATTCTACAACACTGTCATATGTGGTCAAGAACAGCTATATCACCAAATGGGTAGACCAGTGTATGACATACTTGGCATCTCACAATGTTGAAATATGTGACGTGACACATATGTCAGGTCTACTGATTAGGTTGGTACATTAGGTGTGGCTGCTAAGCCATTTCCTGCCCATTATTTAAGTGATGGATATTACAAATTACATGCATTTGCTGTGTCCAGACAGCTACCTGAAGGAATACAGCTTGTGGACAATAATTGACTCCAACTGTGATATTAGTATAATACAGACAGTATCAACACATACCAGAGACTGTTGCCACAGCCATGACAACACCTGCATTGGCGAGACACATGGAGTGATTTGCTGAATCAGGAATTAGATACACTACTCAAGTATAATGTGGACATCAGGCCATAATAACTTAATGGTGCCCAGCCTTCATCACACCAATAACTGTGTACAATGCACCCTTCTTCATTAACATCCCTACACATCTTTCAGTGGTCACAGTGCATTGTCACACAGCTTATTGGCCATACCTAGATATTCTTTCTAGGGAATATACATGACTGTATGATGGATGATGCAGAACACCAACTGGTTCATAGGTTCATTGTTGTTTACATGCATCTCAAATCTCTGACAAGTTATGATACCCTTGATAAGTGTAAGTAGGGGCTAGGGAGGTGAAACATTTATAAGCAGGAGTCTGGGAGATAAACCATTTACAAGTTGCTTGTGTCCATTAGAGACATAGGTGTGAAACTAGGGATGAATTTCTTGTCCCCACTCAATTGTCAAAGTTGCACTTGAATTGGGTTAGGGAGGAACTCTGCTTCATGAAGATGGGGAACCTGTTCTAGAGACTGGATAGTCTCTGGGATATAAAACTGTCTTTCCTGCAGGTACTATTTATATCACAGGAAATGTATGTATATATTAAGTCTTTAGAATAGGTAATTCTGGTGATGTTTGTTTTAAGTGTATGCAGGAGATCCATCAGAGTGGAGTCTGGCAATGCTCTGTATGCCAGGTATAGATGTTTCCTCAAACGCCTGTAGGAGACAGAATACAGGCATAAGTTCTTTAGGCAGTTTGCATAGAACGTTTTAAGTATGCCCTGTATTCTTTTAGTGAGAAACCTCTGTGGACATTCCAGTTGTTGGCTATGCCTGGTTAGGTACATACCAAAGTGGACTTTGTACTTAATGATAGGTCTGATGAATGCCAAATACAGTGGAACAATAACTTCCATGGGCTTTGATGCCATGCAAAACGTTGTTCATAAGTTGCACAACAGAGAATGATTTCCTCAGTACTGTAGACACGTAAAGGTCAAAGACTAGATTACTGTGTTTGTGTGTTCCTAAGTCCATGACTACTGGGTTATGTCTAAGGGGTGTGTTGTCAATTTGATAGTTAACAGGGATGGATGACTTCCTGAAGGATACTATTATTAATTTCTTGGCATTTAGTTTTAGTCCTTGGCTCTGACACCAGTTGCTTATCTGTCAGTCCTTCGTGGAAGACCATTATGTTAGTGTGGGATTCAGTGACAGCTCCTAATTTGCAATCATCTGCAAATTTAGTCAGCCAGAGACCACTGACATTGGCCTTGACTTCTGAGAAGTAAATGTCAAAAAGGAGCAGTCCAAGGACCGATCCCTGAGGACTCCACTTGTGACTGGCTTCTTTGTAGAGGGAGACCCCAAGTTCTAACTTCCTAGGTCCTGTCTGTGAGCCAGTTGGCTATCAACTGGGTGACATACGGGTTTGTACCTAACCTCTTGAGTTTATCAACAATGCCAAAGTAGGGTATTGTGTCAAATGCCTTAGCCATGTCAACTTAGGCAATGTGAAACATTTTACCCTCATCCATCACTTTGGTGAACGTCTCAAAGAAGCCCACAAGGTTGAGTAGGCATGACCTGCACTTGACAAAACCAGAATGAGTTGGGTCCAGTGTTTAGAGGTTTACTATATCACTATTTATCATTTCTGTGATAATTCTTTTCATGGTTTTACACATAAGACGAGTGAGACTTATGGTTCTGGAGTCTCCAGGGTCTGTAGATGGCCCACATTTTTCAGAGGGATGACTGCTGCTGTTCTCCATTCATGAGGCAGAAGCATATTTGGAGGCTACAGTTAAATAGTAATTCCAGAGGACCTGATAGGCCATGTCTCATGCTATTTAGAATGTATCCTGGGATATTGTCTGGACCCATTGATGGGATGTTTTTGGCCTTAGAGAGTTGATACACCAGATACATGCTTGCTACCTGTTCAGCTTATGCACACACTGCATACATAGGTGTTTGACAATGTTAATGGCAGGTATATCATTTGTGATATTGTGGACTGTGCCATAGATATATGCCATGCAGACAAGGCAATTAGCCTGTACTACCTATACCGTCACATGCAAGTATAGCAGTGTCCCTCCTAACACCTCCTGCAGATATTACAGTACCAGTGTGTGGTTACCATAGTGGAGTGTGGATGTATCATAATAGTTGTAAAGTGTGTGTCTGCAGGGTCATCTGTTATCACTCCACATCACATATGTTATGTCACAGGCAGGGGATTAGTGGTGGTATTATTCAGATACTGTCCATGATTATGGTTGGCTCTTGTAATGTTTGCCATGATCCTTTACCTGTTGCCACCTTGCTGGAGACCTCTGCTGAATGTACACTCATATTAAGGTATAAGAGTTTGCACAGCTTCCCAATATGCACCCTACCCCAACTGTATGCCAGATCCCTAATAGATGTCCTCTATAATATTCATGTAAGGATGCTTATGTCACAAACAATCCTCCCCATGTTTATGTCACCTTGTGTAACAGTCACATATGGGTCTATATTAGAACATCGAAGTTTCACAACTTCGAATGTTCTAATATCGACCCCTATTCAGCGAATGGTGAAAATAGCGAAGCTACAGAAAACCAAATGTTTTCCTAGGGAAAGAATTCAGTTGTCCGCTTCTGTCACTTCATTATTTTCAGCACTGTAGTGGAAAGTTACAGGTCGGGTTCAGGTAAGTGTGCGATTGGGCGTAGGTTAGGTGAGTTAGGGTTAGGGCACAGGTCAGGTAAGTGTGCAATTGTGTGGACGTGAGGGTTAGGGTGGGGTAGGTGAGTTAGGGTTAGGGCGTGGGTGAGGTGAGTGTGCAATAGTGACGGAACTTAGGGTTAGGGTTTGGGTTAAGGTAAGTGGATTGATAGTGGTGTATGTATAGTTTAGTGTAGGGTTAGATGTAAGATTTTAGGTGTATGTGTGTAGATTGCTGTTTGTTTGGTGTGCTTGTGTTGTGTGTATGTGTTTCGGAACAGCAAATTTTTTCCCTAGGAAAGAATTTGCTGTTTTGCATGTTCGATGTTTTCAGCATTTGCTGAATAGGAGTCGATATTAGAACATTCGAAGTTGTGAAACTTCGATGTTCTAATATAGCCCCTCACAGACAACACATTTTCACTGTACAGTCCTTACTCTACCATATAGATATGTGCCTGGTGTTGCTACTACAACCATCTTCGATTGACATGCCCTCCTCTGCTGTACAT